>NC_137799.1:13655962-14015962 GCF_963383645.1 Muscardinus avellanarius
GTACTTGGGAGGCTGAGACAGGAGGATCGCAGGTTTGCAGCCAGTCTCAGCAACTCAGTGAGAACATAGCAACTTAGTGAAACCCTGTTTCAAAGTAAAAAATAAAATAGGACTGGGGTATAGCTCATAGGAAGAATACCCCTGGGTTCAATCTCTAGTACCACCACCTGCCGGGGTCCAGCCCTAGCAAGAGTCGAGGTTTATGTGTTGCTGAGGGGAAGCCAAGGTCGATGAGAGAAGAATTGCCACACGAAATCAGATTCAATCTTCTCCATTTTATTCAGGATTTGTTACAACTTTTATACTTTATTTTTTGGAAGAAAAGCAAGGGCATAGCCATGCAAGTAGGATTTTCAAAGGATGGGAAAAGTTTTATTTTTTATATAGAGTTCAGGGCAAGGGTGTCAGACATTTCTTTTTTATTTTTATTTTTTTTATTTTTATTTATTTATTTTGGTGGTACTGGGGTTCCTGGAAGCCCTTCTACCTCCGGGCTACACTCCCAGACCTATTTTTACATTTTTATTTGGAAACAGGGTCTCCTAAGCCAGCGCGCGCGGCTGGCTTTGAACCTGCGCGATCCTCCTGTCTCTGCCTCCCAAGCGCGGGGATTACAAGCGTGCGCCACCACGCCCGGCGGGTGTCAGACATTTAATTAATCATAGTATGCTTTGTCTCATTTCACAAGGCTGACTCAAACCTAATCTTACACAGTGGCTCAAACTAAGGTCAGTTTGAACTTAATGTTTGGCCCAATAACTTTGTCCTTGGGAAAAAATCTTTGCTGCCTGAGTCTCTCACAGGCCGCTGCCCATCAGTTTTAGTTATAATGTTTATACATAAAATTCCAATTATACATATTAATCCAAATAATCCTAAAATAATTTTATGAAGAAAGGAATGCTAGACATACTTCATGGGGGATCTGTGCTGTTGCGGATACCCTGATCGAGCTTTCTCAAGATCTGCATGAGATGCTGTAGCAACCACCAAAAATAAAAAAAAATAAAAAAAACACAGAGTCTCACTAAGTTACTGAGGGCCTCACCCAGTTTATTTGTATCTTTGGTTTTGCTTTTTTTTCCTGTGGCGCTGAGGAGTGAACCCAGGGCCATTCTACCTCCGAGTTACACCTTACTTTTCTTTGAAAATAGGTCTTGCTAGGTTGATGAAAGTCTCACTACTTGCTGAGGCTGTCCTCGAACCTGTGATCCTCCTGTCTCAGCATAGCAGGCTTTTATTTGTGTCTTTGATCATGTGAACTGTGCAGCTGAGCTGGTCTGAGGTAACCCTGGCAACAGCATTCTAATCTGCATTTTCAGAGTCATTCTTGGCCGGATTTCATTTCCCCACCCTGTTTAATCTTTCTTTTGTTCTTCTCTAATCTTATTTTCATCTTATCTTATCTTGCCTTTTATATAGTCCTCCAAAATGCCTTAAGTTCCTCTGAAATAAGACTTAGCACAAACATAAATAATTTTAAATCAGAGATGGAAATCCATCAAAATGTTCAAACAGTGGTTAACTCTGGGCAGTGAAAGTGTAGGTTTTTAAAATTTGCTTCTCCATACAGGATCTCGATTCTCTGGCCATAAGCGTCAGTTCTTTCATAAGCATGAAAAATAGTTTTACAAACCATACAATTCTACTTTTTTGGTTGTTCTGAATACTGGTCATGCGATTCTTGAGTGGAAGCTGAAGATAAAGTTGGAGATATTTGTGAATGGGGAACTAGGATGATCCACATTGCCGGGACACCCTGCACTAAAACAAACACTAACCGGAGGAGAAAAGGGACCCCGTATGTATGGGCCCCATATGTATGGGAACATATATGTACGGGAACACATATGAATGGGAACACAAGTATGGGGAGGTGTGAAGTGCAGTAGAAGGGATAAAAAATGTAGATAAACTCAAATAAGCATTGCCTGGGAAAAGCAATAGTAATGATGTCATGTGAGGCAAAAAAAATGCACATATGCATTATGTGATGGTTTCCAAATAAAATGCCCTTTGAACCTCATACTGTAGAGGCAGATTTGCTCGAAGGGAGGTCCCTGGGGTGTGACCTTGGGGACTATATAGGTCCCTCCCCACCTCCTCTAATCTTTCTGCTTCCTACCAAGCCCCAGGTCCTGCTCGGCAGCCAGTAGAAGGTGGACTGTGAAGGTGGACTGAAATGTTCAGAGCCAGAATCAAATAAGCCTTTCTCTAAGTTGTGGTTGTCAGGTCACAATGGTGAGGATGCTGGCTGAAACATTATTACAAGTGATAATGCAAAAGGGAAAAGGAGGATACGTGGAATTCAAGTGTTCTAGGGCTCTTGCACTGCTATAAAGCAAGTCTTACTATGGTAAAAATACTGATAAGTATTAGACTTCAGTAAGTCTAGTGTTAAGTTTTTTGAGTTCTTTATGCAGTCTAGATATTAGTCCTGAATGTACTAAGATCATACAAAACCTGTACCCTGGACGCTAGAAAGTACCACTGAAATAAATTTTAAAAATAAATAAATGAAGAGATCATGCCATGCTTCTAAATCAGAGGGCTCGCTCTTAGGATGTCAGTTCTTCACAAATTGATCTATAGATCCAACACTGTGTCTTTCAGGATGTTTTATAGAAATTGACAAGATGATCCTAAGCTATATATGGGAATGCAAAGGATCTATAAAAGCCAAAAGAAATCTCAAGAAGAAAAAGTTGGAGAACTTATACTAGGCAATTTCAAGACACACTAAAGACCTAACTTACTATAAAGCTACAAAGCAGTGCAAGTAATCCCCGAGCATAAGTAAACCATAACAGAGTCCAGAAATAGACACACACATAAAGTCATTTAATTCTTTTAAACTATGTCAGTGCAATTAAGTGGGGAAGGAAGAATCTATTCAGCAAATTACGCTAGAGCAGCTAAATGTCAAAATGGAAAAAAATTAATCCTTGACCCTATCTCACATGATACATTAAAATTAAGTCATACTGTATTTCAAAATAAGCATAAAACTAAAGCTTCTAGAAAAAAGTAAGAGAATATCTTCATGACCTTGCAGTAAGCAGAATGTCTTAGGGGAAGAAATAAACCACTAAACATAAAGAAAAATATGGTAAGTTGTATTTTGTTTTGTTATTTATTTGTTTATTTATTTATTTACTTTTATTTTGGTACAGACGATTAAATCCAAGAGCATTCTACTTCCAAGGTACGCCAGCCCTTTTGATTTAGAAACAGGACCTCACAGTTGCTGAGGGCCTCACTTAGTTGAGACTGGCCTTGAACCTGCAATCTTTCTAAGACTGGCCTTGAACCTACAATCTTTCTGTCTCAGCCTCCCAAGTACTGGAATTATAGGTGTGCACCACCATGCACAGCTTGGTAAAGTATACTTTATTAAAATGTTTTAAATTATGTTCATTAAAGTCATGTTAAGAAAATGAAGAAGCAAGCCACAGAACAGGGGCAAATATTTGAATACCTATAATTTTCTAAGACAAGGAAACAACCCAGTAAGAAGTGGGCAAAGCATATGAACAGATGTATCATTAAAAAAGATATACAAATGGCCACTAATATATGAACAGATACAAAAGAAGATATGCAAATCACTTCTGATATATGAAGAGATGCTCAACATCATTAGTTGTCAGGGAAATGAAAACTAAAATTACAAGAAGATGCCATCTAATACCCATCAAGGGAACAGCTATCTTGGAAAGACTTGTAATTACCAAATGTGGCCAAACATGTGGAACTGTCAGGCCTCGCCCATATTGGAAGGCAGGACAACTCGGCACAGACACTTTGGAAAACTCTTTAGCAGTTTAGTTTTTTTATAGAGTTAAATACGCACCTAGCCTATGAGTCAGCAATTCTACTCCAAATATTTATTCAAGAGAAGCTAAGACATACACTCACAAATGACTTGGATCAAATGTTCATAATAGTTTGTATACATCATCGCTCAAACCAGAAACAGACTAAATGTCCATCAACAGGTAAAAGAATAAGCAAAGTACTATATATTTACATGATGGAATGTAGCCCAGGATTTAGAACAAACTACTGGTAAACACTACAACACAGATAATTTCACAAGACATTACATTGAGCAAGGGAGGCAAGATACAAGAGTGTATGAAGTGTGGTGTCATTCACATGAAGTCCAAGGACAGGCTGAGCCATCTGTGTGCCTAATAGACTAGTAGTTAACTCTGTAGGTTAAAAAAAAAAAGTTAGCCAGGCGTGGTGGCGCACACTTGTAATCCCAGCATTCAGGAGGCTAAGACAGGAGGATTGCAGTTCGCGGACAGCCTCAGCTACTTAGTGAGGCCCTCTGCAACTCAGTAAGACCCGGTTTCAAAATAAATAATAAAAAATAGGGCTGAGGGGTGTAGCTCGGAGGTCAAATGCCCCTGGGTTCCATCCCCAGACCTGCAAAAAAAAAAAAAAAAAAAAAGGTTGAAGCTGTATACTTGAGATCTTTACAGCTGGGTATGGTGGTACATGTCTATAATCCCAGTATTTGAGAAGCCAAGACAGGAGGTTTTCAGGTTTAAGGCTAGTCTCAGCAATTTAGTGGGACCCTCAGTACTTAGTGAGACCCTGTCTCGAAATTTAAAACATAGGCCGGGCATGGTGGCGCACGCTTGTAATCCCCGCGCTTGGGAGGCGGAGTCAGGAGGATCACGCTGGTTCCTGAAGCCAGCCTTGCTGTCTTAAGAGACCCTGTTTCCAAATAAAAATATTAAAAAATAGGTCTGGGAGTGTAACCCGGTGGTAGAAGGGTTTCCAGGAACCCCAGTACCACCACCAAAAAAAAAAAATTAAAACATAAATAAATAAATAGGAATAGGAGTATAGCTCAAATGTAGACTGCGTTGGGTTCAACACCCAGTACCAAAAATTAAAATTAAAAAAAAGATCTTTACATTTTTCTCTTAAATTTTACTTTATATTGTCTCAATATTGAATTTTATAACAGTAAATATGCTTACTCTTAAAATTTCATTAAAGAAAAGATAGTCTTCAGTATTTCAGTTCTACTATCTCTTTGACTCATTCTTAATAAATGTACCTCTATTTGCTTGGTTATTTTTTTTTTATTGGCACATTACATTCTCACATTCTAATGTAGATCATGTTGACAATGGCATACATTCACAGAGTACTTGTGCCCCCTCCCACCTCCCCATTTCCCTTTCTCCCAACACCAAGTGTCCAAGTTAACAGTGTAATGTTCACATGTATACACCTACTCACAGGTAGCATTTCCATTAATGAATCTCAGCCTTCTTTCTCCCCAAATCCTTCCTCTTTGTATTCCTCCTCCATTATCTGGAGTCCCTCTGGAATCCCAAATACTCCCTAGCTTTGACATATTAGAGAAAACATATGTCCCTTCTCTTTCTGTGCTTGGCTAATCTCAGTTAACATAATGTTCCCCAGGTCTTTCCATCTTCTCACAAATGACATAATTTTGTTCTTCTTTATTGCTGAGTAGAATTCCATTGTGTGTATTTCCCATAATTTTGTAATTCATTCATCTAAGATATTTACATTTTAATGTGTGTGAATAGGACTGGAGGTGTAGATCAGTGGTAGAATACTTGCCTAGCATACACAAGAACCTGAGTTTTAAAAAAAAACTGTGTATAAAAGATACCTTAATTATGTACTACAAAATAATTTTAAACCACCAAACTAAGTCTTTGATAATTGATCTGTTTCCTGCTCTTCTACCAGAAAAATTATGCCCAAGTACCCCTATATTTTAACATTTCATTAAAGAAAAGATAAAGTCTTCAGTATTTCAGTCCTACTGTCTCAAAAGTTATGACAAATACCCCTATATTTTGCCAACTTAAAATCCATTCAGTACTGAGGTTCCTTGTACTCGTCTTCATTTGCCAGCAGTTCAGTGTGCAGATCAGCTGCTATAATGAATGGAAACTACAGTTCTGCTATATTTATACAGCAGAATATGTAAAAATATTCCATTGGAACACTTACTTGGAAAGCTTATGTCAGTATTTTTCCAAATCAGCAGAGACCTCACCTCTGATCTCTTGTGTGGCTCTGTGTTAAGAATGATTAGGTCCAAACCAATCAGCAGAATGCTGCCCAACAAGGACCATCCAGAGAGGCCCACAGAGCCAAGTTATTCAATGCAGTGCCTGATCCATTGAGCTTTACAAAGGCTTTTAGAATTATCTGACAATTTGAAAAAAAAAGAATGCATTTTCCAAACTACTACAATAAAGTGACAAAGTCAAAATTATAAATGTTTATTTAAACATCTACAGTGCCAGACAGTGGCAGCATATGCCAGTAGTCCCAGTATTGGGGAGACTGAGAAAAGAAGGTTTCAGATTTGACATCAGGCTCAGCAACTCAGTGAGACCCTGTTTCAAAATTTTAAAAAAGAGCCGGGCGTGGTGGCGCACGCTTATAATCCCAGCATTTGGGAGGCTGAGACCGGAGGATCGCAGTTCGCGGACAGCCTCAGCTACTTAGTGAGGCCCTCTGCAACTTAGTGAGACCCGGTTTCAAAATAAAGAATAAAAAATAGGGCAGGAAGTGTATCTTGGAGGTCAAATGCCCCTGGGTTCCATCCCCAGACCTGCAAAAAAAAAAAAAAATTAAAAAAGAAGAAATAAATATTTACAAAGTAATATCTAGCCAACTGGATATTACCTCAACATATATATATACATATATGTGCACACATATATGTGTGTATATGGACACATAAGTTATCCTAAATGTGACACATAGATGCATTTTCATACGTCTAGTAAGACAAAAGATAAGGCATCCAGAAAGATTTGTGGCCCTAGGGATCACAATGGCTTCTTTCATTTCTGCAATCACAAGGAAGTCAGCCTAAATGATCCTGGGAACCAGGAGCCCAAGCTCCCAAACAGAGAGCCTGCAGTGCCCGGGGGACAGAACGAGGCACCCGACACTTATCAGAGCCTCTCCCTTCAGGAGACTCCTCGGCCTAAGGCACATGGGGAGCCCCCGTCTTATTCTGCCGCCCCACATGCCATCCCAAGATTATGGAGAGCTGCCGATGGTTCCTTGGGCCACAGATCTGTGCTCGTGCTGTCAAGACACTTCCCTCAACCCAGCATCCCCATCCTGGAAAAGTCCTAAAGCGTAAGTCATTTGAATGTGGGCTTCATTCTTTGGGCCCACTGACCTTCACGGTCGAATGGAAGGCATAGATGGTCCTTCTAAATGGAGATGATATGGGCTTGGGAGTCACCCAGACCTGTCACTCATGTTTATCCCACGAGAAGTCTCTCAGATCTTCCTCATCACTTAGCATGGGCTGCGAAAAGCATGGGGTTGGGGTTCTGCTCCAGCTTCTGTTGATAGGCCTTCTGACCCCACATAAACCTTTTCTTTCTCAGCCGCAGTCATCTCATCTGTGAAATGGAAGAACCCCAATTTCCCAAAGCTGCTTTCTTGAGAATTAAGAAGGTATGTGTTCAGCAAGAAAGATCAGCCAAGTGCCTGACATAGAGTAAGCTCCTTCTGTCAGACAGAAAGAAAATGATGGTTGCCAGGGGACGGGGGAGTGGAAAACAGGTAGTGGCTGCTTAGTGGGAACCAATTTCCTTGTGGAATGATAAGAATGTTCTGGAAGTAAATATTAGTGATGATTGCACAACATGGTAAATGCAGTAAATGCCACTCAGTTATACACATTTTACATTTTGCTTTCTTTTGATACTGGGGATTGAACCCAGAAGCATACTACCTCTGGAGCTACTCCCCAGCCCTTTTATTTTTTATTTCGAAATAGCTCTCTAAGTTGCTGAGGCTGACCTCAAACCCATAATCCTCCTGTCACAGCCTCTCAGCTCAATGGTACACTTTAAAATTATTTAAATGGTCAACTTCTGGGCATAGTGGTAGAGGCTTATAATCCCAGTACTTGGGAGACTGAGATAGGAGGATCACAGGTTTAAGAACAGCCTTAGCAAGGAGTGAGACTCTCATTACCTAACAAGATCCTGTTTTCAAATAAAAATAAAATAGGGCTGGTGGTGTAGCTCAGAGGTAGACTGGCCCTGGCTTCAATTCCCAGTGCCACAAAACCAAAACAAATGGTCAACTTTATGTTACAGACATTTTGACATAATTTAAAAAAAAAAAAACTATCAGACCCTTCTCCACCCTGTGAGAAGAGAGGAAAAAGGAAACAGAGTCTGTCATGAGCCCCTCCCATGGGGCAAGAACTAAGGACAGACAAGAGCAGGCGCTGAGTGCTGAGTTGGGGGAGGCTGAGGGGGGCTGGGCCTCGCTGACTGCAGCTAGAGAGAACAGAGGGGTGGGCAAGGGACCGGAAAGAGTCTGATGGCACAGCTGGAACCAGCTCTGTCCAGCGAACGTCACCACAGTGCGCAGAGTGTGAGTCATAGATCAGAAAGAAGGTGGCAAGCTGGAAAACGTGAGTCATGGGGAGAGGAGAGAAAGGGCCTCTGGTCCCCATAGAGAAGAATAGCCTGGAGGTGAGATGTGGTGCCGCAGGCGCCATCCAATGTTCATCGATAGAATTATCCAGAAGTGTGTCAACACTCCCACTGCCCATCACGGCACTGCACCCTCCAGCCACCAGCACTACTGTGACTCTGGTTCTGGGTGGCCCAGGAGAGGCATGTGGTGGGGAAATGCCATGCTTTAGAATTTCACAGCTGCCTCCGACAGTGCGTGCATGGCAGGACGATTGTGCTTCATCCCTAGTTAGGTTTCTTCCTTTGTGAGGTGGGAAAAGATGCTCATAGATTAAAAGATGCTAATATCAAGGGCTGATGAAATAATAGGTTAAGTGCAGGCACAGAGCAGTCTCCTATTAAATACATGTTCTCTTTCCCTGTCTCCTACAGTATGTGTGCACTTGTGAATCCATTCTCTTCCATTTGGCCGTAAGATCCATAGAAGTGGATTTTATTTTCATAGTACTAAGAATTGAACCCAAGGGTATCCTATTTCTGAGCTACAACCCTAGCCCTATTTTATATCTTGAAACAAGATCTTACTAAGTTGCTGAGGGCTTCACTAAGTTGCTGAGGCTATCTATAAAACTGTGATCCTCCTGCCTCAGTACCTCAGTTACTGGGATTACAGGCATGCACTACTGTACCCAGCTCAGAAGTAGATTTCCAAATAGAAAATAGGATCTGTTACCCATAATAAATGTGTGCAAAAGATGATATTTTACATAGATCCATAGAGACCACTTTATACATAATAGTAAAAAAAAAAAAAGAAGACAGCCCAAATGTCCATCAACAGCAGACTAGATAAATAAATCAATGTGGCATACATTAAATACCTACACAGCAATAAAACAATAAAACGACTGATGCACACAGCAGCATGGATGGCAACATTCTATTGAAAAAGATCCAGAGATAAAAAGCACATACTGTATGACTGTATTCAAATAAAGTTCATAAGAATACAAGGCCAATCAGTGGTGATAGAAGGAGGCATAATAGCCATTATCTTGGGGCAGGGTAACTAGAAAGAAGCACAAAAGAGAATTCTAGACTGCTGGAGATGTTCTGTATCTTGATCTCTTTGGCAGTTACTTGGGTTGATGCATGTGTAAAATTTTGTGAGGTATATTCTTAAGATGAGTGTACTTCACTGAATATTATGTTGCAAAGGAGGGGATGGGAGGGCACCTGCCATGGAATTCTGCAAGGAGGTCCTGCCACATTGCCCTAAAACCCCAAATAGCAAGCCCACAGTTGTACAAATGGCTCAAAGCCCTTTATATATGTTAGCAGTCTTTGCCCTATTCTAAGGATGGGACCCACAGAAGCAAAGAGAACTAGGAAAACTTACACCCACTGAGGCAGACTTTTGAGGTCTCTCAGCCCCTATGGATAACTTTCCTACGTCTGGGAAATGCCCACACTATTTTCCTCCTCTCCAAGACCCCAGCTAGAAGACTCTAAGTAAAGTAAGAAATGGGCACCAGGCAGAATCTAATTTTGGGGCAAGGGTAACTATCACTGCTGCTGGGTTTGGTGGCAGCAGTAGTGGGTTTGGGCAGCAATGGTGCCATTTGAGATGCCCGCATCCTGTGGCCAGAGCGGAGACATCTTCGTGGGATCAGTGGCTGCTGTTTCTAGGCACAAAGCCTCCAAGATTAATTCTCTGGTCTTTCTTATTCCAGGAGTTACACAATGTTCTATATTCCTTCATGCTTAAAAGGGCTAGAGAGGATTACCTTATTTGCACTGAGACCCCTGAATGAATCACCCACTGTATCAGTCGGGATTCTCCAGAAGAGCAGAACAAATAGCATATGAGTGTACACATATTACATACACAGGGAAGACACATAGAGACAAAGCTATCAAGAGACAGGCATATCTTTATTTGGGGAAATTGACTCACACAGTTTTTCAGGTTGTCAAGCATGAAAGCCCAAGGCAAGATGGCAGGACAGACCCCTTGGAGTTAACACTGCAGTTGTGAAGCTGAATTTCTGCTTTGCCAGAAAACTTCTGTTTTCTCTGAAGGGCTTTCAAGTGATTCAACAACGCCTGCCACATTACCGAGAGTAACCTTCACTTAGATTCAACCCATTGGACATGTTAGCTACATCTACAAAATGCCTTCTGAGACATACCTTGATTACTGCTTGATTAAATAAATGAAAACTATAGTTTTATGTGCCAGCCAAATTGGCACATAAAACTAACTGTCACACCCACCAAACCAGAACTCCAGGAATGGGTGTTCAAAGTGTGAACATTAAGACCCTTCACTCTGGCTAAGCCTTTTGATGTGTCTGAGACAATTTCACTTGCCATGACTCATGCAGTTGTCCATAGGAGGCCAAGTCCACCCAGTCGAGAAACCTGTATTCAAGAGAGGAATCCCTCTGGGAACCCGCCCCACCCACCATCAGCACAGCCCTTCACCTGGACCCAGCTACCACCATCTCTTGGTCAGACCATGGCCATAATCTCCCCTCTACTGTCCATCCCTACAGAGGCTACTCTTTAAAAAACACTAGCGTAATTGTGTCTTCTCTGATCAAGCCCCACCTCTAGAGCCTTTGTGGTCCTTCTGTCCCCTCGGATCAGCAGCCAGTCACAATCAACAAACCCCAACTCTAATGGAAACAAAAGAGGACTCCTAGAACCACCCATAGGGTGGAAAGAAAAGCTCAAGTCTTGAGAAAGTCAAGATCCGGACTGCCCTGGGGTTCTTGGAAGAGGAACTAGCGGTCGTTCCAGATCCCAGCTGCAGGGATGAATCAGAGTTGGGAATTTTAATCTCCGTGGAACGCTGCTCAGGGGCAGGCTTTCAAAGACAGGGTGTCTGATGGCCCAGGATCCAGGATATGTTTTTGATAAAACCTGAAATTAATGAGACAGGGCAGGAAATTGGCAAAGTAGGGGATATCAGAAGGGAAACAGATACTGGGCGAGGAAGGACAAGATACAACAACTTCATATCCACTCCCAGCGCCAAAGGACCCTTCTACGTCAGAGCAACGGGGGGGAGCAAAATTCTGTTGAATTCTCTGCACAAGGCAGCGCCAGGAAGGAATGGCTGGAGCAGCCGCTAATGAACCAAGGGGATACAAGGACTTTGGACTATGAGACAGTGGGCCCAGCCCCAAAGCCTGTTAGCTTGAACCCCATTTTCCCCTGTCATTTCATAACCACATTTCTTCCTGAGGAATGCCAAGTCCAGAGAGTAGTGCTCCAAGACCTTTCCCTAACCCCTCTGATTTTGTTTGTTGTTTTTTGTTGTTTTGACACTACGGGTTGAACCCAGAGACATTCTGCCTCTGAGCTAGACTTCTAGCCCTATTTTTTCTTTTGAAACAGGGTCTCACTAAGTTGCTGAGGGACCTTGAACCTGTGATCCTCCTGCCTCAGCCGCCTAAGAACAGGGATTACAGGCGTGCGCCACCATGCCCAGCGTACCCCTCTGTCCTTGCCCCTCTCTTTGCTGGCTACAAGGGTCTGTGTGGCTGGGGAAAGGGCTTCAGGCTAGGAGAGAGGGAAAAGGAGCTGTCTGATTGCTGCTGCTCCAGTTCTGGTCTTGGTTGTAAAGAAGGGGCAGACAGAGCAGGTTGGGTGGGAAGGAAGTTGCATATTTACCTTCTTTCACTGTCTTCCTATTTATTGTCTGTTCTGCCCCCCTACATACACACACACACACACACACACACACACACACACACACACACACTGGAGTGGGAGTTCCATAAGGACAGAAGCCTTATCTGTATTGATTACTCACTGCCTTATCCCCAAGCCCATCACAATAACTGGCACACAGGTAGCACTTAGGAAAATAAACATCTGTGACTGAATAGCCGGGGTAGCCAGCACATAAGCTGAGCCTGCACCATCCTCTGCCTTGATCCTGAACAAGACAGGCAAGATCGGGACTGGCCCTGAGTCCAAGCAGGGAGAAAAGAATGATCTCTAGACTCAGTCAGAGCTGAGTTCCAAACCCAGATCTGGCGCCTGGAGGCCTGGTGTGTCACCTGCCCGCTCTGAGGTTCAGTCTCTTTGGTTTTGAGCTAGGATTATACCACTCACTTCTCACTGTTGGTGTGAAAAGCCAGGAGAATTAAGGGTGCAAAATGAACACACTCTGGCCCTCTCCTCCCCAGGGGCCCCTGGTCTCCATTATCGGCTTTGCAAAGCTTTTTAATCAGCAGGCGGGGAATGGATGCTGCGTCTCCAGGGCCTGGGACTTGGTTATTTTAGGAAAGTGGACTGAAGAAGGAAGTGTCTGACCCCTGGGGAGAAATAAAGCATCCGAGGTAAAACATGAAGACAAGGACAGACCCCAGGGGCCACCACGGAGAGGCTCACACCGAGTCTCTAGCGCACCTAGCTCGTGGCAATGAAATCGCCACTTCGGCGGAGCTCCTGCACTTGGGAATGGGATCACAAGAGATACAGAGCAGGCAACTTTGGAAACAGAATTTTATTAGCTTCATGAGAAACAGCTGCCAAGAGTCAAATCCTGGGCAAGGACATGATGGCCTCCAACCAGTGGCATGAAAAAGTTCACCTGTTCTCTCTACATTGAACCAGGACCCAAGTGGGGGTCCTAAGAAAATCCAGGGCCTAAGTGGGGAGGGGGGGTACCAAGAAGAACCCCCTGCTTCCTTGCCCCTCGGTGCAGGGACAGACTCAGGCAATATGTTATTGTTGAACATTAGGTTCTTCTGCTCTGCAGCTATCCCACTGAACAGGAAACTGAATTACATGAACAGTCCTGACATTCAGGTCGGGACCAGCCTCTGCTCTGGATCATCGACCAGGAACATAATGTTCTGAATCACGAATCAGACAGCCAACGTTCTGGAGGGCTACCCAGGTTCTGGAATACAAAATAAGAACCCCCTCAATTCTTGAAGATTTTAGCGGGAGCTCTTATCTCTTATTCTAGAATGCCTGTATTCCAAACCGACTAGAAATCTGACATTCCAGGTTGTCAGCCAGGAGCCCAGCGTTCTGAAAGCCAAACGAGAACCGTTCCTAACGTCCTCAAGGATGAACAAGGAATTCGGGGTTCTAGAATGACAAAAATCACAACATTCCAGAAGAGGGGTAAGACCCAAAGTTCTAAATGGCAACCTCAACACTTACAAAGCCCAAACCCCAAAACCGACATTCAGGACTGTGGTGCTGGCCTCGGCATTCTGGAATAACAGGGCCAAAGCCCTCTCCTCCAGATGGCTGCTTCCCTCCTCTCCAGAGGGCTGCTTCCTTGCCCCGCTCAAAGCTCCGTGGATGGTCGCTCTACAGAAGGTCCATCGTCCTGCGTGGAATCCGGCACTTGGAAGGAGACATAGGGACAGGTCTTGGTGTTGAGGCAAACCAGCTTCTTCAGGGTGGCCGTGTTGACAATGTTGAAGCCCACCTCACCCCCAAAAGTGCTTGGCTTCCAGTACTCCGGAGAACAGATGGGGTTCCCTAGGAGGCCCTTGAGGGAAAAGGGAGCCCCAATCTCGATCATACTCTCCCCGAAGATGGAGTTGGGTAGGCACTTCTCAAGCAGCAGCCCCGGGTAGAACTCCAAGGCATCGATGTCTCCGTACAACTCCTCCAGCTCAGCCGCCACCTCCTTCTCTCCTACGGAGGGAGATACTGAAGTCAGAGCCACCGTGCCACCAAGCTCAGTCAGGGACGGGACTTTCAAGGTCCATCTTGTGGGGATAATGGAACGCCAGAAAATGGTTGGGGCAGCTGGGCAGGTGGCCCATGAGATTTGGAAAGAGTCAGGAAGGAAAACACAAATGGACCCTCACGTTGGACTGAACCTCGGGAAGGAATGCGCTACTGAAGGAGTCCAGGGGCCTACCCTGCGCCCTAATCACCTGGCCATGATAACGGAGGGGCTGCCTGTGTTGCTCCTTCACAGGTGATTCCAAGGCCTTATCATGCCCCTTTATTTATTATGCTCGAGCTCAAGTGTGCAACATAATGTGTCCAAGTTCACAGATGTTCGGAGACAGTCTTCTTTCTGCCCTCTCTAGAACATTTTGTCTGGGAGATTGAAGGGGGATAAAGTTTGCTGTCCCAGGAACATGGGGAACTCATCCACTGATACTGGGATCTGCTGCACTCTGAGCCCCAAGTGTTCAGGGTGGCCACTGGAGACCAGCCTGGAGTCTCCCTGTTTCCTCAAACCCTTCCCCGATAAGGCACGTACAGACATCACATCACACCTGGCTCCAGGGGCTCCCCATTAGCTGTGACAAGGGTTCCCAACTTGGCTGCCCAGTATCTGAGGACTTTGAAGGGTGTGTGTGTGTGTGTGTGTGTGTGTGTGTGTGTGTGTGTGTGTATAGATTCTTGAGCACCAAGATCTCTGAGAAGCATCTGAGATTTGGATTATTTTTATTCTGGGGACTGAATCCAAGGCTTGGTGCATGCAAAGCACACACACTACCACGGAGCTATGCTCCCAACCAAATCTGATATTTTAATAAGCTTTTATTTATTTATTTGTTTATTTATTTATTTATGTGGTACTGGGGTTCCTGGAAGCCCTTCTACCTCCGGGCTACACTCCCAGACCTATTTTATACTTTTTTTTTTTTTTTTGGAAATAGGGTCTCCTAAACCAGGGATGCTGGCTTCGAACCTGCGCGATCCTCCTGTCTCCGCCTCCCAAGCGCGGGGATTACAAGTGTGTGCCACCACTCCCGGCTTATTTATTTATTTATTTATTCATTTATTTATTTTGATATGGAGATTTTTTCCCAGGAGCATTCTGCCTCTGAGCTATACCCCCAGTCCTATTTTGTTTTTTTATTTAATTTTATGTTAGGTACAAAGGATCAACCCCAGGGACATTTTACCTTTGAGCTACACCCCTAGCCCTTTTTATTTTATTTTATTTTTTTATTTTGAAATGGGATCTTGCTAGGTTGCTAAGAGTTTCCCTACATTGCTGAGTCTGATCTTGAACCTGCAATCCTCCTGTCTCTGCCTCCCAAGTTCTGGGATTACAAGCATACACTGCCATGCCAGGCTTATTTTTCATTTTGTTTTGTTTGTTTGTTGTTTTGTGATACTGGGGATTGAACCCAGAGGCATTCTACCTTAGAGCTATACCCCCAAACTGATTTTATTTCTTATTTGGAAATAGGGTCTCACTAGGCTGATGAAAGTCTCACTACTTGCTGAGGCTGTCCTCAAACCTGTGATCCTCCTGTCTCAGCCTCCCAAGTACAGAGCTTACAGACATGGACCACCATATCCGGCTTTTACTTTTCGTTTCGTAATAGGGTCTTGCTACATTGCTAGGGGTCTCACTAAGTGGATGAGGCTGCCCTCAAACCTGCCATCCTCCTGGTTTGGCCTCCCAAGTAAAGGAATTACTTGCACCACCATGCCTGGCTTTTAAATAAACTTTCTAAGTGATTTGTATGCAGCTGGTCCATAAATGAGTATTTAAGACTCACCAGACAGAATAAAACTCAGAATATATAGGATAAAGTTCAGGATTCTATAGTTTGGCGACAACCCCTGTCTCTGTGTTAAGTCCCGTGCACAAGTCCCACACACGACCGCTCTCCCAAATGGGCACCTACTTTCTGACTCCTGTGCCTCGGGACTTCCTCTTGCCCTGTCACCTAAAATGCTCCTCCCTCTATTCCTCAGGTGGAAAATTCCTACTCATCCTTCCAACCCAGATGAAAAGCCACGTCCTCTCCCGGCGACTCCTGGGCCACACTCACGGCCCTCAGGACCGCGCAGTGCTAGCCACACGTATGGGATTGCCCCGTCCCGTTTCCTCGGTGTCTCCCTTGCTTCCCTCTAAGTGCCTCCGGGCAGCGACTGTGCCCAGGTAAGGGCCGCTCACCTGTGAGCTCCTGGAAAGAGGTGTAGGCCTTCAAGCCAAACCGCTTGCGGTATTCGTTGAAGGGCTGCAGCCGCATCTCTCGGGACTCCTTGATGACGTCCACGGCTACGTGCAGCACGTGATGGTCTATGTTCCTGCCCCCGCCGATCTGCCAGGAGATTAGCACAGCTGTTGGTCTGAGGGCTGGCCAGACTGGGGACCCACATAAGGTCCTAGGAAAAGAACTTCAAGAGCCAGGAGCAGTGATGCACGCCTGTAATCCCAGGACCCAGTACTTGGGAGGTTGAGACAGGAGGATTGCAGGTTCGAGGCCAGCCTCAGCAACTTTGCAAGACCCTGATTTAAAACAAAAAATAAGAAGGGCTGAGGGTAGTCGGACGTGGTTGTGCATACTTGTAATCCCAGTACTTGGAAGGCTGATATAGGAGGATTGCAGGTTCATGGCCAGCCTCAGCTCCTTAGTGAGGCCCTCCACAACTTAATGAGACCTTGTTTCAAAATAAAGAATAAAAAATAGGGCTGAGGGTGTAGCTCAGAGGTACAATGCCCTTGGGTTCAATCCCCAGTCCCCACCACCCAAAAAGAGAGAGAGAGAGAGAGAGAGAGAGAGAGAGAGAGAGAGAGACAGAGAGATCGCGCTGAGGGTAAAGCTTGAAGTTAAAATGCCCCTGAGTTCAATCATTAGAACTCCCCCCCCCAAAAAAAAAAGAACTTCAAGTCATGAGTCCCTTCTGAGCCAGGACAGAAAATAATGCGGTTAGTACTTTTTTTGGTGGTGCTGGGGTTCCTGGAAACCCTTCTACCTCCGGGCTACACTCCCAGACCTATTTTTTCTTTACATTTTTATTTGGAAACAGGGTCTCCTAAGCCAGCGAGGCTAGCGTTGAGCCTGCGTGATCTTCCTGTCTCCACCTCACAAGCGCGGGGATTACAAGCGTGCGCCACCACTCCCGGCTTGCAGTTAGTACTTTAATACTAGGTATTTGGCCCTAGATCCACCATGTGTGCGTACGTGTGTGCGTGCATGCCCCTCTCTCTCTCTCTCCTCTCTCTCGCTCTCGCTCTCTCTCTCTCTCTCTCTCTCTCTTGCTCTCGCTCTCTCTCTCTCCTCTTTCTCGCTCTCGCTCTCACTCTCGCTCTCTCTCGCTCTCTCTCGCTCTCTCTCGCTCTCTCTCTCTCTTGCTCTCGCTCTCGCTCTCTCTCGCTCTCTCTCGCTCTCTCTCCTCTCTCTTACTCTCTCTCTCTCTCTCGCTCTCTCTCGCTCTCTCTCGTTCTCTCTCGCTCTCGCTCTCTCTCTCTCCTCTCTCTCGCTCTCGCTCTCTCTCGCTCTCTCTCGCTCTCTCTCGCTCTCTCTCGCTCTCTCTCCTCTCTCTCACTCTCGCTCTCTCTCGCTCTCTCTCGCTCTCTCTCCTCTCTCTCACTCTCGCTCTCTCTCGCTCTCTCTCGCTCTCTCTCCTCTCTCTCACTCTCGCTCTCTCTCGCTCTCTCTCGCTCTCTCTCGCTCTCTCTCTTGCTCTCGCTCTCTCTCCTCTCTCTCGCTCTCGCTCTCTCTCGCTCTCTCTCGCTCTCTCTCGCTCTCTCTCTTGCTCTCTCTCGCTCTCTCTCTCTCTCTCTCCTCTCTCTTGCTCTCGCTCTCGCTCTCTCTCTCTCTCCTCTCTCTCGCTCTCGCTCTCTCTCTCTCTTGTTCTCGCTCTCGCTCTCTCTCTCTCTCTCGCTCTCTCTCGCTCTCTCTCTCCTCTCTCTTGCTCTCGCTCTCACTCTCTCTCGCTCTCTCTCGCTCTCTCTCGCTCTCTCTCGCTCTCTCTCTTGTTCTCGCTCTCGCTCTCTCTCTCTCCTCTCTCTCGCTCTCGCTCTCTCTCTCTCTCTTGTTCTCGCTCTCGCTCTCTCTCTCTCGCTCGCTCTCGCTCTCTCTCTCTCCTCTCTCTCGCTCTCGCTCTCTCTCTCTCTCTTGTTCTCGCTCTCGCTCTCTCTCTCTCTCTCGCTCTCTCTCTCTCTCCTCTTTCTTGCTCTCGCTCTCACTCTCTCTCACTCTCTCTCTCTCGCTCTCTCTCGCTCTCTCTCTCTCCTCTCTCTCACTCTCGCTCTCTCTCGCTCTCACTCTCGCTCTCTCTCGCTCTCTCTCGCTCTCTCTCTCTTGCTCTCGCTCTCTCTCTCTCCTCGCTCTCGCTCTCTCTCGCTCTCGCTCTCACTCTCTCTCTCTCTCCTCTCGCTCACTCTCGCTCTCTCTCGCTCACTCTCGCTCTCTCTCGCTCTCTCTCGCTCTCTCTCGCTCTCTCTCTCTCTCTCACTCTCGCTCTCTCTCTCTCTCTCTCGCTCACTCTCTCTCTCTCTCCTCTCGCTCTCTCTCGCTCTCTCTCGCTCACTCTCGCTCTCTCTCGCTCTCTCTCTCTCTCTCTCTCTCTCTGGGACACATCAGAGTCTCAGCGTCCCGACGTTATGTGGAATGGGCTAGTAGGACCTCTCTCAAACGTCTTGAAAGCTACACTGTTCCCCAAACCTTTGAATCACACCAATGGGTGGAACAATCCCTAGGGAATGAAAGAAAAATAGGGTTCAACGCCCAGATAACCCGATAAGGTGAGGAAGGCTCCAGAAAAAGGCTTTGATTCCTAACATTTAAGGAGCATCGGCCTCGAGAAAGCTCTGTTGTTCAAGATGAAATGACAACGTCAAGAGACAGTTCTGTTCCAACAGAACAAAGGTGATCGGGCAGCAAAGAAGCCGCCGGAGGAAATCTTACAACTCGGAGCAGAGAGCCTTGGCAAGAGCAAGCGGGTGAGCCCCAGTTCTGGCTCTACCAGTGACGGGCCGTGGTGCTGCTGGGGGTTGAATCACACCCCCTAAAAGGGGTGCACTGAGGTCTAGCCAGCAGCACCTGCCCGTGTGACCTTGTTTGATGAAGACGGCAGCACCTTTATGGGTGGTTTTGCTCCACCATTTCAGTTAGCTGCAGTCCAGAAACACTTGATGGAAAATTCCAGAAATAAACAATTCCTAAGTTTTAAATTGCGTGCTGTTCTAGCAGCATGATGAAATCTAGCACAGCCCCACTCGGTCCTGCCCAGGATGTGAATCATCCCTTCGTCCAGCATCCACAGTGCACAAGCTCCCGCCTGGCAGTCACTTGACCGCCTCCCGGTTATCAGATCAACTGCCATGACCGCGGGGCGCTTACGTCAGAGTGACACTCAGACAGTGAAATAACCCTGCACAAGACGCCTGCATCGCCCACCTTGCTTCGTCCCATCGCAGGGGTACTGGGTCATCTTACTCCACCCCGAGAGGGTAAGATATTTGCGGGAGAGAGAGAAGAGACGACAGTCACGTGCTTAAATTATAGAATATTCTCATAAATATTCCACTTTAGTGTAAGCATTACTACAAATTCCTTATGGTACCTCATTTACATATTAAACACTATCATAGATACAGATATAATGTGTGTGTGTGTGTGTGTGTGTGTGTGTGTGTGTGTGTGTGTGTGAAAAACATAGTAAATATAGGGTTTTAGGTACTATCTGAAGTTTCAGCCATTCACCGGGGATCTTGTAATGTGTCCCCCGCAGATTGAGAGGACTGCTTTAGAATCTTCACAGATGCAACGAAGCTAAGATGAGGCCATACGTGTTTCGGGTGGGCCCTAATCCAATAGGTGGTGTCGTTATAACATCACACTGGAGACTCAGGGAAAACACCATGTGACCGTGGAGACAGAGCTTGGCGCGATGCGTCCACGAGGCAGGGATCACCGGGGATTGTCAGCAACCAACAGAAACTAAGAAAGAGACGGAGCAGATCGCTCCCGAGAGTGTTCAGAGACGGCGTGGCCCTGTCGATACTTCCACCATTCCAGCACAGTGAAAGAATCCATTTCTACTGTTTTAAAACACCCAGTTTGTAGCCGGGCGTGGTGGCGCACGTTTGTAATCCTCGTGCTTGGGAAGCGGAGACAGGAGGATCGCGCAGGTTTGAAGCCAGACGCGCTGGCTTAA
This sequence comes from Muscardinus avellanarius, assembly GCF_963383645.1. NCBI lineage: Eukaryota > Metazoa > Chordata > Mammalia > Rodentia > Gliridae > Muscardinus > Muscardinus avellanarius. Next base: position 13,676,335 of record NC_137799.1, read on the forward strand.
GAGACCCTGTTTACAAATAAAAAAATAGGTGTCTGGGAGTGTAGCCCAGAGGTAGAGGGGTTTCCAGGAACCCCAGTACCACCAAAAACAAACAAACAACAAGAAAAAACCCAGTCTGTGGTATTTTGCTATAGCATTGCTAGAAGATGAATACCAGGACCTCAGATGGTTACTTGAGCTAAATTTTTGTTTCCTCACATGCAAAAATGGGAAAGGTAAAAGTGTCTACCTGATACGGTTGTAGAAACGTAAAGAGGATAAAGACGCAAAGCACTTATTACAGCTAGGTCACACAGTAACTCCCAAAAGGGTAACAGGCAAGATGATTATCAGGGGAAGCCCTGTTTTAGCTCTTCTCCTGCTCTTTTTAATATCTTGAGAGTCAGCACATCATGCACCCCTGCCAGGTTCAACACCAGGCCTTTCATACTATCACCCTGGTTGTTCTTTAAAAAATGCTTGGAAACTGAGTGTGATGCTGTCTTCCTGTAATCCTAGTGCTTGGGAGGCTGAGATAGGAGGATCATAAGTTCATGAGCTCAACAACTTAGGGACACTCTTGGCTACTTAGCTTAGTTTCAAAATAAAAAAAATAAGCCAGGCGTGGCGGCATACACCTGTAATCTCAGTATTTGGGAGGCTGAGACAAGAGGACTGAAGGTTCTCAGCCAGCCTCAGCTACTTAGTGAGGCCCTCCACAACTTACTGAGGCCCTGTTTCAAAATACAGAATAAAACACAGGGCTGGCATTACAGCTTTGAGGTAGAATGCCCCTGTGTTCAATCCAGTTCCACAGAAAAAGCAGAAAATAAAAAGCTTTGGGAAATATACAACCCACAGTAGCATCTGTCCTGCCCAAGCGCTATGTGTCCCCACAGAGAACAGGAGCCATGTGCCGGGGCCACATGCTGGCTGAATTCACAGTGCCACAACCTTACGAGACAGGCTTAGGAACAAGGATTGGATTAAAGAGACGGAGAGCTCGGTAAGGTGGAGCTTCCAAACTGGAGAAGAAATGATATAAGAGGGAGTTGGTTAAGAATTCCAAGAAAAAGAGCCGGGCGTGGTGGCACACGCTTGTAATCCCAGCATTTGGGAGGCTGAGACCTGGAGGATTGCGGTTCGTGGACAGCCTCAGCTACTTAGTGAGGTCCTCTGCAACTCAGTGAGGCCCGGTTTCAAACTAAAGAATAAAAAATAGGGCAGGGGGTGTAGCTCGGAGGTAGAATGCCCCTGGGTTCCATCCCTATACCCGCAAAAGAAAAAAAAAAAAAGAATTCCAAGAAAAAACGACGTATTCCTTTGCCAAGGCCATCAAGACAAAGTACTACAGGCACATGGCTTAAATGATAGGAATTTAGATCCTCACAGTTTGGAGGCTAGAAGGCCAAGACGAAAGTGGCAGCGGGATGGATTCCTCTGCGGCCTAGCTCCTCGGCTAGTAGACGGCTGTCTCCCTGTGGCTCCCCATGGTCTTCCTTTTGGGTAAGAGCTACACCCCTAGAGTCCCCTCTGTTTTTTTTTTTTGTTTTGTTTTGTTTTGTTTTTGTTGGGTGTTGTTGTTGTTGTCATTGTTGTTGTGTTTGTTACCGGGGATTGAACCCAGAGGCATTGTATCTCCAGGCTACACCTAGGGCCCAATTTTATTTATTTAGAAACAAGGTCTCATGAGGTTTCCAAGAGGCGGAGTTGCAAGGCTGGCTTTGAACCTGCGATCCTCCTGTCTCAGCCTCCCAAGTACTGAGACTGCAGATGTGTGTTTCCCCCACCTGGCTTTATTTCTTCCTATTAGGAAACTGTTCATATTAGATTAGGGCCTACCCTAATTTCCTCATTTAGCTATAATCGCCACTTTAAAGACATTATTTCCAAAAGCAGTCATATTCTGAAGTTCCGAGGGTTCGTCTTTCAACATCCAGATTTGGGGGAAAGACACGTTTCAGCCCGTGACCGGCTCTGGTTTAGTGGACACTGACTAGATGCAGGCGTTTCACATAGATGACCAGGCCCTGATTGGCCCCTGACTTCTCAAGTCACCGTGCCCGGCTCTGCCCATGCTGTCCTCTCATTCTCTCTGGAGCACAAACACCTTCTGCCACCAGCATCACCTCTTTCCCTGGGAAACACCCGTCCATCCCTCCAACCACGTCCTTATCCATAGCATCCTGGGCGAGGTATCCATTCCTACTTCCTTATCCATTTCCAGCCCTGGAATTCCCAGGACCTAGTAGGATTCCTGTCTTGTGGCTTTAACATACTTAACATACAAATATGATAACAAGCTGGGCATGGTGGCACATGCCTATAATCCCAGTACTTAGGAAGCTGAGCAGGAGGATCACAGGTTTGAGGAAAGCCTCAGAAACCTAGCAAGACCCTGTTTCAAAATAAAAAATAAAATAGGGCTGGGGGTATAGTTCAGAGGTAGAAAGCCTCTTAATCCCTAGTACCATGAGAAAAAGAAAAATCTGATAACATACAAAAAAATTTCATTAAGCATGCTGTCTCCCTCATGGCAAGTACTTGAATAATGTTAGCTGTCTTGTGACCGTATCCCTTACTAAAGTATAAACACCAAAGGGACAAGGGTCCCAAGAGCTACATTGGTCACCGTTCTCCACTATACCCCCAGCACCTGGAGTGATGCCTTTTGGGTTTTTCGGTTTGTTTTGTTGTTGTTGTTGTTGTTGTTGTTGTTATTGTTGTTGTTGTTTTGTGTTTGTTTGTTTGTTTGTGCAGTACTAGGGCTGGAACCCAGGGGCATTCTACCTCCAAGCTACACCCTCAACCCTAATTTTTTTTTTAAACAATGTCGCACTAACTAGCTGAGGCAATCTGAGAAACTGAGATCCTCCTGTCTCAGCCTCCCTAGTTCTGGGATTACGAGCGTGCACCACCATGCCCAGCTGATGCCTGGTATTACTGAATGAACAAAAGAGCAAAAGGATTCGCAAAGTAACACCCACAACCACCCTGTCCAAGTGATGTCACCCTACTTGACAGGAGAGGACGCTGGGATTCTGACCTGGGTCTGGAGGCTGCGGGAGCCCACCTGCACTCACCCGAACTCCCCGGAGACTCACCCGGCCAGCTCTCTGGTGAGAGAAGGCGTCCACCAGGGCCTCGACCCCATAGTCCACCAGCATGGAGGTGTTGAACAGGAACTGTTCATAGCTGAACTCGCGGGCGCCCACCCTGAAGGAGTCCGGCATGAGCGGATGCCAGTGGTACAGATGGTTGAACTCCAATGCGATGCGGTTGCGGTACTGGAACTGGGCTCTGAACAGCAGCTCCGGGTCAAACTTCAGCTGCAGGAAGTAGCCGCTCAGATGCTGCACGTATTCCTCAATGACAATCTTGATGGTCTCCCCTGCACAGGGAGGATTGGGCACATGGTCAGCAGAGGACGGGGGCCTCAGATGCAGGCCAACCCCAGAAAAGCGCTTGCTTTTTGCCTCCCTTACTGTTTTGTTTTGTTTTGGCCAGTTCCTCTTTGTCCCCCTGTAATGGGATGTGACCACAGAACTTTCTGTCTCAGTTTTGACTGAGGTCCCAAGACAAGAGCACTGCTAAGTCCCACATTCCAAAGGAAGGGCCTGGGAATAGGGAGAGGCTGCCCGTCACACTGGCTGGTGATGAAGCTGCGCACAGAGGCAGCACTTTTCTATACCCAGATAAGCAGAACATGCAAGAGAGGTGCCCGGTGTTCGCGAACTGGTTTTGTGACTCTCGGGTGACCACCCTCCTTCAGCCCGTTGAAGGAGGCTGCTAGCCAGGCATGGTGTCACGTGCCGGTAATCCCAGTACTTGGGAAGTTAAGACAGGAGGCTCGTAGGTTGGACACCAGCCTCGGCAACGTAGCAAGACCGTTAGCAACTTAGTGATACCCTGTTTTCAAAACAAAACAATAAAAAGACCTGGGGTTACATCGCGGAGGTTCAATACAAGTACCACAAAACAAATTTTTTCACGTATATTAACATCAGTACAATAATATTCATTGGGTCATGTGAGGAACAGACAACAAATGTATCTAAATGTCGGTGCAGGCCCTGTAAGGGGCGATGTCCACACGTGTTGGCTAGAAGGAGGGGTACCCAGTGTGGGCATCCACACTGAGGCCCTGGTGATGGACTTTGATGGGGGCCAGACTTGGCTCAAGTCTCTCTCTGCTGGGGGGTGGCCTTGGAGAATTCGTGTAATCTTTCAGAATCTTAATTTTTTTTGCAAGTGAAATCATATCTGATTTAAAAGGCTGCTGGAGAGTTAATGGAGCACTGGGAGGCCTCGCCCTAAGAGTCCTGCTATTGCTCACAGCTTTATCGCCAGCCAGACAGTGCAGCAGGAGGCCTCCGGCCATTCCCCTGGCCCCTGCGCTCTAGGTCTCCAAGAAGCTGGGACTTCAGAGCTGGCCCCTCCGCCCCCCTCGGGCTGTCCTCATCCCAGTGCCTGGGGCTTCCAGGCTCCAGTGAATTAGGCAATCTAATTGGGGCCAGCCCTGCCCAGTAGTGCCCCAGGGTGGGAGTAGGGGCTACCGGTGACTCAGAGAAAGCATGGTCTAAACAGGGGTGTCAGGAGCCAAGTTCCCAGGCAAGAAGCCAGGTGACATTTTAAGTTACAGACTCGCCCCCGTAGGGGACGCAAAAATATTCTGTCCTGAGTCACCTAGAAGCTAGCAAACTCCAAAAAGGCCAAGACACGTGGAACAGGAAACAGGAAGCTTCCTAAAGGCTGGGTGAGCCGGGGCTCGGCCCTGTGTGTGCCAGGGAGGACGGCTGTGCACCTGGTGAGGGTAAACTGAGGTTTGGGGTCGTTGGTCTAGTAACCACTCCTCATAGCTATCCCTTCTCTGAAGGCCTACTGTGTGCCAGATGCCTTCCCTTTTATCACCTCAGCAAACCCTTTCAACGATTAACTGTGCCCAGGCATAGATTTGGAGGCTGAGGTGCACAGCCGCGGATCAGCCGGCGGTCTCACTATGGCCAGCAGAGGAGCCGGGATTCTAGCCCCCACTCACTCCTGCCTCTCTGGACGCAGTGGCTGGCTGCCCCAGGGCTGGGTCGGAGCCCTCACCTATGAGGACGAGGCGGGTGGTCTGGAAGAGCTGCTCGTCGTCCCAGGTCGGGTGCTCGGCTTTGAGCAGGTCACACACGCGGTTGTGCTCCCGCAGCCAGAGCGTGGCATACAGCATGAGCCCCGGGAGCAGCCCAAACACCTCCTGGCCCACGGCCATCTGGTTCTGGGGCGGGACGCCCTTTGGGTAGCGCATTGGCACCGGCGCTGCTTCTACCGATGGCGGGTACATCTCGCCGTCCAGCACCTGCGGGAGGGGGCCGCCTGGCAACCTGGAGGCGGGGCGGGGCATCTGCTGTGCCCAGCTGACTCCCGCGCCCCCACCTCCGCTGCCCGTCATCCCAACATGGCTGCCAACTCTACCCTCTGCATCCTTCTTCAAATCAGCTTCAAGGACCACTGTACTCCTGACCTCTTCCTCCTCGCCCTCCCCGACCCCACACCTAAATGAGCTCCCTCCCTACCTCCACTCTTGTGCCCGGAAGGTCTGTTCTCTGCATCGCAGCCAGCGTAATCCTTTAAAATACTCAAATCTAGTGTCACTGGCGAGCTCAAAACCCTTCCGAGTCCTTTCTCTGCTCTTGGCAGAAATCAGATATCCTTCACGCTGTCCCCGGCAGACGTGGCATCTTGCCTCCAGTTCCTACACTTCCTCCAAGTCCCCTGGGCCTCTGCACATGCTGAACCCCTCCCTCCCTGGAAAGCCCTCACCCCTTTTAGCACCCCCCTCCTGCCTCCAGGTGCCTTGGTGACACCGCAGCATCTCCTTGATGGCGAGCCTCACAAATGAAACTAGTCAGGTGGCCTTGTTTTCGTTCATTCATTAAATAACATGGGCAAACTACCATGTGCCAAGCAATGTTCTTAGTTTTAGAGACTCAGCAGTGAACTTTGTTTTGGTTTTCATTTCTTTAGATTCACACGCTCCGATATGGCAGCCACTAGCTACGTGTAACTGTGAAATACTAGGAATTTGGCTACTGTGAATGAAGAACTGAATTGAGTTGAATCTAAAATGTATTTAGACTTTACTTGATTTAGATTTAAATTTTAAAACAGATACTTCAGCTACTAAAAAAACCTTATGTATGTTTGGAACAACCCGGGCATGTGGGAAACAAAATATAGGTATCACCAATGAAAATTTAGCATCCAGCTTGAAATGTTCTGTGAGTACAAATATACATCAGGTTTTGAAGATTTATTTTGAAAATAATAATGTGAAGAGTTTCTGTTTCTTTGTTCTTGTTATATGGAGGATTGAACTCAGGGTATCGAGCTTGATAAGCTAGTGCTCTACCACTGAGCTATGTCCCCAGCTGATTTTTAATTTTATTTTAGCAAGGTGTGGTGGTATATGCCTGTAATCCAAGTACTTGGGAGGCTGAGGGGAGTCACAGGTTCAAAGCCAGCTTCAGCAACTTAGACCCTCAGCAACTTAATGAGACTCTATTTCAAAATAAAAAATAAAAATAAAAATCTAGCCAGACGTGGTGGCGCACACTTGTAATTCCCCGTGCTTGGGAGGCTGAGACAGGAGGATCGCCCAGGTTTGAAGCCAGCCTCAGCGGGCTTAAGAGACCCTGTTTCCAAATAAAATATAAAATAGGCCTGGAAGTGTAGCCCAGAGGTACAAGGCCCCTGGGTTCTATCTCCAGTACCACTAAAAATAAATAAATAAATAAATAAATAAATAAATAAATAAATAAATCTGAGGCTATAGCTCAGAGGTAGAATACCTCTGGGTTCAATTCCTAATACAAAACAAAACAAAACAAAAAGTTCTATTCTAAGACAGAGTCTTGCTAAGTTGCCTGAGACCTCTAAGTAGCTGGGTCTACAGGAATACACTACTGTGCCTAGTTGAAATCTTTTACTAATAATTTTTGTATTGATTACATGCTGATAATAAGCTGGGTATACTGCATCAAGTAAAAAATATTGTTAAAATTCATTACACCTGTTTCTTCTTCTCTTTTTTAATGTGGCCACTAGAAAATGTAAGTTATGTATGTAGCCCACGTTGTATTTGTGTTCGACAATGCTAGTGTGGGCAAGAAGGCTTCATAAAACTCACATCCTAGTGTTTACGTGTGTAGCCCTGGTAGGTTATGGTTCCTTGCAGGCAAGACCCATCACTCTCATGGTCACTGCTCAGTTGCTGGTGCAAGGCACACCACAGTACCCAATTACTATTGTGGAAATGATTATGCAGACTACAAATGTCCATCTCCTAATGCACTCCAAAGCCTAGGAGGACACAGAATACCATGACTGGAACCTTCTCCTAGAGTTTGCTCCCTCTCCTCCTGGTACATATTTCCCAGAGCTGACCCTCTGACATGACAGCCTCTTCCAGGGAGACTGTGGGACCTCTTCCCACTGCCCCATCCCCAGGCCCAGCACTACCTGGTACTTGAGTTTCCCATCCTTAAAGAGCCGCAGGTGATACTGACGCTCTAAATTGTCTCCGTAGATGTGGCCAAGGTCAACCTGAGGAGGGAGAGAGGTCCCCTCAGTTCACCCGGCTCTGCCCCACCAGTGGTGACCTGCACGCACCAGGTTAGGTCCAGAGCAGTCCTGAGCCTCTCTACATACTCACCCCATGACCCAAGGCCTTGGTGAAGCCAGGCCCCAGCTTGCCAGAAGTTTTGAAGAACTGGTGGGTGAAGTGTTGTGCAAAGAAGGCAAACATGAGGTTGGTGCCCTGGGGAGCAGGGATGAACTTCCTTCTGAGCAGGAAGCGATGGCCCAGGAGCTGGGCATCTGGCAGCTGCTTCTTTCCTGGTTGGGGAGGCAGGAAAGAGCAGTCGCTGCCTGGATCCTGTCTGGACCTCCAGAGCCCTCCAGCCCCTGTACCCACCCTACCAAAAGACCTAGAAGTATTTATGGGTAAAATGGCATGACATTTAGAATTTGCTTTAAAATGCTCCATTGACAAATGAAAACGGACACATCAAATAAGATTAGCAAATGTGTGAAAGTACTGGAACTGGAAGATGGGTACATAGTTCACTATATCTCCCTGTTAACTTCTGTATATATTTGTAATTTTTTATAATTAAAAAATAAACAACAACAAAAAAAAAAAGGATTTCGACCTCCCTAGCTCTGGGACAAGGTAGCCTGTGTTTGCAACTGGCAATGCCACTGCGAACCACGTGAACACAGATAAGCCATCTCACCTCTCTGAGCCTTGATTTCTTATGTGTAAGATAGGGCAGATGATACATATTTCAAACTGGATTCAAGGGTTGCACGAGATGACGTAAGATGAACAGAGAACTAGTAAGGCTGAATTTTTTTTACAACAAGGGTCAACACGTTTTTTAATAAAAAGCCAGACAGTCAATATTTTAGGTTTTATAGACCATATGGTCTCTGTCACATCTATTCAGATTTTCTTTCGAAGCAGGAAAACAGCCACAGACAACACACAAGTGAATGGATGTGACTGTGTTCCAATAAAACTTATTTGTAAAAACAGGGGCTTGGGTTGATTTGACCTGCAGACTACAGATTCCCAACCTTTTTAAAATGATGCCAGTCAGCCGGGTGCGGTGGGCACGCTTGTAATCCCAGCATTCGGGAGGCTGAGACCTGGAGGATCGCGTTTCGCGGACAGCCTCAGCTACTTAGTGAGGTCCTATGCAACTCAGTGAGACCCGGTTTCAAAATAAAGAATAAAAAATAGGGCAGGGGCTGTAGCTCAGAGGTAGAATGCCTCTGGGTTCCATCCCCAGACCCGCAAAAAAAAAAAAAAAAAAGATGCCAGTCTTTCTACATCTGCAGTGAAAACAGTAAGCAATCCTGAAGCAGGTGCCTGTCATTATGAGAGTAAGATCTGAAAGGCCGTCTGAGATCATGTCACTGTCAGGGGAGCTGGCAATCAATACCCTCACAGAAAGAAACGGCAGAATTCCTTATGTTCTGAGAAAGGTGTCCTTTCACCATACATTATGAGAGGCCCAATGTTGAAGAGTCCAGAAGATGGACACTCTTTGGACTGGGATGGCCGATTGGGTTCCTCTGGCAGGAAATGTTGAGTTACCCCAAAGGAAACTCAGCAAGAGGAAAGTTAGAGGAAGACGTCTGTACCCCATCATTTGGAATCACCCTTCACTGACAAGGATTGATTCCAGAGGTGTTGGTGAGACCCAACTATCTTGGTGGAATTTACCCATGCTTTGGGAATAGTAGCTAATCATGTGAATGAAAACCATCACACTAGTGCCCTAGAGACCCGTACAGGGGCATCAATACGCAAGATAAGTTCAGATCTCAGAAGTCCAGCAGCCATGGGGCTGCACAGGACCAGCGTTCAACAGCGACACCATGTGGCAGGAATGGGAGCAACAGCAGTAGTGGATGGCTGAGCCTCTCATCTCCTAGATTCTTGAAGCTGAACGGATAGCTGTCAACAATCAGAGGGTGGAATGGGAAGAAGGCCTTAAGAGGAAGACTCCTGCCAATGAAACCCAGCGGGACATGGGTAACTAAAGAAAAAAAAAATTGACCTTATTTGTACCCTACCCTGGTGAAGCATGGAAATCTATTTACATTAGTAAAGAGCCGAATGCAGAATCAGCACCCCATACATTGTACACTCGACCTTCCTTCCTGCATTTCCTCTTGAAAGGCACCCACCTGTCAGAGTCCCCCTCATCAGTAGACAAGGGTCGAGCAGAAAGGTGCCCTAACAATATGGAAATACTAGTCAGCCTATCCCTGACTTTTATTTAAGAGACCTCAGGTAAGACCTTCATCCCCCCCCTTCCCATCCTCATCCCTGGCTCTGGACCTGCCAGCTGTCTTGCCTTGGTCCATCTGTGTTAAATGGGTCCATAAATGCTCTTCTGCCTGTACCTTCTCAAGAAGGAAACCGAGCACCTCCCATGGCCCCCAGGTCGGCTCCACATCCTCTCCCATTACCTTTGGTCCCCATGGGCATGGGGCAGTCTTTGGGCACCGAGGGTAGAATTCGAGTGTAATAGCTCACATTGGAGAAGGACTCCCAGCTGATGTAGTTGTGTGCTAGGTTGTAGGTGGGAGGGCTGGGGATAAGGTTGGACCGCACTACAGAGAGCAAAAAGAACGTGAGGACAAGAGTGTTCCCGCCCCAGTCCCCCTCTTCGCCCCCTCTTGGGTCAAGACTTGTTTTATCTGGCATCGAAGAGTCTCCCCACCCACCACCTTCATTGGATGCCAAGAATCCCAAGAGTTGGCAACAGTTCCTGCTCCCCAGAGGAAGGAGGCCCGGCCCCTGGCCCACCTGTGAGTACCAGGCGCATAAGCATGTCGCGGATGAAGGTGGCATTGACAAACTCCCACAGCCAGCGCCCATGCGTGAGCAGGAAGTGGACGAAAGCGGGACCGGGCCGCAAGGAATTCCGGAGCCAGGTCCAGAGCTCAGCTGCAGTGGAGGCGGATGAAAGATGGGCACCCGGAACAAGAACTGGGAGGACACAGGGCAGTACCCACGGGACAGGGGTAGGGATGGGGCCGTGGGAGCGAGGACACCAGACCCAGATGTGAGGATGGGGACAGGGATGGGGAATGTGAGGAGGAATGACTGCAGAGCCCAGAACAAGGGGCTCTTGTGCCACCGGGTCAGGGAGAGGGCGAGAGCCAGGCAAGGAAGGAGAGGCCATCTGGGCCAGAGACTAGGCAGGAAGTGGGGTCAGGGAGGAGTGTCCAGGGGAGCACCAGGGCCCGGGAGAGGGGGTGGGCGGGGGGCTGGCTCACGGCTGGTGCAGTTGGGGCCCGAATAGCCCGTACGTGTGCAGTCACACTGGTAGCTGTCAAGGCCAAAGCGGACGCAGACGCCCTGGTTCTGGCACGGATAGTAGCAACAGGGGTTTACTGCAGAGGAGATGCACACATCAAACACCCTGCCAGGGGCTCCTGACTCCGTCCAGCCCCTGATGGGGCAGAGGCCTAGACCCGAGTCGCAGCTGTCTTAAACTGCCAGCGTCCCTCGGGAAGTCAGAGTTCCCCTAAAGCCACCCTCCCTCCAGTGCCCTCCCCACCCCTCTGTTCCCAGGCCCTGCTCTGGCCCTCCAGCCCAGCCCCCACAGGCCCAGGGGAAGCCCCCTCCCTCCCAGCCGCCACCAAAGGCGCAGGCGATGAGACACTGCGGGCACCGAAGCGCTTGCTTCCTGCCCAGCCAGAGCCCAGCAGCAGGGGCAGGGTGGGCTTCCCTCAGACCAGCCCCAAGTGAGCTCTGAGCACATGGACACTAGAAAATAGGATCTGCCGCCATGCCTCCATGTCTGCAGAAGGCAGGCATCATAATGCCCACTCTGCAGGTGGGAAACTGAGGTCAGAAACTAAGCCCGAGAGGCTGCCGGACAACGGTCACACCAGACCAGCTGCCCATCCCTACACTTCTCCACCTCACCCCCCCCCCCGCCATGGGCTGGACAATCAAGTTCAAGGAAAGAAGTTTTCCAGAACCTAGAGGACAGAGTGTGGGTTGGAGGAAGGAGGGGGACCCCAAGTCCCAGCTGCCTCAGCCGCCCCGTTCCTGAGCAGCCCAGACTTGTCCAAGTTAAGGCTGCACCCTGAGGAAGGTCATGGACCAAGGGAACGGGAGGGACGTGGCCAAAAAAATCTCCTGAGAGGGTCCATGGATCTCCGTACCCGCCTCCAGCCTCCAGGAGAAGCCCCCAGGGAAGTCCCTCCAAATATCTAACCCAAACCCCTCCAACCACCCCCTGCTCAAACCCGCATGGCCCCAGTGAGTCTTCAGCAGCAAAATTAAAACTCTTGAGGCTTATTCAGGCCCACCCTCCCACACACGCCATGTGGGGTCCCCTCCCTGCTCACTGGGGGAAGCAGAGGCTCGGGGGGATGTGGAGACTTGGCTGAGAACAAAGACAGCGCTGGGCAGACTCAGGACTCCTGGCTTCTGGCAGGAGGCTGCTCTCCACAGCAAATCCCACAGTCCCTTCTGCAGGCGCGGGTCTTTTTCTGGGCCCAGGGCCAGTGTTTAGGGACCTCTTCCTCTTTGTTCAAATGATTACTGAAGGTCAAGAGGGGAGCCAGAGGCTGGAGCAAACTGGAATGACACTCTTGGGTGCCAAGATAGAAGGGCCTGACCCTAAGTGAGCCCTGTGCCCTCAGCCTCCGGTCATCTCTCTGCGACATGGGACTCGGCCTGGGCTGGGGCCTCTACCCTCCTGAGAGGGCCCCAGCACCCTGGCACACGCAGACATAAGAAAAACATGGCAAGAACCATGCAAATAGTTTTGTTTAATCCGCGGTGACTCCCCACAGCCTCACAATGCTATCTGTGTGGCAGAGGGATGGGAGGGAGGTGCAGAGGGGAAGAAGGCGCCCAGAGGCCTTATCAGGCTGCCACAGGCTGCAGGACAGGCAGGGCTCAGCCGCCCGGAGGCTCAGGAGCGGCCCTGCAGCTGGCAGGGAACCCAGCCCCTCAGCCCTGCTCACGGACCCTCCTGCAGATTCACCTGCCTAGAGGCCCCTGGGCTCCCCAGGGCGCAGCGCCCAACCCCTGCACCCCGTCCCCTAGTACAGTGGTCCAGGCCTTCCGCTCAGCAGACACAAGGCTCCTGATCCCCATCCCTAGAGCTACGTGGATCTAAAGATGCCCCCAAGCTGCCGCAGCCCCTACTAACCCCAAAGCCCATCCGGGTGTAGCCCGCCCTCAGCAGTCACTTCTACTGAGCCAGCCCCCAAAGCTGCGGCCAGCGTCCACACGCTAATGGACCCTCTCTCCCCTTCTGTCTGGCCTCCACCACAAGCTTGCCAGAGAAGCAACCACACCTTCTTCCTCCCCACAGGCCGGACACACAGCGGGGCTCAGCCCAGGTCCTAAGGGGGCCAGCCACTAAGGAAGCCAGGTGGGGTGGCCAGAGCCTGGCAAATGTCTGTAGAATTGCTCAGAGGACAAGAGGAGACTGGCCACTCCCAGCTTGACTGAAGAGGCGCCCCCATCTTCCCAAGCCGCCCTCTGAGGCTAGCTGCAGGACATGCTGTAGCTCCCGAGTTCTGCCTGGGCCGAGCCACTGGAGCCGCTGGGTTTTCAGAGGAGCTGTGAGCTGAGTCTGGCATGCTTCAGCCCTGGCAAGACGGGACCCTCCTTCCCGGGGCAGAGAGGAGACTGGTGCCGCCTGACCATGCTGGACTGTCACGCTGGGCTGTGGAAGCCATCCTACGCTCAGAGGGAGGGAGAGCCCCCCCACTGCAGTGAGGAGCACAACTCAGAGGACCCCTCCCCCGCTTCCAAGTTGCAGAGTCAAGACTTGAACTCCCTCCTCTTCCCCTCCCTTCCTCCTCCTGGAGCTGCCCCAGCCCGGACTTGGAGAAGGGTTGGGGAAGGAGAGTCACTCTGGTCCACAAGCTGGGGATGCCCACTGGGGAGGTCAGTTGTTACTATTCCTTTAAGGGAAACCTTGAAAACCCTGAATGTATGAAACCAGGACTCCAGACATCACCACCTCCTGCCGCAAGCAGACCTCCAGAAACTGTTCACAGGGAAGGCCTTCCTTCCCTCTCGCTTCAGTCCTGCATGCTTTCAAGCCAACCCAGTTCTGTGCTGAGCAGAGGACGCCCCTCTACTGAGAACACCTTCAAGAGATCTGGAGAGGCGCTGGGTCTGATCCCCCTCCAGCCCTCCTCACCCAGGCCCAGGCCGAGCCCCCAGGAGATACACAGGAAAGGGGCTGCCCTTCCAGCTCAGAGGGCCCGGAGTGGTATGTTTACTCTCATATGTGGAAACTAGAAAGAAAATAGGAGACAAACGGGACTTTGAATAAATCAAGAGGGAGACCAGTAGAATAGTGGGAGGGGGTGGAGGGGATGCAAAGGGGGAAAGAAAGACGGAGGAAGGAAGGCGCTGGAATAACACTGTCCGTGTATGAAGGTGTCACTGTGAGGGCAGCAGAGTGGGCTACGGGGGAAACACACCAGATGTGGCGTGCAAGCACGTTGTACACCTCGAACCGCACTACGACGCACTATTAAATACACCAAGAAGAGTGCTTTAAAAAGAAAGAAAGTAGCTGCTTTTACTGGCTGTATGATCCCGGTAAGGGGCTTGTTTTCCTGTATATGGCACAGAAGGCCTTACACCTGACACCCTGCCGTCTTCCCTGCGGTGGGTGGGCCCGCCCACCCCTCTCTCTGTTATTTACATGTTCACATCTGTGCTTTCTCAGCAAAGAACTCCACAGCTTATCCTCTCTGTGTGCTGGGGACCCTGAGCCAGAGGTCCCGGACCCGCACTGCCCATGAGACAGACACCCAGGCCTGGAGGCCAAGCAGCTAGTCCAGGTTCCCACAGACCCCAGCTGCCGGGGACACCCAGCTCTAGAACTTTCCCAAAGATTTAGGCAAGAAAATGTCCCCAGCCCAAGCATTGGGACTCCAGGCCCAGGTCAAGCACAACTAGGGGACGGAAACAGCTGGGAGGATACCCAGTCCTCCAGGATGAGGAGGCAGCAGCAGGCCCAAGAGGCTGCACCCAAATCCCCTAGAGTAATATTTAGAGAAGCCCCAGGGCCTGGAAGCCAAAGAGAAAAAGAGAGGCCTGAGGAGCCAGGCCTGGGCTCCAGCCTGCCAGAACCACCAGGCCAGGCCCAGATGGCTGGAGGAGCCGGGAGGAAGCCCCCTCTGGCCCACAGCCCCAGCTGCAGCTGGAGATAGAGGCAGCAGAGGGATAGAGGCAGCTGGCCCCACCCCACCGCGGGCTTGGCTGGCCTCTGGTTGTTCTGCCTGGCACAAGGCTCTGGTCCCAGGTCATGACCTATCCCTATCTAGGAAGAAGGCACCCAGCCAAATCCAGGGTCAGGGGATAAACAGTCTCACCTCCAAGCTGACTCCATCTCCTCCCCACCTGCTCTCTTGAGGAGCCTCTGGCTCCCCTCCAGGGCAAAGCACAGCTCTTGGCTTCCTGGGGCAGATGTCCACGTGGCGGTGGGCCTCAGTTTACTCTCAAGGTTGGAAGTACAAAGGCAGCCCGAGCCTGGGCCCCACACCCCATCTTTATGACATGCATTCCTTCCTCCTAGGCTTCTGGACAAAACATCCATCCATCCTTCTCTTGCTCCCAGGGACCCTCAACCCCAGTCCAAGCTCCTCGCCCTGGTATCCAGCACCGGCCTCGCACCCTGCCAACCCCCTGGCTGCTCAGACCTTTGCGCCTCACCCACAAGCCACTGCTTTCCACCAGAAAAGCCTTCATGGTCCTTCCTGGAAAGTCTTCCTGTTTCCCCCACACCACCTCCTTCAAGGTCCAGTCCAGCGTCACCACCTCTAGACGCCTCCCCAGTTCCTCACAGAGCAGCAGCTGCTCCTCCCTAGCTCTGAAAGCCCTGTGCTTCCCTTGCCCACGGCCCCAGCCCCTTGGATGACAGCCTGTAGACATCTGTCCCCACCATCGGACTGTGAGCTGAGGACCTGATCGCAGGAGGACCAATCTGTGTCTCCTGTGCCCAAAGACTGGCATGGAGCAAGACCCTGGGGGTGAAAAAACAATACCATTTAGACACTTAGGATAGAAAAGCAAGCAGAAGATGTGGAAGAGCGATAAAGTTGGCCCCGTGGTGCACCGTGCAGCCTGAACCTGGAAGGGAGAGGGCACCAATCCCAGCCAGCTGGCAGGGGATGGACTGGAGCCCTGTGCACCCCTGGCACAGCCTCACCGCCAAGCCAGACCAGTCTCCTCCCGCACGAGAGTGGCACAAGCACCAAAGAAAGCCAGGCCTGTGTGCCCAGGGGCCTGGATGGGGCCTCAGAGGAAGCGCAGACTGACAGAACAGGCAGCTGAGCCAGGCACAGTGGCACACACCTGTCATCCCAATACTAGGGAGGCTGGGACCGGAGGATCACAGGTACGATGCCAGCCTTAACTTAGCAAGAAACTCAGCACCTTAGCAAGACCATTTCAAACGAGAAAAGAAAAAGGGCTGGGGGTGTAGCTCAGAGGTAGAATGCCGCTGGGTTCACACAGTCAGCCACAGCTGTGTGATCAGCTCACCGTGGGGTCACACATGGGCTCACGGCCTCTGGGCCTTGAGGTGCCCTTCTGCATAATGGGTCTAACTCTCTCCCGGTACAGCTGTTGTGAGCACTGTAGAGGCAGAATCCCACAGCCAACCTTTGTAAACTGCAAAGTACGGGGAAGAGGGAGGAGTCTGCCTCCCTCTTCCGCAAAGGAACCGGGTTTCTACCGAACTCCAAACCTTTCCCAAAGCATCCTCCATCCTTTCCTTGGCTTCCCCCAAGCCACCTACTCAGCCTCTCCCCTGGAGGCCTGGTCCCACTCACAGCCCACATCCCAAGCTGCTCCTCCCAACACCAGGTCCCAGACTCCCTCTCTCCTCTGCACCCCTTCCTTGACCCCACTTTACCTGTGGGAAAAGGGGACTCAGGGATGGGTCAGCAAGGTTGGAGGGGTATGTGTATACACACACACACACACACACACACACACACACACACACACACACACACTGTGGGAGGAACCAGGCTGGCTGAGGAGTGAATTCCTTCACCGTGCCTTCTAGTGGGAGGGAGGGAAGGCCTGTCCAACTGCACTTTCCCCAGGTGCTGGGGTGTTGCAACCCCAAGGCGCTCAGGCCAGTCGCAGAGGGGCGCCTCCCGTGGCCTTTGCAAAGACCTGAGTTCAACCCTGCGCCCACCAGGTACTTCGTGAGCTTGTGGGTGTCTGCACCTACTAAGCCTTGGTTTCCTCGTCCGCTCCATGGAGATCGCAGAGGCCAGGATTAAAAACCCTCAGAAAAGCAGCCTGGCTCTGTATGTGAATGCCCCCTCCCAGCTTCCCACAGCGGTTTCCCCAGGAAGGACTTCTCCCTTCGCTGCTACGGCTGAGAAAACAGGATACTAGAGCTGGGAATTAGAAAAGTTAGAGGCTACAGAAAGAGAACTCGTGGCCAGCCGTGGCCAGCCGACTTTCCCCTAGGAGCTTCCTGAGAAGGAGGCCCCCCGCAGGAAGCAGGGGGCTGCGGAGGCCTGGCTGCTGGGAGAGCTGGGAGCCCAGGACTGGTACTCGGCTGCAGAGGGGCTGCCTCTGCTCCCCCTGCTGGCGCGAGACCCCAGTCGGCCACCACCCTGCTCCAGAACACCCTGGTGGCCCCAAGCCAAAGCCACCCCGCTGGGGGAGGGGGGTCCTCAGAGATCCCACACCCCATCAGCAGACTCAGCCCCCTCCCCTCTCCCAGGCACTGAGCGGGAAAAGGGGAAACTGAGCCCCCCGCTGGAGGGGAGAAGAGGGCGCTGGACGAGGCCAGGGGCGCAGGCTCCCGGCTCCCACTGGGCACTGAGGGGCGCCTACCGGGTGCGGGCGCCCCGGGGTCCGCGGGCAGGACCAGGGGCGGCGGCAGCAGCAACAGCAGGAGCAGCGCAAACCGGAGCGAGAGATTCCTCCCTGCAGAAGAGAGAGGTGAGGGGCTGAGCCTGGCATTCAAGGCTCCGCTGGGAGGCCACCAGGGGCCGGGGTCGGACTCACGGCGCATGGCGCTGTGCACGGGGCTGCGGGGTGCGCGATGGCCGGCGGCTCCCGGGGCTGACACTGCCCCAGCTCCGGCCGGCCCGCCCCCTCCCCACCCCGCCGGCTCCTCCCTGCTCGCCGCCCCTTCACTTCCTCCGCTCCCGCCCGGCCCAGGCATTTTACTAATTATCCAAGGAGTCTCACTAAGGCCGTTCTTTCAAAGGACACCCGAAGCACTTGACCTTTTAAAGTCCATCGGTGCCAGACGCGCGTCCACTTGGGAGATAGGAAACGGAGGCTCACAGAGTCTGTGCAAGACCGAGGACGCCAGGGCTGGGGGGCTGACCTGGGGCTGGGAGCCCCCAGCCTGAACCGCACACCTGCCACCCAGAGAAGGGGCAGTCAGCCCGCCCCCACCCCGCACCTGCTTTCATTACCCCTCAGAGAGACCCGAGAGAGGACTTCTGCCGAGCTGGCCTCTCAGGCATTCTCTCCTCTGCCACAAGGGAACCGCGGGGATTCAAAGCCAGGACACCTGAGTTCAGATCCAGACTTCACAGCCTACCAGCTCCCTCACCTTGGACACGGCGCTTGGCCCCTCTGCGCCTGGGTATTTTCATATATCGAACAGGCACAACATCAAAAACCATCTCAGAACAGTTTCTGGGGACAGCCAGGCTACGGGGCAATACACACGAATCTCACCTGCAGGAGCCGCTCAGTTATCCCCCACCCACCACACACACACACACACACACACACACACACACACACACCCCAAAGATCTCCAGGCCAGGTCTACTGCTCCAGCTGGACTCACATCCACCTGCCAACTTGCAGGCTCCCA
The DNA here is from genome assembly GCF_963383645.1 of Muscardinus avellanarius. Lineage (NCBI taxonomy): Eukaryota > Metazoa > Chordata > Mammalia > Rodentia > Gliridae > Muscardinus > Muscardinus avellanarius. The sequence continues at coordinate 13,694,730 of NC_137799.1, forward strand.
GCATCTGGCTCTTTTTCACAACTGGGGAAACAGCCTAGAGGGGGTAAGAGACAAGGCTAAGGTCACACAGACTCCTGCTCCCCACAGCCACAGGTTTCCTCTTCGATTCTCCCAGCACACCTGGCCCCCCATGAGCCAAGATCTTGTGCCGGCTCCCAGGCACCTTTGGGTGCGGGTGGGAATCACGCCAGGTTGGAGTGCTGGTCCTCCCTGCCCTCCAGAGCTGTTCCCATGCTCCACTGGGATGGAAGCCAGCTGCCTGGGGGAGCGGGGAGGGGGACTGAGCAAGCCACGACAGACCCGGGGAGGGACTGGGGCCCTGGGGAGCTGGGGCCAGCTTCAGCCTCCCCACCACCCAGATCCTGCTAACTTCCCAGACAGGGCAAGGAGATGTGAGTCATGTGTTACCAGCAAAAGGGATGGAGTCAAGGTGGAGATTGGGAGGCCTAGCTGCCCAGAGGAGAAAGGGCATCTGGTGATGAAGACAGGATAGGAGCAGGGTGCGAGGCCATCCTTCACTCCCAGGCCGTCTGTCCTGGGGCCCTGCGCCCAGCCAGTGACCTCACCCACCTGCACCCCAGACAACAAATGCTTGTGTGGCCCGGGCACTGGGGGAAGAGACTTCGCCCGCTCTGGGATCAGGAGAACTGAGTTCAAGTCTCGCTTCTCCTGTGCTGCGACCTCCGACAGGCCCTGTGACCAACATTGCAGATCTCGAGCTGGAGGCAGTGAAAGATGGAGGCCGGAGGCCCAGAGAGCAGACTCAGGGTCAGCGTAGTCCCCCAGGGAGGGAGCCTAACCAGGAGTGTGGATGGGGTGGAGGAGAAGGTAGCTGAGGGAAACGGTGGCCCAAGTGCCAGGCCCCGCTGCCCGTTGGCACCGGAGCTTGGGGAGACAGCTGTGAGGGCCCCTCCATCTCTGGCTTGGTGCTGGAGGCCCAGGGAAGCCCGCTGGGCCAGGTGGAGTCTGGACTGGATCCACCTCCGGGGACACATCCAACACGTAGCTGGATACACAGGGGAGAGATCCAGGCTAGCCCTGGGACGGGGCCCACCGCACAGGGTCGCCTTTCCTGCCCCCCTGCTCGGGAGCCTATAGCCTGATCGCGCAGGGAGATTTGCTAATCCTTCACTCTGTTCCAGTGGCCCCGGAAAGCCTCCTCTGACCTGCCTCCTCCTCTTTCCTTCCTCTGGGCGGCTCCTGTGCCCGCCCTGGTCATAGCAGGGCTGCTTACGCTGTCCCCTCTGCTCCTTACTGGACTGTGAGTGTCTTGGTGGCTCTAGTATCCTGAAGGCCAAGCACAGGGTCTGCAGTTAGAAGGCGTCCAGCATGTTGGTTGCCTGGATGAAGAAGCAGATGAGCGCCCGCATGCATCGTTGAATGCAAGAAAAATATAGACCCTCTATGAGAGAGGCGCCAGGGCCAGGCTCATCCGTGACGGCCAACCCGTCTGCTGTGACGACCCCCAAAAGTGTCAGTGCCTGCCTCAGTTTCCCCAGTTGGGCTCATCGGCTAGCACCCCCGAAGTCCACCGCAGGGCCAAGGCAGCAAGGACCTCCCACCCAGATCCCACTGGTGATGGGGGGGACAAGGTTTCTCTCTCTGCCGCCCCCTCCCCCTGCTGTGCTCCAGACACTTGCCCTCCTGCTCACCCTAGCTGGAGCCCAGGAGGGGAGGTCTCACCCCTGCTGGGCCCCACCCACTGTTTGGAAATCCAGAGCTGACTCTTACCTGAATCACCCAGAGACCCAGCCCCACCCAGCCCCACCTCTGCAGTCAGGCAGCAGAGCTCCTCAATCTCGCTTCAAATCCCAGCCCTGAGTCCCCATGCCAGACCCAACCAAGTGGCCTTTATGGGCCTCAGTTTCCCCATCTTTAAAATGAGGTCAACTCCATTCTTGAAAGAGTGGTGGTGAGGACAGTTCTGAGATGACCTATGTGAGCACCCCCAGCCTCTGGTGGGAGCTCAGTGGGGGTGCTGAACCCCCCTTCCACAGAGTCTGCTTCCTCCTCTTCACCTGCTCAGTGCCAGGCCAGCACTGAACATCAGAGGTAAAATCAATAACGGTTCATGTCGAGACAGGCCCGGCAGCGCACACCTCTGATCCCACTGCTTGGGAGGCTGAGACAGGAGGATTGCAGGTTGGAGGCCAGCCTTAGCAGCTTAGCAAGATACTCACTCAGCAACCCAGTGAGACCCTGTTTCAAAACAACAACAACAAAATTTAAACAGGGCTGAGTGTGTAGTTGCACTATTATATATAACTATATCATATGCACTATTATATATAACTTTCTCAACAGCCCCATAAAGTCAGTATTGTCACCTCCACTTACAGAAGAAAAAACTGAGGCCCAGAGCTGTGGTTTGCCCAAAGCTGCAGTAAGAACGAAACAGACCTCCCTGTTGGTGGGCCGAGGCAAGGGTGGGGAGAAGTCCAATACATCAACATAGTTCAGTTGAGAAGCTACGAACCACAAGGTCAAAAATGTCTGAAACCCTCACATCAGCTCCAGGAGGAAGGTATCGCGATCTCCACTGTACAGCAGGGAAAACGGGCTCAGAGGTTCCCCCAGATCATGTACTGAGGACAGAGAGGCCTATGGCCACTGCCGGGGCACTTTTTAAGCAGCAGCAGACAGGATGCCAAGGGCTTTGGGGTTGTCATCTTCCTCGTAACTCATAACAGCCCCGAGAAGTAGCTTTTCTTCTTGTCCCTTTGTCTGTAAACAGGAAAGCTGACCGGCTACTTGGGGCTGTAGGTGGCAGCGCTGGGCGTTGAAAGCCCATGTGTTTGATTTCACCATTACAAGTTTAACTCCCGGCTACACCCTATCGCTAGCTCTCCAGGATCCCCAAGCTTTAAAACAAACACCCAGATCCTGGTGGGGATGGGCCAAGAAAAAAGATAAACAAGCCAGAGGTTGGTAAGTGGAGAGTCCCCAGGCTCATCTGGGGACTTTCCACTGCGGGGTCCCCGGTGCCGCAGTCCTCTCTGCCAGGCGGCTGGCGCCATCTTATTGACACAGGATGGCTGCACGGTCACGCCAGTGGCATGCGCCCCGTACCCATCCCCACCCCAACCTCGGACATCAGCTCCCGAGATCAGGGGGCCCAGCCGCCTGTGACGGAAAGAGTAACCAAGGGATGAGAGTTACCCAAGAGGTGGCTGGGGTTGTAAAATGCCAGTTCCTTCCTCCCTTCCTCCACCGTAGTTGAAGGAAGAGGAGCCGTTTTCACAGCCCTCCTTCAGCGCGTGAAACACCCTCTTCACTCTGCTCAAACTTCAATAGTTCCCACTGCCCCAGATCTTAGCCTTGACTTCGAGCACAGAAAGAGTGGACCCAGAGGCTCTGATTTCTTGTAACAGGCCCTTCTAAAATCACTGTGTGACCTTCAGCAAGTTCCTCTCCCTCCTGGGCCTCAGTTTCCCTACTTATTAAAGAAGTCTATTGAATCAGACATGAAAGTGAGTGGCGGGGGTTTTGGAGTCAGGCGAGACCTCGGAGGCCAGTTTCAGTATCCTCGCTTGGAGCAAGTCACCTGTCATCTCAGAGCCTCCGTGTCCTCATCTGAAAATCCCTCATCCCCCCATCTATTTCCAGAGACATGTAGAGGAAGCGCTCACTGAGCCCGGTTCCTAGCCCTGAGAAGACACTTGGGAAATGATCGTGACTGTTGGAATAAGTATACTTCATAATCACATAATCAATCCAATTCTTTCTCCGTGGTCCTAGATGCAAGAAAAGAATGCTCTAGACGCCCAGAAAGAATTAAGAGCGGACAGTCTCGGGCAAGTGTTTGCTTAGTGTGCAAAGACTGAATTAGATTGCACCTAGCAAAAGCCCCCAAATAGCCAGGTTTGTGGTGGCGCATGCCTGTAATCCCAGTAGCTGGGCGGCTGAGGCAGGAGGGGCTGCGGCTTCTGAGGCGCCGCTTCTCCGGAGAATTCAGGAACAAACTTCGAGGAGCGCGCAGCTTTGCCCCATCGCAGCCCAGAGGAGGGCCGGTCTGCCCCACACAGGCGGCAGGATGAGGCTTGGAGCACGGCAGGACAGCTTTCCGTTGTCCTCCGGCTGGGACTAGTTACATAAGAAGCAGCCGATGCAGGACTGCCTCTGCCTTTGCAAACCTGCACCCCCAAACTGGGAATTAACAGGGCAGGACTCACACTTCGTACAACTCTTCAGCTCTCAGGCAACCAGAGAAGTCTGATTTCTGGAGCCTTTCATAGAGAAATGGGCCGACTCACCCTGCATGTCGAACGCGTGTCTTGCCTTCATGCCTCATTAATAACTGGCCATTTAGCCGCATGCAGCTTGGAAAGACACTCTCTTCATCTTCTCTATCGGTCTACATGGAAACCTTTGGGGGGGGGTCTGGGGATAGAACCCAGGGGCCTTCTACCTCCAGGTTACACCCCCTCCCAGACCTATTTTATTTTCATTTGGAAACCAGGTCTCATTTCTGAGAACCTCACTAAATTGCCAAAGCTGTCTTTGACCCTGCAACCCTCCTGTCTCAGCTTCCCAAGTACCAGGATTGCACCAGCACACCTGGCTTCATGGCAACCTTTTGATGCAGGTGTTATCACCTATAAATATATAGCCCCTGAATAAATCAATCAGGGTGATTTCCAATACCTAACCTAATTCCAACTGATCCTGGCAAAATAAAAGGGAATATAATCTCTTCAGCTGAAAATCTGGGGATATGGCTGCATCCAAAGTACGCCCTCCCTCCCTCCTTTCCTCCCTCCCTCCCTTGTCAGCTTTACCCTCCCCTCCCTCCGGCAGGTGCTCTCAAAGAGACATTACTGATAACTCAGCATCTTGGGTTTACACTGCTCCCGTGCCCCAATTCCATAAAGAAAAGAGAACACCTCTTTCTGAAATGCAAATCAAATCTACCCTGAGATTTCACCTTACCCCAACTAGAATGGCAACCATTTAAAACATAAATAACAACAAATGCTGGCGAGGATGTGGAAAAGTGGGAACTCTAAAACATTGTTGGTAGGATTGCAAATTAGTACAACCACTTTGGAAAACAGTGTGGAGAATCCTTAAAAGAATGGGAACAAATCTACCATTTGATCCAGCAATACCACTTCTGGGTATCTACCCAAAAGAAAAGAAACCAAACTACCAAACTAATGCATGTGTATCTATGTTCATAGCTGCACAATTCACAATTGCCAAACTATGGAACCAGCCAAGGTGTCCATCAACAGATGAATGGATTACAAAACTGTGGGATATGTACACAATGGAATTTTACTCTACCATAAAGAAAACACAATTGCAGTATTTACAGGGAAATGGATGGAACTGGAGAACATTATGCTAAGTGAGATTAGTCAGTCACAAAATGTTGGAAATCGGATGCTTTCCCTAATATGTGAAAGCTAAGGAGAAATGGGTCATAGAGGAATTCCAGGTTAAAAAGGAGATCCCATAGAGGAGTAAATAAGGCAACCTAACTGTGGGGATGGGAGGGGGGAGAAGGAAGCTCTTTAAAGCACACGAGGTTAGAGGTACTTATTCATATCGTAGTCAACTACTAAGCCAAGCATGGGAGGGAGGGATGGGGAGGGAGTGGGGTGGGGACTGGCTGGGGGCTGGCTGGGTGATGTGTGCATTTATGTCTACACAAGATTTTTACCCCATTAATATGTATAAATACAATTCACCAATAATGAAAAAAAAAATTTTTTTAAAGAGAACACCTCTTTCTGGCAGCCCCAAGAAAAGCTCCTGGAACACTTTTTCTTTTTTTTCTTTTTTCTTTTTTTTTTTTTTTTTGCAATACTGGGGATGGAACCCAGGGGCATTCTACCTCCAAGCTACACCCCCAGCCTTATTTTTTTATTCTTTCTTTTAAAACAGGGTCTCACTAATTTGCAGAGGGCCGCACTAAGTAGCTGAGGCTGGCTGTGAACCGCGATCCCCCAGTCTCAGCCTCCCAAGTACTGGGATTACAAGTGTGCGCCACCACGCCCGGCTTCATGGAACATTTCTGATCAGTTTAGCTCTCATGCTCGCCCTTGAACCAACTGCCATGACTAAGAAGATAGATTCTGACTGGCTGGTCCTAGACCACTCACCCACACTGAGAATGGGAGCAGTATGTACCTGGGTACAGTATTAAAGGAGGAAGGAAGCGTCAGGTCATGGCAACACACATCTGTAATCCTAGTACTTGGGAGGCTGAGACAGGAGGAACACAGTTTCAAAGCCAGCCTCAGCAACTTAGTGAAACTCTATTTCAAAATAAAGAATAGAGCCAGGCGTGGTGGCGCGCGCTTGTAATCCCCGCGCTTGGGAGGAGGATCGCACAGGTTCGAAGCCAGCCATGCGTGCTGGCTTAGGAGACCCTGTTTCCAAATAAAAATGTAAAAATAGGTCTGGGAGTGTAGCCCGGAGGTAAAAGGGCTTCCAGGAACCCCGGTACCACCGAAAGAAAGAAAGAAAGAAAGAAAGAAAGAAAGAAAGAAAGAAAGAAAGAAAGAAAGTCTAACTCAGAGGTAGAATGCCCCTGGATTAAATTCCCAGTACTACAAAGAGAAAAATTAAGGAAGAACGAGAAGAAGAGAGAAGGGAAGGGAAGAGAAAAGATAAAAAGGGAGCCATGCCAAGGAGACAGGGAGGATGGAAGCCCACCCACTGTCTATTCACTCCACTGGACAGACAGGGAGCCGAAGCTCCAGTCTCAGGTGTTGACTCTGGGTCTTGGGCCTGGAGGGAGAGGAGACAGAGGGCGTGGGTGGGAGCGCTCCTGCAGCGCAGAGCCCAGCCTGTTTCAGCCTCCCTGGCATTTTCATCTCCAAGGATGCTTGCCGCAAAGGCCATGTTTCTGTGTACTTCTTGCCCTTTGTATGGGCAGGAAACAATGTTTGTGGTTGCTGAGCAACCGAGGCACGCCACAGGCTGCTGGACACTGCAGGCCTATCATGCCTGCAACCAGGGTTCTCCGAGGTGAGAGTGGAGGCTCAGAGAGGTGGAGAGGCTCGCTCAAGTCACACAGCCCCAAGGCAGGGCCGGGACTCAGCCTGGGTCTGGAAGGAGCCCAAAGCCTGTGCTCTATTCCCCCGAGGTTTCTCAGAGGGGTGCTAGTGACTTGTGAAGGACTATCCTGCAAAGGGCAGAAATTCCAGCTGGCCAGGAGCAGGCTTGATCATAGCAATAACCAAAACTTCCTCCCCTGTGTATCCAACTTCCACCCGCAAGACGCCTCTGCCCCCTGAGCCAGTCTTGTTCCTTTCTGTGGGCCCAATACCTGCGCCAAGAACGCACTTATGAGAGTTTGTTGAGTGACTGAAGAAAATGCTCCGGAGCCAAATGGGACTCTTTTTTACAAATCCGAACTCTACCGCCTACTAGCTACAGGGCATTGGCCGAGTCACTTGGTTCTTCTGGGCCTCAGTTTCCACATTTGTAAAATGAAAGCAACGCCAGTAACTTCCTCATGGGCTTGGTATAAGAACTGAACGAGGTGATCCCTGAAAACACTCAGGCTAAGTTTAGTAAGGACTGTTTGTTTAAAAAGTGAGCGGATGGATGGATGGATGGATGGATGATGGATGGCTATCATTTATACATATGCAAGTGTGTTTGCAAACCCTAAGCTCCCCATCATGCCTTTGTATTTGCTCATTGGCTCCTCTCTGTTGCCCTGTAAAAGAACAGGCTCATCCTATGGATGAGAAACTCAGACATCGTGAGGTGGGTCTGCCCAGCAAGGGTCTCCTGCAGCTCTGGAATTTCACCCAGTCTTTTCTGTATTTTCCATTCTCTGCAAATATACACTTTAAAAAAAAAAGCCAAGAATGAATGAGTGCATGAAAGACCACAGGGGGCCACCAACCTGTCAGATCCCCTGGACAAGGAGGAGCCATCCTGACCGCGGCGTGGTGGGGAGGAGCGGGCTCCCCTCCCTCTCTCCAACCAGGGCCCCTCTGGGGGGGGGGCTGCCAGTGGGATGTGGATACGTGTGAGCTCCTGGCCCCAGGGAAGGACGCCAGGACCACAGGACCACAAGAAAGAACTGGGTGGTAAATAGGTCTGTCAGCTGCCTGCCCACAGCCACCCACTGCTGAGGAGAGGTACAAACCCCAAAACCTTAACCCCTCCTTTAGGGCCTCTCTGAACGGGAACTGGGTGCCTCTTTGGGGCACTTGGCACGCAGCACACAGGAGTGACCTCACTGCTCTGAGTCCTGTCTCTCCTACCCCACCCTTCCTATAAACTCCCAACATGGCATCCTGGCCAACCTCCAGAGCCTCCCGTGGACAGCTCTTCTCTCTCAAGGAGCTCTCAGGCAATGGAACAGAAGACAATGGGTAAGGGAGGAGCCCTGGGAATCCTCTTGCAAGAACTCACCTGCCCAGATCCCTGGGAGGATCCCAGTTCCCAAATGCTGGAGGTCCAGTGGCCAGCACCCAGCCCTGCCTCCGGCCAGCTGTGTTGCAGGCTCCATGATTAGGCGGCATTAACGCGGTATCTCCGGGCTCCTGCTTCCCTCCTCTCTCTTCTTCCACCGCGCTGTGGCTCACCTTGCCTCTGTCAGTCTCCTCTGCGGCTCGCTCTCCTTCTCCAACCCCTCCTTCCCCCTGGTTCTTCACTCCTCCCCACCTCCTCTGATCTTCTGTCATCCCCTGGCGTAAAGACACACCAGCCTGGGCTTACGGCACACCAGCTGCGGACCTTGGCATCACTGCCTGAACTCCGTGCACCAGAGTCTCTACTACAAGGCCGAAGTGTTTTGTGAGGATTTGGTACAACGAAGGGTGTGGAAACCCTTAGCATTTCTTTCCCCTAAGGCTGCCACCAAGAAATGGGTTAAGAGACTGAGAACTTCTGACCTTTGCTCTCCCCATTCAGCTGCTTATTAAATATCTTCCTGCCAGGAATTCACCCAAATTGAAGTCCTTTTCTGGAGGAGTGGAGAGTCTATGGGATCTCGATTTGCAACTGGAGCAGGGCTTGGCCTGGAAAGCATTTAAGCATGACCTCTAACGTGTGTTCAGACTTGAACATGCGAACTAGCCAGGTGTGGTGGCACACACACATGTAATCCCAGTTCTTGGGAGACCGAGACAGGAGGATCTCAGATTCAAGGCCAGCCACGGCAACTTAGTGAGACCCACCAAAACTTAGCCAGAAGCTGTTTCAAAATAAGAAATAGGGCTGGGGATGTAGCTCAAAGGTAGAACTTCCCTAATTTCACCCACAGAGCCATAAAATAATTTAAATTTTTAAAATTACACACAGATCTGGGCATGGTGGCCCATGCTTGTAATTCCAGTACTTGGGAGGCTGAGACAGGAGGATCGTAGGTTTGTGGCCAGCCTCAGCTAATTAATGTAATTTAGTGAGTTCCTATTTCAAAATAAAGAACAAAAAAATAGGGCTAGGGGTATAGCTTGGTGATAGAAGTCCCCTGGGTTCAGTCCCCATTACCACACAAAATAAAATACACACAAACACACATGTGTGAGTACATATATATGCTATAAGATTCAGATTTCTTTCTCCCTAGATACAAATCACAATTGTGAGCCTTCATTCCCAGTGGGACCCTAAAATACATGGTTTATGTGGCAAACCATCTCAGATTCACAGATTTGCTTAGAAATCAGCTGTGGACCTCTCCCCTCCCCAGGTGTCTCCTTGCTGGTCTCCACCTTTTTGAGATGTAGTTCTTCTGGGTCTGGGCTCCTTTTTATACCTGTCTGCTGAGAGCCTTTTAACTTTCTTATCCAGATTTACCCAATCTAATTCAATTCAACCCAATCTATCTCAACTCTCCTAAATTCAACTCAACCCAACCCAGCTCAAATTTTTCCACTGAATCTACCTAAACCCTCCCTGACCCATCTCAGCCAAACTCTGCTCTACCCAACCCAACCCAACCCATCCCCAGGCAGCCCAACTCAGTTTAACTAAACTAGATTCAACTCAGCTCAAACCAACTCAACCCAGCTCCAATCAACTAAATCCAAACCCAACTCCATTCATTCAACCATACCAACCTTAATTTAGCCCAAATTGTCCCAACCTGATACGACAGGACTCTACACCTCTTCCCAAAACAAACTGACCGCCCTCAACCCAACTCAACAGAATTCAACACAACCAAACCCAGCCTGCCCAGCTCCGTTCTTCTCCCTTGAATCTCCGCCTTCTTCCAACACTAGATCCTCTCACAGGCCTCCCTGCTACCAGATTTCCCATCTGCCCTACATGGCGGACAAGGGTTCCGCTCCCAGTCCTGACCTCCTCCTACACGGGTGATGCGCCATGTTCGTTCTTGATGGTACTGTTTACCACAACCCTTCGGTGAGGCCTCCAGGCCTGGGAGGGCTCTCACCTCAGCATATGTGTCCCCAGGCATGTGAGAGGCCCGCAGGAGTACAAACGGGGGGGGGGGGGCTAGGAAAGGGCTGGACATCAAAGGCTGATGGAGAGAAGAGGAACCACCTCGCCTGCACACCTGGTGGCACCCATGGGGAGCAGAAACCTCTGCCACCTGGAGCCAGTGTCCTGTCTTTCCTCAGCTGCCTCGACCCCATGCACTTGAGCATGTGCCCTTTCTCCCTCCCTCCCTCCCTCCCTCCCTCCTCGGCTTCTGTCTGTATGCAGCCCTGTATCTTCATCTCGGTCTTGGACTCTCTTCCTCTTTCTGTATATCTCTATCGCTTTCTCTTTCACACTGACTCTTCCCTCTCTTGGTCTCTGTCTCTATTTCTGTAAAAACCATGTTCCAAACTTCAGCTGGGGAGTTGTTGCTCCCGAACAGAGACCTCCATTCCTCCATTTACCCCCTCCCTTCCTCTGCCAAGGGAACAGCAGGCCCCAGGCTGTCCAAGAACCTCACAGGCCTCCTGAGCCTGGACTGAAACTACTGTCCAGCAGGAACCAGCTTCGCTCAGGCTAGAGCAGGAAGCCAATCATCTTCCTTCCTCCCTTCCTTCCTTCCTCTTTTTCTTCCTTCCTTCTTCTCTTTCTTCATTCTTGGTACTGACAATTGGACCCAGGGCATTCTGCCTCCAAGTTACATCCCAGCTCCTTTTATCCTTTGTTTTGAAACAGGGTCTCACTCAGTTGATGAGGCTATTGAACCTTCAATCCCACATATTGGGATTCCTTCACCCGACAAATTTTCTCATTTTCTGGGTGAGGAAACACCCCCGAGACTGGAAGGAGCTTTGCCCAAGGTCATCTGGAGTTTTTGAATGGAAACACAGCCCTGAGTCTGGAGACCCAGGCTCGGAACCCAGAGGAGGAAGTTTCATGTCAGCTGGCTGGGAGGTGGGTAGGAGTGCCGTGCCCGAGGCCATCCCTGTGCCAGGCAGCCTCATCCAGCCCTGCCTGTCAGGGTGGGCCCGAGGCCATCCCTGTGCCAGGCAGCCTCATCCAGCCCTGCCTGTCAGGGTGGCACCCCCTCCTGGCTCTGTGCTTCTCATAGTAAAACGCATCCTCTAGGAGGCTGGGGAGGGAGGAGGGAGGAGGCAGGAGGCATCCTGGGTGGTCCTGAGGTGACTAGAATCCACCACTGAGTTCACCCCCTCCCCGGGGTTGGAACCTAGTGCATGCAGTTCTGACAGGGCAGAGGGTCACCCTCCTAGGCCCCCACATGCAGCAGAAGCAGGTGTTTCACCTCCAGCACTGGCCCTGCCTGCCCATGAGGGACAACATTGGAGTTTAAACAGACTCAACCCAGAAGCCAGGCAGGGACCCCCAGCCTCAGGCTCCTGCCCAGGCCAGCACTGCCCACAGAACCATCCTTACTCCTCCCCCCAGGCAGTCAGACGTCAGCAGGAACCAGCATCCCCAGGGGTTGGAAAGAGCCCTCCCAGACCCAGGAGGAGTAAGGACCAGCTCTGGCGCCTGCACTCAGCCTCGCTGGCCTTCCTCTAACCCTCTCTGGTCGGCTGTGGAGATGCCTCCCTCAGCAGCGCAGAGTTCCTGGGCAGTCGCCGGCCAGGCTTTCCTCAGAATTCGAGGATGTCTAAAAATAGAAAAGGAGAAGAGAAGACTGTGGTTTGTGTGGTGGGCAGAGGAGAAGCTGGGATGGGTCAGGGAGGAACTGGGCCCTAGGCCCACTGACCAAGGCCACCAGGACCATCCCACCCTGACGTCTGGTTCCCTCTCCAACATTCACTGAGACCCCCGCAAGCTTCTGACTCTGCAGAAGGCGCCTCAAGTCACTGGGCCCACACCTCCACACAACAGATCACGAAAATAATGCCCAGAGAGGGAAGGAGCTTGCCCAGGGACACAGCAGAGAAGGAGCTGGAATCCAGGACTCTGGTCCCCAGATCTGATCCTTCCCCAGTAGGCCCTCAGGACAGAGGTGGTTTGGGACTATCTTGGTCAACATTCTCTGGACTATAATCCACATGACTGACCACACAACTTAGAGGAAGGAAGATGTATTTGCTCACGGTGTTTTTGTGGAGATTTCAGGTTCAGTCCATGTGAGGCCAGGTCTGCAGCTCTTAGAGCACTGGGGCAGGAAGCAGAGAGAGGAAAAGTGCAACTCTGTCCTCACATCATGGAGGCCATAAGCAAGAGAGAGCAAGCAATGATTCCAAGACAAAAGCACAGTCCCTGAGGCCACACCCCAGGGACCCACTTCCTCCAGCCACTGCCTCGGTTACTGACCACGAGACCCATTAGATTGGATTCATCCACTGGTGGAGTTAACAACCCATGACTTACTTGCATCAACTCTGAACATTAGCATAGGGGTACTGGGGATTGAACCCAGGGACATTCTACCTCCGAACCACACCTCCAGCCTTAATTCTTTTATTCTTTATTTTTGAAACAGGTTCTCACTAAGTTGTAGAGGGCCTCACTAAGTAGCTGAGGTTGACCAGGAACCTGTGATCCCAAGTACTAGGATTATAAGTGTGCACCACCATGTCCAGCTATTCTGAATATTAAACACGAGCTCTTCAGGGGACATTCTGTCTAACCATAACAGGGATGCTGATGTCCACCCCATCTGTCTATTTCAGGTTCCCCACTTGGCCCTTGAAGTCCCCATATCTGAGAACCCGGGTTCAGTCTAAGAGGGAACCTGATCCTCACTTGCTCCCGGAAGCCTTGAGAAGGCCAAGCCCTCCTGCCCTCCTCCCCTGCTCCTCCACTGACCTCTGCCCCTGGGGCTCTTCCTTCCCCTTTTCCCAACCTGGACCCAGCAGAGATGGGGGTAGGCAGGGAGAGGGGATCTCGGCCCCATGACCCCATGCTCAGCTGTATCTGGGCCTGAATATGCATCACCTCCCTGTCCCTGTCTCTGTCCCTGTCCCTATGGAAGACACAGAAAGCCAGAGCTCATTTTTCTCTCTTCCCACCAGATAGCATCCATTCCTGGAAGGTTCTGGTTATACAAAAATGAAGTCTGCTTCCCAGGCGCTCCACTCGCCCTGCTGCTGCCGCTGAGACACACAGCTCAGGTCACTTCCTCTGCCCAGCAGCCCCACAGAGACCGGCTGGCAGCGGCCACATCCCGTCTCACATGGCCGTGAGAGGCTCTGAGTTCAAGTTCCTCCAGAGACTCCCACTGCACCTCATGCCTTAGCCCTTACTAACTGTGTGTCCGTCCAAGACACGAGAGCATAATGATACATGCCTGGCTTTCAAAGGAGAGAAGAGATAGCATGAGAAGCTCTGGCACACAGCATGACATTTAGTCAATGATAATAAAAAAGTTGTCGTAGTGGCTCGTGCTTGTAATCCCAGCATTCAGGAGGCTGAGACCGTAGGATTGCGGTTTGTGGACAGACTCAGCTACTTAGTGATGCTCTTTGCAACTCAGTGAGACCCTGTTTCAAAAAAATAATAAATAAAAAATAATAATAATAGTAATAATAATGTTTATATTGTCATGGGGTAGAGGAAATTCCCTAGTTCTCACCAAGGTTCCTCCCTGGACCAATACTATCTTCAGGTCCTTTCTGTGAGTCTAATCTAGTTTATTTAAGTTCTCTCCTCTAGTGGGAAACTCAAAATTTAACTTCATTACTAGCTCTTTAGTGCTTAGTTTATGCTGGGCACTGGGGATGGGGAAGAACAGCACAGGTGTCCCTTGGCCCCAAGGTACTCACACTCAGAAGATATAGGCACTGCCCACAGACCAGGCCATGACTATGGGAGGAACTCTGGAGGTAGAGGCACACGCAGCCCACCTAACTCAGTCTCAAGGATCCCTTCAGAGGAGTGTTCTTTCCAGAGAGAAGAGCGTGCGCGAAGGCCCAGAGGTGAGGAAGACAGTGAGAAGCAGAGTCCAACTAGTGCATGGTAACAGCTAGTACACCGGCAGCACTCCGGGCAAGCCGTGTTCTAGTGTCCAAACTTTTGAATTCAGTCTGGCACACAAAGAATGTCTGGCTTTCCCCTGAGCTTCTGGCCATTTGAGTGTCATGCCTCATAGGAGAGACTTTGTTCTCCTGGGAACCTTGGGTCACATGAGACGGTATAATGAATGTGATTAGGATGGGCTGGCCAAACCTACACAGTCTTAGGGTGGGACTTGCCATGTCTGAAAGACCAAAAATGTAATGTGTGGACTCTTTGGATCACATCATATCAGTCAACCTGAAGGCAGGGATTAGCAACATGGACAAACACCCAGCCAATCAACCAATCAACCAACTAGCGAGCCAACCAACCAACCAGCCAGCCAGCCAATCAGCCAACTAGCCAGCCAGCCAGCCAATCAGCCAACTAGCCAGCTAGCCATCCAACCAGCTAACTGACCTACTAGCCAGCCAGCTAGTCATTCAGCCAACCAAACAACCTGCCAGCCAGCCAGCCAGCTAACCAGCCAGCCAGCCAACCAGACAGATAATCAGCTAGCCAGCCAACCAACCAACCAGCCAGCCAGCCCAATAAGCCAGCTTGCCAGCCAACCAACCAACCAACCAACCAACCAGATGTCAGCTAACCAGACAACCAACCAACCAGCCAACCAGACACCCAGGCAACTAACAATGCCTATACAGTGAACATTGAACATGGAGGCCTACACTGGCTTCCCTACTTGACAAGAGCTCAGACATATTGTCACATCAATGCTGGGAAAAGGACCTCGGAAAATGTGATTTGTAAGGAACCATCCAACTCTGCACAACTCTTCCTTTGACCATTTTTTTTTAAAGAAACTGGGGATTGAACCCAGGGGATTGAACCTCTAAGTGACACCTCCAGCCCTATTTTATTCTTTTTTTTTTTTTTTTTTTTAGCAGTACTGGGGTTGGAACCCAGGGGCTTTGTCCCTCCAAGCTATGCCACAGCCCTATTTTTTATTCTTTATTTTGAAACAGAGTCTCACTGAGTTGCAAAGGGCCTCACTAAGTAGCTGAGGCTGTCTGCAAATTCGGATCCTCCTGTCTCAGCCTCCCAAGTACTGGGATTATAAGCGCGTGCCACCACGCCCAGCTTCTTATTCTTCAGTTTGAAACAGGGTTTTACCAAGTTCCTATATACAGCTTGCCTCAAGTCTGTGATCCTCTTGTCTCAGCCTCCCAATTACTGAGATTACAGGCATGTGCCACTGTTCCAAACTCCTTTGACCAGTCTTACTATGTATCCTCCCTGTAATAAATTGCAACTGGGAAGATAATGACCTTTGGCACAAACTTCCAGTTGGGTATCAGAACTAAGGGTAGCTTTGTGTGGATCCAGTGCCCTCGAGACTTAATGCAACTTCTTCCATGATGTTTTGTTTAACACTCACAGTAACCTCCTGAAGTAGTCAATAAGTCAATATTTCATTAGAAATTGGGGACTTGAGTTATGCAACTTGAACAAGATCACACAGTTATCAAATAACACAGGTGAGGTCAGAAAGCTCGGAGCCGGAGTCCACACCTTAACCACTGTGCGGCCCAGCTAGGGCAGACGGAAGGGTAAATTCAGGGCAAAAGGGACTAAAAACAGCCAAGGATAAAACCTATGCTTCTAGATTAGACAATTATGGTACTAAGTCCTACAACTGTGGAAGACAGATGAAAAATCAGATTTGAGGTGGGTCATACCACCATTAACAGTCCCAGAGTCCCACAGGAGTCCATGCCCCCAAACAGGGGCACTCCCTCCCCAGGTCACAGTGACCCTTGTCTGGACCATCAATTACCAGGACAGTGCTGCTGTCTGACCACCAGGTGGCAGCATAGGCCACCTTTTTCCAAAGAGATTCTGGCAGTCTACAGGCAAATCTGTCCAGAGAGCTGGGAAAATGTACCCGCCTCAGCCTGAGTCCTGGTCTAGCTCCTGCCTGCCACCTAGCAGCAGCAGGAGCCTGCCCCTTCCTGGGGCTCCAGTTTGGGAGTTTAATTTCTCCCTTAGTTTTTTCCACTCCTGGTAACCATGGACTTACTTGAAACATTTTTAGAGGCAACATCTTTTTAATTTTTTTTTTTTTTAACAAGCAAAATCCTCAGAACCACATTCCCAATTCTACCTTGTGCATAAAACAGAGACCAGGTTGTTGCTGGTCTGCTCTGGTTGGAGTAGAGGCTGTTACCCTGCCATCAAGGCCATGACTCCCCACCTCTCCAGACCTGTCTCCCACTCTAAACCTCACCCCCATTCCCCCACCTGCCATCTGAGCCCATCCTGAACTTTCCTGTGGGCATGCCCTTCCTCTCCCCCTCCTGATTTCTCCCTAACATCAGGTCTCCTGTGACCTCCAGGAAGCCTTGTGCAGTGGGAGCCTCTGGCATCCAGAATCCCTCCCTCCCTCCCCACCCCCCTGCTGGATACTTCATTCCCAGCACCAAAGCCAGCTGGGGCCAACAGTGCCTCCCTCCTCCCTGATCCATCCTGATCCTGTGTGTCTGGGGATTGGGGTGCATGGATGGTTCCCCCAGAGCAGAACATGTGCGGCTGGAGCACATGCAGGGCCCAGGGTAAATATTAAAAATTTCAGTCTGGGCGTGGTGGCACAGACCTGTAATCCCTATACTTGAGAAGCTGAGACAGGAGGATTGCAGGATCAGATCTGAGACCAGTCTCAGCAACATCGTGACTCTCAGCAACGTAGAGAGATTCTGTTTCAAAGCAAAAAAAATAAAAAGGGCTGGGGGTGTAGCTCAAAGGTAGAATGCCCTGGGCTCAATCCCTATTACCACACACACACACACAAAAAAAAAAAAATCTAAGGTAATAACAGTAATACATTGAACCAATATCACACCCAGGAAGCTGCCCTTGAAGTTTGCATAGTACACAAGACATCTGAAACCCAGCCAACCTGTGTCAGGGAGGCTGTGGTCACGATAACAATGACCTGGTCACTTTTTGCTGGTCTAGCCGGGCTGCAGCCTCCCAGAGAATGGGACTCTTCCCAAGTCACACAAAGATGCTTGGCCAGCAGGCGCCCTACCCAAGCCCCTGAGACGTCATGGCCCCGCTGTGGGCACTGTGCTTCCAGACTGCTTAGCCCATGAGGAGAGGGAGTGAAACCTCCACACGAGAAACTGGAGACCAGGGACCAGCACAAAGGCTGGTGCAGAATGGAATAAACGAGCATGTGGCCGCTGGAGGCCAGGCCACTGCGGATCGACGGTGCTGAAAGAGACCGAAAACAATCACCCAATTGCAGCTTTCAAACCATGTTCTTCAAAGTGCAGGGACTTGCACGGGTGTCCTGGGGACAGCAGGAAAAGGCCAGGCACTCAGGGATGGGCCCTTCCCGCCACTCTCCCTTTATCTGTCTCCTATCCTGGCCTGCAGGATTCTGCTGGCTTAGGAAAGACGAGTGACTTCACACGGCAGAGACTGGGAAGAGGAGGGCAGAGGAGAGGGGTCGGAGGTCAGCCTGGAGCTCCCAGCCCAGGGCCAGAGGCAATAAAATGCAGGCAGAAGAGTAAGCGCTGGGATTTAGTATTTTACACCAAAAAAACGGGAGATCAGGGGACAGACCAGAGGCTGGAAATGGGCAAAGAGAGTCAAGGTCAAGCTCGGAGGCCAAAGGTGGGGGGTTCATTCATCGCTATGCTCCAGCATTTAGTGAGCACTTACTGAATACCAGGCACAGCTCCAGGCCCCATGCTGATCCAGACCCTTGCCCTCATGGGGCTCAGATTCTCACGACAGAGAGAGGAAACAAACATTATTATAAGAAAATAAATGAACCTGCCAGCGAGAGATAAGTGACAAAGAAAACGGGCTGAGTGGAAGAGACTGCCCGTAGGTGGGCCAGTTCGTATAGGGTGGTCAGGGAGGGCCTCCCAGAGGAGGTGACATTTGAGCTAAGCTCGGAATGAGCCAGGGCCAGCTGCAGGCAGGGCCGGGCAGGCAGAGCTGTGGCCTGAGAGTCGGCGCGGCCGCTCTGGACGGAGATGGCGGCGGCTGGGCAGGAAGTCTGGCCCCCTGTAACCGTATCCCCAGGAAGGAGGAAGCCAGGAAGGGCTTTCAGCAGTTATTCATCAAGGCGAGGCAGGAGCCCCAGAGCCTCCTCCAGGCCCACCACCTTCAGCGCCGGGGGAGGAGAGAGCGGGCTGCTCGCTGGCCCTGAATTCTCTTCCAGACTATAAATGCTTCCAGGTTCCTGGGGAGCATTCCGCGGGTCACAGCCGCATCTGATCTCAATTACCCCCGGTGTAGGGTTCCCGGGCCGGGCGGCAGGGCGGCAGGGGTGGGGGGAGGCCCTTTCTCCATAATCAGAATCTCCTGGTGCAGCGGGTGAAGGCACCTCGGGACAGGTCTCCACAGTGTCAGGATTCAGGAAGAAGGTTCTCCCCAGAAAGACAGGTCAGACTGTGGGTGGAGGCAAGGGCCTCTGCTTGACACCATTTTACTGTGTGACCTAGCACCACTCCCTTGACCTCTCTGGGCCCTGGGGAAATCCTGAAGATCCAAGCTTTTCCTTCTAATGAAGCAAGAGTCCAGGAAGGTAAAGCTTGGGGCTGGGGGCTGGGCTAAAATGAAGAGTAATTACCACTCTGCCAACCCTGACCTCACTTTTTTTTGCCTTTTTTTCCCCCCCCTTGGTACTGGGGATTGAACCCAGGGGCATTCTACCTCTGAGCTACAATCCCAGCCTTTCTCATTTAGTTTAGTTTTGTTTTATTCTGAAACAGGGTCTTGCTAGGTTGCTGAGAGTGTCACTAAATTGCTGAAGCTGGGCTTGAACCGACAATCCTCCTGTCTTGAGTACGAGGTTTATAGGTGTGTACCAGCGTGCCTGGCTTTTTTCTGCCTTTATTAGACCTTAAATACATCCCTGCCCCCAAATTACAGAGTCAGCCTTATGGGAATTCTCATCTCCTCTGCCTGCTGGAGAGAGAGCTTTACCTCTCTGGGCCTCTGGCTTACGTCCTCCTCCAGAAGGCGGTGAGGAGCTCATCAGTAACAAGGGTAGGCACTTCACCCGGTAGCCTGCCCATTCCATCAACTTTACAATCCACAACGACCACAAAAATGAACGTACTTGTAGGTACAGGGAGAGAAAGCCCCTGGGTTTGTGTCTGCATGCTAGCGCGTTTGTTTTTGTTTTTATACTGGGGATTAAACATAGGAGCGGTCCAGCTCTGAGCCACACCCTCAGCCCTATTTTATTTTTTACTTGGAAATAGGGTCTAGCTAAATTGTTGAGGCTGACCTCCAATCCGCCATCCTCTTGTCTCGGCCTCCCAAGTACTGTGCTTGCAGGTGTGTGCCCCTGAGTCGGGCTGTATGCCAGTGTCTCTATTATGATGATCCTGAGCAAGCCTCATTCCAGGCCTCGCTGTCCCCCTCCACCAAGGAGCCCGAGAGATCCCACCCAGAAGAGGTCTTCCGGGCGCACACGTGAGCAGCAGAACTTTCCAGAAACCTGGGGTTCCAGTCCGTCTTTCGCGAGGGACCTGTTGTTCGCAGGGGGGCTGAACAACAGGAGGGAAGGGTTGGCCCAGGACTGCGTTGGACATCGGGAGGCGGCGAGCCGGAATTCGAACCCCTGGCTGGCGGGCTGCAGGACGGGGTGGAGAGCTGATGCCAGGGTCAGCGGAGCGCCACAGCGCTTCCTCCCGCCACCAGGCCTCTTGGCCTTTGCTGCTCTCTCCTTTAATGTCTGTGTGGCTGGGCACTCCCTGCTGGGCAACAATGGTGCTTCCTGACGGGGCCAGCTCGCCCCGCCCTGCAGATGCCAGGCGGAGGAGCAGGGGTCCCCGTGGGTGCAGAGGGTGCAGCTTGTGGCACCCAGGAGACCCCCGGGGAGGGGCCAGGCCCAGGTGCCAGGCGACCCAGAGATGGCCGGCTGCAGCTGGGATGCACCACACGCCCAAGCCCACTGCCCGAGCATCCTCCGGGCGCACAGGCTCAATGGAGGTCGCGGCCCCTTGACAGGCACGTGTCTGTGCCAACCTGCGTCACCTGCAAAGTCCAGAGACTGCAGCGCAGGCGCGGAGCTCCACGCCGACAGGAGTGGAGAAGGAGACGGGAGGATGGAAGGTTTGAGGACAGCCTCGACGACCAAACAAGCCTCTCAGCAGCCCAGCGAGACCCTGTTCCAGACTGAAAAACAAAACAGGGCTGGGCGGCGGGGGGGCTTAGAGGCAGAACTCCCCTGGGGTCAACTCCCAGTACCACAAAAGAAGAAAAGGAAAAGAAAAGAATACTTGTAAGGAGAAGAAGAAGGAAGAGAGTGGCTCAGGGAACTGAGGCCATTTGCAAAGATGCACAAGGCACAAATCACAAGCAGATCCATCTCTGAAGTATCCTCAAGTATGAACACACGCTCTGTGTACACCACTGTGCATATATATACATGCATATATATACACATACGCATATATGCTGTGCATAAACAGGCCACATGTACTTAGGACCACATACACGCATGCTATTCAGTGTAAATACCCACTCGGTGCGTATCTGCATCAGTGGCGCGTGTTTCTACCACTCGTATCACCTCTGCGCATTTGCACAGATGGGCCTCGTCTTGAAGCTGTACCTCAGGCCCCGTATGTGTGTACCACGTGCCGGTGACAGCAGGAACGCAGGCTGGGCTCTCGCTGAGCGCGGGGCACCATGCAGGGTGGGTCATCATCCAGTGCTGGGGACGGGCCTCCGTAGCAGGTCCCGCTGTGCAGCCGAGCAGCTCAAGGCTCCCACAGCAGTCTGCGCGCCTGGCTCGGAATCCTGCCTCACCGTGGCCGGGCGTGGTGGCGCACGCTTGTAATCCCCGCGCTTGGGAGGCAGAGATGGGAGGATCGCGCAGGTTCGAAGCCAGCCGCGCGCGCTGGCTTAGGAGACCCTGTTTCCAAATAAAAATGTAAAAATAGGTCTGGGAGTGTAGCCCAGAGGTAGAAGGGCTCCAGGAACCCCAGTACCACCAAAAAAAAAAAAAAAAAAGAATCCTGCCTCACCGTGATCTGCAGCCTGCATGCCTGGCTTAGAATCCTGCCTTACCGTGATCTGGCCTGCAGAGAGCTTCTGCTTCCCGAGAAGTGGGGGCAGGGGTAGTAATTAGGTAGTAATTACCTTTTAGGGTCACGGTGACGTCCATGAAATCAACATATACCACAGCGCGAGGCACTTGGTAAATGCCGAGCAAATGTTAGCTGGGATTGTTACCCACTTTCAGACAAGAAAAGTCAGGCTCCGAGAGGCCGACAGCCTCGCTCGCGGTCACGCCATCGGTCTGTGGAGCAGCGGCTGGGTGACCACACAGCGGAGGTTCTGGAAGCATTTCATGGTGTTGTCTCCAGAGCTCAGGTTACACAGTGGGGATGAGTCTCAGACACACACGTGTGCACACACACACGTGTGCACACACACAGGCACACACACGTGTGGACACACACAGGCACATTTCAGGTGGGCTCCACATGCTCATATATTTTTGGTGGTACTGGGGTTCCTGGAAGCCCTTCTACCTCCGGGCTACACTCCCAGACCTATTTTTACATTTTTATTTGGAAACAGGGTCTCCTAAGCCAGCGTGCGCGGCTGGCTTCGAACCTGCGCGATCCTCCCGTCTCTGCCTCCCAAGCGCGGGGATTACAAGCGTGCGCCACCACACCTGGCTGCTCATATATTTTAAACATGCACCGTGCACTTTCCCTTGTATCTACCACAAAAACATAAACTCACTCAACAGCTAAATGATCAACACCTTTCCCCACATGCCAGGTGCCCAGCGGGTAAGCCAGGCGGACTTGATCCTTGCCCTGGTGGCACCGACGGCCCAGCACACACCACGTGTGCAACCTGTGTATCCACATATCCCATGGGCCATTATCATGAACATGCAGTGTGCGTACGTGAGCCTCCGTGTGCCTCACTGATGAGCCAGTTGCTGCTAACCAATGTACACACATTCCCTGTGCCATCTACACGCATATCCGTGCCTCTTGTAGCTTTGCACACACACATGCATTTGCATAGATGGGCTTCTTCGTGAAGCTTTACCTTATGGCCCATATGCGTGTGTCATATGCATTCACATGTACGGTGCACGCGAGTGTCCACATGTCACACACACCTCCCGCGATGTGTCCCTCACACCAGCCAGTATGCTCTTTCTTTTCGCCAATCACCTATAACCCGAGGCCGGCATCGCCCGCCACCAGCTGGTGCGGCTCCTGTGCCTGCTACCCTCTCCGTCCCACCGGAAAGCTGGAGAGGCCCAGGCCAGCTCCTCTGGGTGTGTTCAGCAAGGAAATGGGGGCCAGAGAAGCAGGGCCAGGACCCCCATCACAGGGCAGAGAAGGTGGTCCCGGGCTTCACAGCCGGCCACCGAAAAATTATATTCAACACCGATTACCCTCTTCGCGGG
This sequence comes from Muscardinus avellanarius, assembly GCF_963383645.1. Classification (NCBI taxonomy): domain Eukaryota; kingdom Metazoa; phylum Chordata; class Mammalia; order Rodentia; family Gliridae; genus Muscardinus; species Muscardinus avellanarius. Next base: position 13,717,510 of record NC_137799.1, read on the forward strand.
CCAGGTAATCAGGCCTCTCCCAGATTCGGCTTGACAGTTTAAATGTTCTAATTCCGTTGCCAGAGCCCCTACTTCCCCACTCTGGCCTAGCCAGGCCCCAGCTTGCTGTGGTAATTAGACCCACGTTTTCATTACCCTGAGATTACACAGGTCCCCTCCGGCTGGCCAGAGGACGCCCGCAGCTGCATGGGAACCATCCCCTGCACCAGCGCGTTTACCTGATTATGGAGTTTAATTTATGGCAATTCCCCCAGAGCCCAGAGGCCTCCGTCCCGCCCCGCTGCTCCCCAGACCCCAGAGGCCTCCTCCGTCCCGCCCCGCTACTCCCCAGACCCCAGAGGCCTCCTCCGTCCCGCCCCGCTGCTCCCCAGACCCCAGAGGCCTCTACCAGCCCCGGACAAGTGGTCTCTGCCTAATGTACCACTGCCATATCCCCCGGGCCCGCAATCCTGGGGGCCTCCTGCATGGGCTGGGCCCCCCTTTTTAAAAGTCACTTAAAGCTGGGCGAGGTGGCGCACGCTTGTAATCCCCGCGCTTGGGAGGCAGAGACGGGAGGATCGTGCAGGTTCGAAGCTAGCCACGCGCGCTGGCTTAGGAGACCCTGTTTCCAAATAAAAATGTAAAAATAGGTCTGGGAGTGTAGCCCAGAGGTAGAAGGGCTTCCAGGAACCCCAGTACCACCAAAAAAAAAAAAAAAGTCACTTAAAGAATTTGGGGAGGGAAGGGAACACATTCCAAGCATCGTCTCCTGGGGTGCATACAGGGGCTCCTAAGGGATCTTCCTCCCAAAGCTGTGTTTCATTTATTCACTCAACAAACATGTATCCAGTCTGTGAGTTAAAAGCAGCAACTTGCCAGGCTAGGGCATTCGCTGGTCCCACCCACACTGTGTGCCAGAGGAGAATACACACATGAAGACCGGCTTCCTGGAGATCAGTCTGGAAGGGACCTCGATTTTCTTTCTTTTTTCTTTCTTTCTTTTTTTTTGGGGGGGGGTGCTGGGACCTACAGCCCTATTTTTTTATTCTTTATTTTGAAACAGGGTCTAAGTAGCAGAAGGCCTCAATAAGTAGCTGAGGCTATCTGTGAACCCACGATCCTCCTGTCTCAGCCTCCCAAGTACTGGGATTACACGTATGCATCACCATGCCCAGAGAGACTTCGAAAAGCTCATGATGGGTGCTTGGGTCGGGGCCCTGAAACCTGCAGGAAGACCCAGAGTTAAGAAGGTTGACAGTGACAGGGAAGAGGCCTCCCAGGCAGGAGACGCAGCAGTGCCTGCACAGAGGGGGCCTCTGGTGTGCAGGAGGGACTGAAAAAGAAGCCCAGATTTGGGTTGTGAGAGGCAGAGACGAGACCTGAACCAGGACCAGGCCTTGAATGCCAGGCTAACTTGTCTGCACCTGAGGACATGGGAGCCCTGGGAAGGTGGTTCTGTTGCTTTTGCTTTGAGCCTAGGTCTCACTGCGTGGCCTAGGCTGGCCTGGGCTCAGGAATCCTCCGCCGCCGCCACCCCTCAGGTAGCTGGACCACAGGCAGGGACCACCAGGGGAGGAGTCTGAGGGTTCTGAGCCAGAGAGGAGCTCACACATAAGTGTCAGGAGCATTCACCAGGGGCCGTGCACGTAGTAACACACCCCATCAGCCCACGAGGCAGAGCCTAGAGGCCAGCAGTCCCTTACCCCCACCACGTGACACTCAAAAACTTCTGCGACCAAAAGGATTTTCCTAGGTCTGATGCTGAAACCGACCTGAATGAGCTAAGGAGAGGCTATTGAAGCGGTCTCCCCCTCACTACCTGATAGGGATATTCATGTTTTGTTGGGGGAAAAAATAGTTATGAGCTTGCTTATATGAAATGTCCCAGACAGGTATGGTGTCACATGCTGTAATCCCAGTACTTGGGAGGCTGAGACAGAGGATTGCCAGTCTGAGGCCAGCCCCAGCAACTTAGTGAGGCCCTCAACAATATAGCAAGTTCCTGTTTCAAAATAAAAAATAAGCCGGACGTGGTGGTGCATGCTTGTAATCCCAGCATTTGGGAGGCTGAGACGGGACGAACATGGTTCACAGACAGCCTCAGCTACTTAGGAACTTTGCAACTCAGTAAGACCCTGTTTTAAAATAAAGAATAAAAAGTAGGGCTGGGGGTATAGCTTGGAAGTAGAATGCCCCTGGGTTCCATCCCCAGTACCGCAAAAAAAAAAAAAAAAAAAAAAATTTTTACATTAAAAGGACTGGGGCTGTAGCTCAGAAGTAGAATGCCCTGAGTTCATTTGGGGGGGGGTAGAGGGAGGGGGGAGGGAGGGAGGAACAGAGAGAGACAGAGAGGGAGGGAGAGGAGTCTCCGTCTTGCTGACGATGTCTCCTTGACTCCCCTTCACTAACTGAAGCGTGTTGAGTCATCTCGTGCACGCAGCCTCCTCTGCGCAGGGCACGGGAGCCTCTCTTGGAAAGGTCCTTTTGGCAGATCTGGAGCTAAGTGAGACCAGGCTGGGGTCCCAGCCATGTGATCTGGGCCAATTACTCTTCTCTTCTGGATCTCAAGAGCGAGGTGAATAACGGCACCTCCCAGCCACGTGCGGGGCACATGCCTATAATACCAGTATTTGGGAGGCTGAGGCAGGAGGAAGGCAGGTTTGGGGGCCAGCCTTAGCAACTTAGTGAGGCCCCATTTTAAGATTAAAAATAAATAAATAAAAAGGGCTGGGGTGAAACTCAGTGGTAGAATGCCCCTGGGTCCAATCCCCAGTACCAAATAACAACAACAACAACAACATCATCATCTTCCTGTCAGGTTCTTCTGACAACTAGAAGAGGCAATGCTCATTAAAAAACCTTGGCTTGCGGGGCATGGTGGTGCATGCTTGAAATCCCAGAACTTGGGAGGCTGAGACAGGAGGCTCACAGGCTTGAGGATAGCCTCAGCAAATAGTGAGACTCTCATTAACCTACCTACCTAAGGGATGCTCGAGACTCTGTTTCAAAATAAAAATAAAACAAGACTGCGGGCGTAGCTCTGAGGTAGACTGCCCCTGGGTTCAACCCCCGGTGACACGCGCACACAGCCGCAGCACGAGGCCTCTGCTCTCATCACTCTCAGGTGCTTGGCGCACAGTTGGCACTCAGCAAGGTCCTCTGATCATGCCTTTCCCTGAAACAAGGGATGCTCAATTTTTAAAAAATATTTTTTAAGCTCTCAAGCCTCCAGACTGCCTGACTCTTCTCCGGAGACTTACTCTGGGGACTCCAAGCACTCACAGTTCCATTTTCTCTCCCAGTTTTTACCCTCGTGCCCTGCTTGTGCCCGTCCCGACACCCGGCTCTCCCTCCCCGTGCCGTGTGCAGTCTAAGCTCCACAGCTCATCCATCACGCACTCCTTCGTGGATTTCATGGAGCGTCTACTTTCACCTGAGCTCACCCTCCTGACAGCCTTGCAAGGGAAGGGGTGTGGCCTGCATTTTACGGAGGAGGAAACTGGGCCCTGAGCGGTGAGGGCGCTAGCATGGGATGAGCCGGGCGCAGGTGACAAGGCTCGGATGAGCCTCTGGAGCCCAGTTCTTCCCTCTCTGAGGAAGCAGTCCTGCCTGGGTGGGCCAGGTAGCAGGGGGGCCAGGAGGCAGGCAAGGTGGGTGCAGCCAGATTCTGGCCTCCATGGGCAGAGCCTGCCACAGACAGCAGCGGGCTTGTGGTAGCCAAGCAGGGGCCTGGGCCCCAGGCTGCTCATGGAGTCCGTGGGAGCCCTCCCCACCCCAATCCCAGCCCCTCTCCTGGGCCTGTGTGATGACTGAGAGGCGGCTGCTTCCGCTGTCCCTGACACTGTGCGGCCCCGCAGGGAGGCTCCAGAGTTGAGAAACCAAGCCCACCCAACCTCCTCCTTCCAAGGACCAGAGCCTTTGTAGAGATAGCCCTGGGGTCTCAGATGTCCTGGTCTCAGATGGAGGCCAGCTCTGGAAATACCCCAGAGAGCAAAGGAGCAGGTACAGTATGGACCAGGTAGGAGGGGGGGGGGGAGAGAGAGAGAGAGAGAGAGAGAGAGAGAGAGAGAGAGAGAGAAGAAGAAGAAGAAGAAGAAGAAGAAGAAGAAGAAGAAGAAGAAGAAGAAGAAGAAGAAGAAGAAGAAGAGACACCAAGGGAGGCAGGGCGAAAGGAGATAGGGCAGGCAGAGCCATGCAGGGGCAGAGATAGGGGCAGAGTGAAGCAAGGCACGCAGGCATGGGCAGGAGGCTAACCATATCCAGCTAGGGAAAAGGATCTCTTGACTACGCGCAGAAGGACAGGATGGAGGCAGTGGTCCCCAGCCGGCCGGAGGAACAGGGAGCAGCCCCAGACCACAGCAGGGTAGTCTGGCTTCTATGCTGCGTGGCTCTCCTCTGGGCCTCACCCTCTTTGGGCCTCAGTTACATGGGAGCCCCTGCTTCGGAGCAGATTCCTGGTTCTCCACACGCCCCATCTTGGGACCAAGGGCAGGACAGAAAGGAGCCAGCGGCAGGCTGTGGCTCCATCCATGTCAGGGTTCCATCATGTGTGAGGACGCTGATGGCCACATCCTAAGGACCACTTGTGCATCCACATGCCTCTCTGGGTCCTGGACACTCACACCCAGTACCATGTCTGTGTCCACATTTGCAGCTGAAAGCGAGGTTGGCACGGTGCACACCTCTGCTCTGGTGTTGCCCAGGAGGGGGCGCGGGGTGCACAGGCCAGTCCCTCCATCCCCATCCCCTCCAGCTTGTGCCTGTCACTGAGTCCAGGCCTGGACTACAGCTGGCCACAGCTACGGGCAGGCAGCATCTAGAGGGCAGACCTGGAAGGGTGAAAGAAGAGAGAAGCCCAGCTCTAGGCAGGCAACTCAGCAGACGGGTCACCACTGGGGACAGCTCCTGTAGGAGTCACAGAAACCACCTTGTCATCAAGGAGCTGCAGGGACAAGGGGCTGCAGGGAGGGAGACCCTCGCGCTGGGTGGCCAAGCATACCATAGAGGATAGGTTAGGAGCCATCTTCTGAGGCCCAATTCTGAGACTATACAGCCCCCCAGCCACAAGAGAAGTAGGGAAATCGAGAAAGTGGTGCTGAGATACTGCCTGCAGCAGTCTCCCAACTTCCCTTTGCCTGAGGCTGGCTGTGGATTTTTCTCACTGACCTCCGAGCCATGGCTGTAACCTCCAAAGAGTAATGAGGGTGCTTAATACAACAATAACCACACCGCCAGCCAGCATCCGCTGTGCCGTGAGACAGCACCAGGAATGCAGGATGTGGTCCCAAGTAGTCCCAAGTAGTCAGAATATCCCATCTTCCCTCCGAACCGCCACATCACGGCCCCAGGGCCCTGAGCGCTCCCCAGCAAGCCTTTGCCAGCCTCCTCTGCCCAGGGGGAGAGAGGCTGTCGGTTCTGGGCATCCTTGTGCCTCAGCTCACCCAGAGCCGGGAGCCCAGCCTCAGCCGCGGAGGCTGCCCACCACGGGGCGCCCCTCTCCCCAAGCCTGAGCAATCAAGGCTCCAGCTCGCAGGCCAGCGAGTGCCCGCCTCCTCCCGGCCCCTCTCGCGGTTGCAAATCCAGCTCATTTGCATGTGGATCGAGCTGCCACCATGGGTGCTGGGGTCAATTGAAACTCAAGAAAAGAGAAGAAATTTATGCAAAACTGTTGATTGCATTTGTATGTAATGAAATCATCCAATATTCATCTGACTATAGAATCTAATCTGAGAAGAGAACTGAAGGACATGAGTGTCACTGCAAAACCGTAATGAGCCACTGTAGTGATTAAAAAAGCTCTTGAGCCTTCTGAAAATCCAGGCAGAAATAGCGTCTAATCAACTCTGAATACAGGAGGCGAGATTGGGCTGGCGCGCTGCGCACGGCCCCGCCGCCGCGCTGGGGGTGCGCGGTAAACCCTGGCGGCCACGGTCTGTGGGTGCCAATCGCCTGGCCACAATCAGTCCTCGGTGCACAAAGCAATCGCCGCCTCTGCCACGCAGAGAACCCAATCACAGCTGCACTGAAGAGCTGCCGCCCCCCTCAAAGGCCTTTCTGGGTTCCTTGCTCCAACCCGGAGGCAGGGAGGCTTGGAAGATCTGGGGCTAGACATCTAGACACACCCTGGCCCAGGCTGGAGAGGGCCAGTGCATCTCAGGAGTCCTGGCTCATCCCTGGAACGTCACCTCCTCCCAGAGGCATTCCCTGACTACCCCATCTCAATGCCCACCCCAGCCCCTTCTCTAGCCCCTCACCCAGGCTTTGTTTTCCTTCGCAGGCCTCTGCCTAGCCCAATAGTAGCTCATACCTATAATCTCAGCACTTGGGAGGCTGAGACAGGAGGATCACAGGTTGGAGGTCAGTCTGTGATAACTTAGCCAGACCCAATTTCCATACAAAAATAAAATAAAAAGGGCTAGGAGTGTAGCTCGGAGGTGGAGCAACCCTGGCTGCAATCCTCAGCACTGCAAAATCTAAACCAAAATAAACGTCTGCCTCTCCCAGAGAGACTGTGTGCTCCCTGGAGACAGGGGCTGCCTGTGACTGCTTGGTCTCTGCAGACGCGCTCCCAGCTCCCAGCACCGCACTCTAGATGCTCCCCGGCATGGGCTGCGGGTGCTTAAATGTTTGTTGAATGACTGAATCCATTTGACAAGCGGCCAAAGGTATTTATTTATGTGCTCACTGGGCAAATACTCATCTGCACAGCGTGTGGGGCCTCGGCGGGGCCCTGAGCCTGCGATGGGATGTGAGCTCACAGTCTAGGCGGGAGACAGATGGAAAGACATCGAATGTAGTCAGACCACACAGTGTAGAGCTGAGGATGAAGGGAATGGCGGAGAGAGCCACTAACCCACCCAGGGAGGTCAGCGAAGGCTGTCCCTGCAGTGGAAGCTAAAGGACCCAGGACTCAGCAAGGCCAGGAGGGGCTAGTGTCCCAGGCAGAGGGGACAAACTGCACGAAGCCCCTGAAGTCAGAGTGCAGCTGGAGCCAGAGCAAGGAGGGTCAAACCTTGCACTTTAAGACCTTGGGTTAAGAATTTGGGGTACAGCCAGGCGTGGTGGCGCACGCTTGTCATCCCTGCGCTTGGGAGGCAGAGACAGGAGGACCGCGCAGGTTCGAAGCCAGCTGCATGTGCTGGCTTAGGAGACCCTGTTTCCAAATAAAAAATGTAAAAATAGGTCTGGGAGTGTAGCCCGGAGGTAGAAGGGCTTCCAGGAACCCCAGTACCAAAAAAAAAAAAAAAATTGGGGTACTTCTCTGGGGGCCTTAGAGAGCTTTTGGCGGGAAAGGCATGATTTGCATTTTGAAGAGCTCATAGAAAGGAGACCGATCAGAGGACCAGCTCCTGAGCAAGAGAAGAGATGGATTAGGAGGCTACTGAGTCCTCTGGGCAAGGGGGAGCCACTGACACTTTTGAGCCAGGCCAAGTCGTGGCAAAGGCTGTTCTAAGATGGTTACTCTGACGGTGAGATGGAGGAGAGGTCAGGAACCCAGGCTGGAGCCGTCGGTCCATCCTGTAGTGAGCATTCTGGACATCCAGGGCAAGCTCCCCTCTCCACATCCACTTCTTTTTCTTCCCACTGATTTATTTTTGGTACTGGGGACTGAACCCAGGGGCATTCTACCTCCGAGCTACACCCCCAGCCCTTTTGCTTTTTTAGGTTTTCCAAACAAGGTCTCGCTAGGTTGCTGAGTCTAGCCGTTTGCTAAGGCTATCACTGAAACTGTGATCCTCCAAGCACTGGGATTACAGGTGTGACCACCACCCCAGCCAATTTGTTTATTTTGAAACAGGGTCTCACTACATTGCCAAGGGTCTTGCTAAATTGCTGAAGCTGGCCTTAAACCTGCAATTCTCTGGTTCCAGCCTCCCGAGTAGTGGGATTATAGGTGTGCGCCTCTGCTCCAGTTCACACTCCACAGGCCCCAGGGTGCTCTGGGTTTGGACGCCAGTCACCTATATTAACGTGGGTTTCGAGAGTCAGCTGGTTCTGAGAACCCAAGAGATGGGATCATGAGGATGCTCTTTTCAGAAAAGGGCTTTCTGACATCAGAGAGTCCTTGTGAACCATTTGTCTTCTTTATGTCTTAAATTCATCGCTACAAATAGGAAGGCAGGCTAGAAGATCTTCCAGGTCCTTCCCGGCTCCCCACACCCAGTAACTTTATGTTCCATGAAGGCACAATGACACACACCCAAACCCAGCCACTTAAAAATCCCAACACACGGTTTCTGCTGTGTCGGAGACACCACAGGCAGCCAGGGAGCCCACAGCCCTCAGGAGATTCGCGTTCCAGCCCCAGCTCTGCCACGCACTCCTGGGCCCCACTCTGCCCTAGGACATACCAGGGGAGTTGCCTGGAAGTGGGGAGAGCGCAGACCCCCACTCACACACAGGTCAGCCCTGACCCCAGGCCCAACACTACAGCCTGCTGCGACTTTGACAAGCCAGTCAGCCTTTCTGTCTCTTTTTCCTCATCTGTAACACAGGAAAAAGGAGACTGAGGCCAGAGGGTTGCTGGGAGAATGAGTTGAGTAATATAGCTCAGGGGCACTCTATAAATGATGTCTGCCCGCACAGGTGACCCAGGATGGGTGGTCCCTCGCCTCCCCTCTCTACAACAGCTCCTCTTCACCGGCAGCCTGGATTCTGCAGGGGCTGGTGGGGTTTGGGGGTTGCTTTAATCTGCAGAAGGTTTAAATGCCTCTGTGCCCTGCTGGGGTAGGTGGGGGGCACCGCTGGGGCTTTCCTTAGCAAGGCTGCCTCCTTGCTAACCGGCGATGGGGCGATTCCCTCGCCACAGCAAATCCTCCTGGACATCTTGCCTATCCGCGGCCCCATCTCCTGTCTAGAAGCCAGGCTTTACATCCCGGGAGCCCTGCCCCCAAGTCAGTTGCACGTGTTGGATCTGGGATGCCAGCAGAGCCTTCCTGGTTTGCTTCCACAGTGCACTCCTGTCTCAGACACCTCTGGGCGGCCCTGGGGCTGGCCCAGCATGCACGGAGGTCCCTGCCCTCTGGGGGCCGACACCCACTGGGGAAGACAGTCCTTCACATCAAGGGAAACGCAGGGGAAAGTGCTCAGAACCCTGAGAACCTGCTGTCAGGAGAAGGGAGGTCACACTGGAAAGGTGGGTGGGCTCCTGGAGGGCTTTCCTAGGGAGGGGGCGCTATTAGGGCCAGGTCTGAAGGATAGGCTCGCTCAATCGATAGCTCTCTCTGGGAAAAAAGTTTAAAAGTACAAGGGGGAAAAACAGAAAATAAGGTAACCACCACTCCTATTTCACAGCCCTAAATTAACATCATGCCAAGCTTTCACATCTACACACACACACACACACACAACTTTAGGCTGCACTTTAAGACTTCCTCCCCTCCCCAGTGGCAATCACCATTAGGAATTCACTAAGTAGCCCTCACAATCCACCCCCTATTTCTGACTTTAATAACGCAGTTGAGTCAGGAATAATCTTAAGAATTGCTCTGTTTGCACATCCTCGTTTATATAAGCGACTTCGCACTGTACGTACGCCTGCTCGCTTCCTGCGCTGCCCTTGTGTTTCGGGGCTCTGTTCTTGGAACCACAAGGCCCTGGCTCACCATACATTGAATGCATGTGCCATGTTTCGTGACCCCCCAAAGGGTGGGGTTTCCACAGATGGACACGGCACGGGCGACCGTCCAGGTAGAGGGAATGGCCAGCAAAGCCAAGGCCATCTGGTGTGGCCAAGGTCCAGTCCCCACGCAGGGCCATCGCAGCCCTCAATAACTCCCCTGGGCGTCCTCCCGGGGGGCCTCTGTTGCTCTTTCCATTAATTGTCTCATTAATGACCCACTGAAGTCAAGTACCCATTGTTCTCAGGCCGCAGCCTCCCACTTCCCCATCAGTAAACGTCTTTCCTTCCCCCTCTCCTCAGGCAGTGTCCTTATCTAGTCCCTGCAGCAGCCTGGCCTGGCAGCTTCCTCCACCCACACCCTGCCGACCTGGGGCTCCAGCCGTGCAGCCCGCCCTCTGTTAAAAAAAAAAAAAAGGTGCTCAGCTGCCCCTGGGCTGGCCACTCCTTGAGGTCTCCTGTCGCTGCCTCCCCTGTCTATCTGCGGATCCTGCCATGTGTGCATGGGCTTGCGGGTGTTTTGTCTCTGGTTCTGCCTGTCTCCCTCCCTTGGTTCCCGTATCTGTCTCTGTGTCCCTCTCTCCTCACTGACTCACCTCCCCCACCTGACCCTCCCCCCTGTCAGTCTCTGAACCTTCCTGATTGACTATTGTCCTGTTTCCGACCCTGTCTCACCACCACCACAGGCTCGGCTGGCCCGGGGTCCTGGCACCCGCACGGGTCAGCCCGCCTCCTCCTTTCTCTCCCTCTACAGCTTCTGCATGAGCCCCGGGAACACTGTTCCCATAGCTCCCAGACTTTGAGATTCATGCATCTGCAAGTTAAAAACAAACAAACAAACAAACAAACAAACAAACAAACGGAGCAAACAGCAAGTGACCAACACTTCGATTTTCTAATGAGGATAATCTTTCTTGGAGACTCATCGACTTCATATCTCTTCATAATAGACTAATGCCAGAAACAAAAGCAGCACGAGCAAGGTCTAGGAATATGCAACGGTCCTTAATATTACTTTTCAATTAAATTTAGACAAAGTCCACAGATTTGTTTTTTGTATGTGTGTGGTACTGGGGGTGGAGCCCAGGGGCATTGTACCTCTGAGCTACACCCACAGCCCTATTTTGTTTCTCATTTGGAAATGGGGTCTCACTAAGTTGCAGAGAGCCTCACTAAGTAGCTGAGGCTGGCTTCGAACCTGCTCAACCCTCCTGTCTCTGCCTCCCAAGTGCTGGGATTAAAGGCATGTGCCACCACCCCCAACTCATTAATTTTATAAGAATATTTGCTACATTGCCTTCATTTTTCTAATTTTACCACGATTGTCATTTAGAGCTGGGCATGGTGGCACATGCTTGTAATGCCAGCATTTGTAGGCTTGCGATTTTCGGACAGCCTCAGCTACTTAGTGAGGTCCTTTGCAACTCAGTAAGAGACCTGTTTCAAACATAAAAGAATAAAAAATAGGGCTGGGGGTGTAGCTCAGAGGTAGAATGCCCCTGGTACCGCAAAAAAAAAAAAAAAAAAAAAAAAAAAAATCACCAAAAAAAACACATTGTCATTCGGGACCAACACAGTCTTTGTCTCAGCTGGAAAACACTGATCTTGTCCAGTCTCTCCCTGCACCCACAGAAAAAGAGTGGCCTTTACTTGTGGCAGAAAGAGCAAAGCTGGGAGGGGCTGGAAGGCTTGGCCACTCAGCACCGCACAGGCTGGTCGCTTCTTTAACTTAGTGGCCACCCAGCTGGGGTCAGACACAGGCCCCGGTCCAAGCTTCCTCTGTGTCTTTGACCAAATAACTTCATCTCTTTGCGCTTCCGTCCTAGGTGCAAAATAAAAACCAGAGCTGCCCCATGCAGTCAAGCCCAGTACTTGTTGGCTACTACTGTTTTTTGTTTTTTCTTTCTCGGTACTAGGGATGGAACCCAGGGGCATTCTACCTTTGAGCTCCACCTCCACCTCCAGACCTATTTTTAATCTTTACGGTTTTTTTGTTTTTGTTTTTTTCAGTACTGGGGATGGAACCCAGGGGTTTCAAGCTACACCCCTAGCCCAATTTTTTTTTTATTCTTTATTTTGAAACAGGATCTCACTGAGTTGCAAAGGGTCTCACTAGGTAGCTGAGGCTGTCCTCAAACTGCGATCCTCCTGCCTCAGTCTCCCAAATGCTGGGATTACAAGTGTGCACCACCAGCCCATCTTTATTTTAAATTTTAAACAGGGTTTCACTAAGTTGTAGAAGACCTCACTAAGTAGCTGAGGTTGGCCATGAACCTGTGATCCTCCTGTCTCAGACTCCCTTGTACTGAGGAGATAGAAAGGAAATAGGCAGATAGGGAAGAGGCCTCGGTAGAAAAAAACCTTAATTTCCTGAGGGGCGAGGAATACTAACTTCCAAGGCTCAGAGATAAGAATGACCAAAGCTTCACAAAACCATCTGATTACTAATCAACAAACCCAGGAGACATCACTAGAGCAAGTCACACTCCTACTGAAAGGAGACCCCTCAAAGGACATGCAAATACCCTATGCAAATTCTGGGAGCTGCTTCCCAGAATCCTAAACTCCAACCAACAGAGAACATGCAGACATATATAAACCCCTAGCACAGTCACCAGGAAGGTTTTTCCCTCTCTGGGAACCCCTCCTCTTTGGGGAGCTTCTCTCTCTCTCACAGGTCGCATTAGCTTTGAGAGAAGGCAGAGTGCAACTGACAGCACTTGGCCCGGGCTACACTCAGGTAGTGATCTGAAGGCCTCTGCTGGACATCAAGGCCGACCAGAGCCCCTAGAGGTGACCTGCACTTCTTTTCTGGCAGATTGCGTGGACTTTGGGAGAAAGCAGTTTGCAACTGACGGCACTTGGCCCGGGCTACACTCGGGTAGTGACCTGAAGGCAGCTACTGGACACCAGAGTCCCGACAGCCCGTAGAGGTATTCTGCCACTTTCCCTATTCCTTTCTGGCAGATCGTGTGGACTTTGGGAGAAAGCAGCTTGCAACAGAAGGCATTCGGCTTGGGCTACCCTCAAGTATTGTCCTGAAGGCAGCTGCTGGACTCCAGGGTTCTGACAGCCCCTTAGGGGTGTTTGGCCACTTTTCCCTATTCCCTGCTGCTTCCAATAAACCTTTTACTCCCTTTCCTGTGGTCTGTGGGTGTCATTCTTCGCTCACCGTAGACAAGAACCTGGTAAGGAAATGCAGAGTTTCTTCTCAAGAAATTCCTTTTCGTCTTAAGTAAACGCTGGGTTTTTTCTCAAGAAACCCCCCGTTTCAGTACTGGGATTACAAGCGTGCGCCACCACGTCTGGCTTGTTGGCTACTCTTTTCATCAGGAAGGAAGGAAGTGGAGTTACATCTTGGAAGAAGGGCTATTGGGGTCTAAGAGGGCCTGGAAAGGAGTGGGAGGGGCTGGTGTGGAGCCTTGGCCCCTGGGTGGACAGAGTTCAGCCTGGGGAGAAGCCCAGCTGGGGCCTGAGGGTCCTGGAGTGCAGCAAATGTAGGGGAGGGAAGAGACAGGCACCTTCCCTGACTCTGCAGGGACCCACCTGGCCCGCTCTGGCGTCCTGCGCCCAGGAGCCAGCACCTAGTCTCAGACACTGACTCCAGGGGCAGCACTCAACCCCCCACCTCTGGCTCTGTGTGCCTGCCGCCAGGAGCCTGGGTGGGGAGGAGGCTTGAAGCCAGGGGCTGTGGACACCATGGGGCCCTTAGGAGACCCTTAGGAGACGACCCCTTGAGGGAGACCTGAGCAAGCAGGTGAGAGGAATCGGAGGAATGAGTTCATACATGCAAATGTGGCTTCGTTTGTCCTGGAGGCCTGGCAGGCCCTTGAAAATCCACAGGTATTTCCTCCAGCCTGCTCAGTCCCAGCTCTGTGCTGCTGGGGAGGCACGAGTTAGAGGGCCAGGGCACTTTTTTTTTGTTGTTACTAGAGATTGAACCCAGGGCATTCTACTTCCTAATACCCCAGCCCTTTTAACATTTGTTTTTTGAAACAGGATCTGTTAAATTGCTACAGCCTAAATTGCTGAGGCTGGCCTTGAACCTACAACCCTATCCCAACCTCCCACATACTGGGATTGCAGACGTGTACCACCACACTCTAATGAGTGGGGCACTTCCTGGCCAGGAACTTACACAAGGCTATCTAGGGTGAGTGGCATCCACCTCTGAGGCAGGGCCCAGCACTGAGCCAGGCAAGCCCCGCCTGGGACTTTGCCTTGTCTCTTCCCCAGTAAGTACCACCAGAAAGGAAACGTGCTTTACAGGGAGAATTGGCAATACTGGATTAACTTCTTGGATGGAGGTGAGAGATAAAAGTGGCTCCCAAGCTGGCTGCACATGTCTGTAATCCTAGTAGTTGGGAGGCTGAGACAGAAGGACCGTAGGTTCAAGGCCAGCCTTGGCAACTTTAGTAAAGCCCTCAGCAACTAAGCCAGATCCTGTTTCAAATTAAAAAGTAAAAGGGCTGGGAGAGATAAAACACCCCTGGGTCCAATGCCAGTGGCTCCCAATGTCCTGGACTGGCTCCTGGGTGGGCTGATGCTGTTCCTGAGAAGGAAGCAGAAGGGCCACCAAGTGCAGGGCGCCTACAGCACTTACAGGCGGAGGTGCTCATGAGGCGAGCGCAGGTCTAGGGAGCAGGGAAACACCGAGAAACGGATGAATGAGTTGCTGCAAGGGAGGATAGAGACTAAGGGGCTGTGAGATATAATTTTTGCCTCTTGGATGGGACAGAGATTTAGGGGGCCACATACTAGGCAGACAACAACAAACTAAGGAAAGGAGGCAGGCAAGGCTTGCAGGTGGGCAAGGCTTGGGGTGGGCAAGGCTTGGAGGTGGGAAAGGCTGGAAGGTGGGAAAAGCTTGCAGGTGGGCAAGGCTTGGAGGTGGACAAGGCTTGGGGGTGGGAAAGGCTTACAGGTGGGCAAGGCTTGGAGGTGGGAAAGGCTTGGAGGTGGGCAAAGCTTGGGGGTGGGAAAGGCTTGGGGTGGGCAAGGCTTGGGGGTGGGCAAGGCTTGCGGGTGGGCAAGGCTTGGAGGTAGGCAAGAGCTGCAGATAATTCCGCTTAGCTTTGGCACCGATGGAATCAGGGTGGCTGTGAGAGCTGCAGCGGTTAGATACCTCAGGTCCACGCTGCAGAAGTCACCCAGTGCCAGGGCGACGGTCACATAGTTCCCTAGGCAGTGGGTGACCGCCGAAGGCTTCCGAGTGGAAGAGATGACAGGGGCCGCGTTTCAGGTTGATCTAACTTAACGGCACAGGACAGGTTAAAGGTGGGTCCAGAAAATGGAATAGGAGACAAGAATCATGAACTCATTTGTTCAATGAAAACCGAACCTCTATGTAGAAACTAGCCTTCTATGGCTCATCTTTAGCTCCTAGTCTGCAGAGGGTGGAGACACCAAATCACTTAGTTAATACTGAATATAAAAAAGTAAATGGCTTCTCTAAACAAATATATATTTCTATCTTGATAAATGGAAATGAGTTTAAGTCACCTATGAATAGCAGTTTCATCTGTACAAATGCTAGAATATTATTCAGTCTTGGAAGAAAAAGAAATTCTGACCTAATGTCACCACATGGGTGACACCTGAGCACATTACACCATGAATAAGCCAGTCACAAAACCACAAGTACTGTATCATGGCTTCCATGCGCTTCCTTCAGTAGGCAAAGCCAGAGACAGAAAGCAGAATGGTGGGTGCCAGGGGTGGGTGGAGGAGGCAATGGGGAGTTAAGTTTTTAATGGGTAAAGAGAGTTTTAAGAGGTCAAAACAATTTTGGAGACTGGTTTATAACACTGAGTGTCCACTTCACGTGACTGACTGAATACTTACAAATGGCTACGATGATGAAGATAAGCAATTAAAAAACAAGAAAATGCTGGGCGTGGTGGCGTCTGCGGGTAATCCCAGTACTTGGAAGGCTTAGATAGGAGGATTGCAGGTTCAAGGCCAGCCTCAGCAACTTGGCAAGATCTTGTTTCAAAATAAAAAATAGAATAGGGCTGCGGGTCTACCTCAGAGGTAGAATGCCCCTGGCTTCAATCCAGGTACCACAAAAATAAATAAATAAATAAATAAATAAATAGATAGATAGACTTTTGCAATGGTTCATAGAACAAAATCCAACTCTAAAAAAGAAACACATCCCAAACACAGTGACTCCAAAGGGCTGAAAATAAAGAAGTGGGAAGATCCTTGAAACAGTGCAAACAAAGGCAAGCGGGGGGCTGCGGTTGCGGTACCCCGGGGGCAGAGCCCAGGCTCAGCACTTCACAAAATGACGAGGGAAGAGTGTGGAGTCTAGTTTTGCATCCAACAGAGCAGCAGCTCCGTAAGGCAGTAATGGTGGAAACGCAAGAAAGAAACACTCCTAACAGGAGACTGAAACACACCATCACTTCCAGGCCCAGACCCATCGAAGTGTGAGAACATTAGGGTATAAAAAGCCAAACGTTTAACTGTAGTACACACAGAAAGAAAAGGTCTAGCATGGTAGCTAGTCCATGGTGGGCATTCAGTGATTCTGAGATTGCAGAGGGATGAGAATTTATCAGGTTATCTTAGAACTGGGGTCCTTTTTCATCCAACCCCCCCAAAAAAATCTATAAATAGAAACACCATCCAATCACTGGACTGTTAGACTATATCATAGGGGTGAGAGTGAAATATGTAATGGTAGGTCCACATATTACACTGCAACAAAAGAATAAATTGTACCTTACCTATACAATGTGGGTAGATGGCCGGCATTGTGCTGGGGTTAAAAAAAAAATGGTTAAAAAATAAAAAGCAAACTTGAGAATATGAACAGTTCCCCAGTTCTCTTCCCTTTTCTTTTTCTTTTTTGCAGGTCTGGGGATGGAATCTAGGGGCATTCTACCTCTGAGCTACACCCTCTGCCCTATTTTTTATTCTTTATTTTGAAACAGGGTCTCACTAAGTTATGGAGGGCCCCACTAAGTAGCTGAGGCTGTCCGCGAACCACGATCCTCCAGTCTCAGCCTCCCAAAAGCTGGGATTACAAGTGTGAGCCACCACGCCCGGCTCCCCTCCCCCCTTTTAAAAATTATATATGTCCAGAGAAAAGTCTGGAAGGATATATGACTCACACACACACACATATATATACACTGGGATACTGGGGCTGAAACTCAGGGGCATTCTACATCTAAACACCCAACCTCTTTATTTGGGGGGAAGAAACAGAATCTCACTAAATTGCTGAGGCTGGCCTCCAATCTGCAATCCTTCTGTCTCAGTCTCCCAAGTACTGGTATTACAGGCAGGCCCCACCATGCCCAGCTTACAACTAATTTTAAAGGGGGTGGGGGTGGGAGAATGAAAAATTGTGAGAAGTTGTAACTTTTTCTTTTTGGTGGTACTGGGGTTCCTGGAAGCCCTTCTGCCTCCGGGCTACACTCCCAGACCTATTTTATATATTTTTTTAATTTGGAAACAGGGTCTCTTAAGCCAGCGAGGCTGGCTTCGAACCTGCTCGATCCTCCTGTCTCTGCCTCCCAGCATGCGCCACCACACCCGGCAGAAGTTGTAACTTTTGATATTCATTTCTTTGTCATTTCCAACATACATGTGAGAAGACAGAGAGGGGAAAAAAAGTTCTTTGACCTGAATTTTTCATGGAACTTTGAGGGCTGCTGAACTGAATAGAGGAGGCGGTTAATTCTTCTGGCAAGTGTGAGAATTTCCATACCCAACTTTGGAAAGAGGGAGAGACTGCAGAGGGGCAGGGGAAGCTGCTCCAGGATCATTACTCAGCGCATATCCAAACAGGTAGTCTCCTTCTTGTCCCTGCCGCCACCGCAGCCCCTACACACGGGGCAACAGAGAAACGCTTTGATAAATGTCAGCTGAAATAGAGCAATCAGATGAAAGCCATTTGCTGAGCGTCTGACTGCCCTGGGCTCGGGACTTCCCTTTATTCATTTATCATGATATACGGCTTTGGCCAACATACACACAGGAGAGAAATTGTTGACATGTGGAACCCAAGTACAGAAAATCTTTCATTTTCCCCCGTCTGTTCACCAAATAAGTTTTTGTTTATTTAAAGACTACAGAGGATTTGGCTGTTAAGAACCAAATGCCTTTGGAGTGGAGTTACAACGTAATTTATCATTTCCTCTGTTTATTAAAAAATCCTGCATCTTTGAGAAGCATATTTGCAGTGGGGGGGGGGGGGCGGGACTCCGGCCACTCATGAAAGACTGTTGTGAAGCCCCTGCCATGTGGCTTGCCCCAAAAAGGGGCTCTCTCTGCACCCCTATGCTTCCCCAAATAGCCCTGTGAAGGCCAGGAAGGGCTGGAGGGGGTCTGAGGACAGGTACGCCCGGCGGGAGGCGGCCGGCTCCTTTCTCCACCTAATCCCAACTGACACCCTCACAGGGCTCTTCCACGGTAGATCCCAGAGAGCAAATAGTGCGAGGCTTCTTACGCCTAGCACCTAGCACAGGGCGGCTGTGGAGAGAGACCCATAGCACAGATGGCCAGCGCTGCTTCAAAGGGACCCGGCGGCCCTGCGACTGCCAAAGCGCTGCCGTCCTGAAACGGACGCCTGGCAGCACTGGGCCGAACCCTCCCACCCAGCACACCAGAGATAACTCTTGAGCTCGGTGGGCTAGGCCTGCTCAAAGAAGGGTCACATCCTACCCCCACCCTTTTTTAAGATTCCCGACGCACAGTACAGCACCTGATAAACAACTGGTGCTCGCTAAATGCTTACGGCGGCGGCAGGAGGCAGGGGCTCCTTCTGGGTTGCTGAACACGGGGAAATGCTAGGAGGGGGAGTGGGCGGAGGCCGCAGCTCACTGGCACATCCCCCACACCTGCCCTGCGCAGCTCTTCCTCTGGCTGTTCTTCTGTGTCCTTTATAATCGAGCAGGAAACACGTTTCTCCGAGTTCTGTGAGCCCTGCTACCCAATTAATTGAACAAAAGGAGGGGATGGGACGCCAGTTTGTAGCCCAGAAGCATATAGGCCCAGACTTGTGCCTGTCGTGGGAAGCGGGGGCAGTTCTGTGGTCTGAGCCCTACGCCGGTGGGACCCAACACTGTCTTCAGGGAGAAGGCATCAGAACTGAGTTATGGTGTAAGATTCCCCGCGGCGGCCACTGGGGCGCTGCGTGGTGTGCGGGAGGCTCACATACCTAGTCACAGATGTGGAGGCTGCCGGTGCGAGAGCACAGGAGGAGGAAGCGGTCTGCCTCTTCCTTCTGCCATGAGTGGGCAGGGCACAGACTTCAGAGTCAGGCCTCGGGGCGAATCCCAGCCTTGCCACTTGCTGTGTAGACCTGGGCAAGAGGCTTCACCTATATACAATGAGACTGACGGTGGAAGACAAGACCCGCAGGCCTCTCCAGCTGTGTGTTTTGGGAGGATTGGCTGACTACTATTGTCAAGCCTAAGTCGTCGTCGTCTTCTTCTTCTTCTCCTTCTTTTTCTTTTTTTGGTGGTACTGGGGATGGAATCCAGGGTCATTCTACCTCAAGCTACACCCCCAGCCCTACTTTTTATTCTTTATTTTGAAACAGGGTCTCAGACAAAGATCCTAAGTAGCTGAGGCTGTCCACAAACATTGATCCTCCTGTCTCAGCCTCCCAAATGCTAGGATTACAAGTGTGCGCCACCATGCCTGGCTATCTCAGTTTTCTTTCTTTCTTTTTTATTGGTTTTGATTTTTTATTCTTGATTTTGTATTGGGGATTAAATCCAGAGAGGGTACTTTGCTACTGAGCTATATCCCCAGCTCTTTTCATTATTCTTTTTACAATTTTGAGACAGGACCTTGTTTAATTGCTGAGGCTGGCCTTGAACTTGTGATCCTCCTGACTCAGCCTCCTGAGTACTTGGAATTACAAGCATCCGGCATTAGACCACTCTTTTCCTATTTGTAAATAGAGGTAATATAAATTTATCAGGTTTACTGTGAAGATTACAAATAAGCCCTAGAGCTGACTCTAACTCCAAATGACTATATTCTGAATGAATGAGAGAACGAACAAAAACAACTGGGGGGCATTCACCTAACTTAGCACCTAAGGGGCCACAAGAAACCACCTCTCTGTCAACAGCAGATCTGCCCTGGGGAAAGGTATCTGATTACCAAGTAAATGCTGAGGAAGGGCAGGAGTGGAGAACGGCAGGAAGACTTAAGTTAGAAAGAGAAGCAGCCAGCATTCTTGAATAGCTACTGTGCACAATTTATTCACAAAGCAATCTGAATGCCCACTATGTTTTAAGTATTACACCAAGATACAGACTACTTAGCAAAAAGAATAATTAGGGCTCAAATAAAAGCAGCAGACTGAGGTTGGAGAGCCAGTCGTGGGGGTCTGAGGTTAGTGGAGAAAGAATTCCCAGAGGACATTTATGCAGGATGAGCGGGCCAACCTGGCCTGCATGAGACAAGTGGTCCAGGAACGAGCCTGAGGGTGACCCAGGGCAGAAGTGCTGCTCTCTGCCGCTTTACATACAGGTTCATAGGGATCACCCATCCGGACCAACTTTATCCTTTTCTTTGTAGTTATTTTTTTCAATTTATCCAGATTTTTATCCTTTGGTAAAAATGGGCCTCTACCAAAGGGGTCCAGTAGCAAGTGAAGGCCCCTGTCAGCTGGAGCAGTGTTTAAAATAGGAGCAGCCAGGCTCGCTGCTTGAGGAGGCGGCTCCTAGCATGAGGAGCAGGTGGTGCGGAGCCTGCCAAGGGCCCCAGTCCCTTGTGACATCACCCTCAAGGCAAAAGCCGTCTGCCAGCGGCAGACACTCCCTGGGGGCCACACGCACCAGAAGAAGGGAGAGAAGAGCGGGCGGGGAGAGTGGGGAGATGGGGAGAATGAAGAAACCTGAGTGTGTCCCTGGAAGGCTGAGCCTCCCATGGACTGACACCCAGGGACAGCCTTCCCTGGAGGTGCCAATTGCCACCCACGGGCCACGAGCGACTGGGCGGGAGCTGGCTGGGCCTGACGGACTTTCATCCAAGGAGCTCTTTGGTCTTCACTGCCAGATGCCTGTCTAGCTCTGCAACTGTGTCGTCGGCCATTTGGCTGATCTGCAAGAACACAAAATGGGAGAGCTCAGTACCTGGTGCTGTCCAAGGGCAAGAGGACGAACGGCCCAGAACCATGGCGGTGCGAAAGCCATCTGGGAAACAGTAACAGGGACAAATGTGCACATCAAGGGAGTGCCAGCTGGGCGCTGTACTGAGGAGACATGTACATACACATACATTCTTACTGACTGCTAACAGCAGTGCTGTCAGATGAGGGACCCAGACAGGTGAACCACCTCTACAGGATACACAGCTAGCAGCTGCAGTGCCCAAGTTTAATCCACAGGCAACAATCTTCCCTATTAGACAACACAGAGATGCCAGCCTGTCTCTTAATGAGCCTCAGGATATCCTTAGACCTCAGCTACTCTATCACTTTAATGAGCTGGGTGTCATGGCACACGCTTATAATCCCAGTTCTTGGGAGGCTGAGACCGGAAGACCACAAGTTTGTGGCAAGACCTTGCTTCAAAATAAAGAATAATTCTCTAAAGCACACAATGTACTTAAACATATCGAAGTCAACCACTAAGCCAAGCAAGGGAAGGAGGGATGGGGAGGGAGTGGGTGGGAATTGGGTAGGGGCTAAATGGGTGATGTGTACATGTATGTACACACAAGTTTTTTTACCCCAAAATAATGTATGAATACAATGCACCAATAAAAATTTTTAAAAAGAATAAAAAATATGACTGGGAGTATAGCTCAGAGGTAGAATGTCCCCAGGTTCAATCCCCAGTACAAACAAACAAACACATAAATAAATATTAAAAAATAAAAAACAAGCCAGGTGTGGTGGTGCACACTTGTAATCTCAGTACTTGGGAGGCTGAGACAGGAAGGCCACAGGTTCACAGTCAGCCTCAGCTACCTAATGAGGTGCTCTGCAACTTAGTGAGACCCTATTAAAAAATAAAGAACAAAAAATAGGGCTGGGGCTATAGCTAGAAGGTAGGATATCCTGGGTTCAATCCCCAGTACTGAAAAGAAAGAAAGAAAGAGAGAAAGAAAGAAAGAAAGAAAGAGGGAGGGAGGGAGGAAGGAAGGAAGGAGAGAAAAAAGGAAGGTAAGTTGAGGATGAATTGGAAAAAAGAATATTAAGATCCCATGAGTCTAGGAGGGAAAAAAATGCCTTGAAAAAAAGATGAAGTAAGCCAGGCATGGTGGCACACAGTTGTAATCCCAGCATTTGGGAGGCTGAGACAGGAAGATTGTGCAGGTTTTAAGTCAGCCTCAGCAACTTAGTGAGGCCCTTTGCAACTCAGTGAGACCCTGTTTCAAAATAAAGAATAAAAGTAGGGTTGGGGGTATAGCTCGGAGGTAGAATGCCCCTGGGTTCCATTCCCCAGTACTGCAGAAAGAAAGAAAAGAAAAGAAAAGAAAAGAAAAGAAAAGAAAAGAAAGAAAGAAAGAAAGAAAGAAAGAAAGAAAAGCAAAGAAAAAAAGACGAAGTAAATCTGGTTAACAAACATGGAAATTCAACAGACCCTAAAATAATGAAAATTAAAACAAGATATAGTTCAGATATCATAGTTAGCAACATTTGACATGATTTTTGTTTTTTCCTCAGTACTAGGAATTGAATCTGAAGCTGTTCTATCTCTGACCTAGACCTCTAGCCCTATTTTATTTTGAAACGGGTTCTCACTAAGTTGCTGAGGCTGGTATTGCACCTGTGATCCTCCTGTCTCAGGCTTCCAACTACTGAGTTTTCAGTTATGCATCAACATGCCTGGCTGATGTGTGGCTTTTAGTTATACTATTCAAATGCCAGCAAGTCACAGTGAAATGGCTAAGCTCACAGACCACTGGTAGGAATCCAAATGATGCAAACGTTCATACCACTTAGCATCCAAATCTTTCAACTAGAAAATTGTTATATGAACAGGATCTGAAAAAATGTTAAGTTCTATATGCAAATATATTTATCTTGGCTTTATTTATTTTTTGGTACTGGGGATTGAAGTCTGAGGTATTCTAACTCCAAGCTACATTCCCAAACTTATTTTATTTTTAATTTTGAAACAGGGTCTCACTAGGTTGATGAGAATCTCACTATTTGCTGAGACTGTTGTCAAACCTGTGATCCTCCTGTTTCAGCTTCCCAAGTACTAGGATTACAAGTGTCCACTACTATGTCCAGCTTTGATTTTTTCATTTATTTTTTGCAGTACAGGGGATGACTCCCAAGGGTATTCTACTTCCGAGCTATACCCTCAGCCCTATGTTTTATTCTTTATTTTGAAACAGGGTCTCACTGGGTTGCAAAGTTGCCTCACTAAGTAGCTGTGGTTGTCCTCGAACCGCGATCCTACTCTCTTAACCTCTCAAATGCTGGGATTACAAGCGTGCACCATCACACCTGGCTTGGATTTATTTTTAATAATAAAAATTCAGAAAATCTAGTTATAGAATGAGGAAAGATTTGAATATAAATAGTCATTAAAATGGTTAAAACTATATTTTTCTTATGAAGAGGATGTACATGAGTAACATTCTAGTATCCTTGAAATTACTGAATGTTTTATAACAGGTATTTATAATCAGAAAACAACATTTGTTCCAATGTTTCAATATGCTATCATGGAGACATTCTCCTGTCATTCCCTCAATGAAACAAAGAGCAAGAGTCAAAATTCTGTTTATAGGCCAATAGGTGAAATGATCTAAAATATATTAACAAAAACACTGCGTGCTTTTTAAAAACTGGAAGTTTACCAAAATATTAGCAGCAGTTATCTTTTAGTGATGGGGAGACAGGACATTATTCATGCCTGTATCAGTCACATTCCATCCACCTAGGACTCGGCACTTGTTCTCAGGAAATATTTACTACGTAAGTACTTATTAAAGTTTGCTGTGCTTTTCTGTATTTTCCAAATTTTCTGCAATAAGCACGTATAACTCTTAAGAATGAAAAAAACAAAAAAACCACAATATAACTTAATGCGTGCTGCAGCCTCTCCCTGATATCGACAGGGCAATGAAGGCAGGAAGCGTAGAGGGAAGTGCAGGCTGCCCAGGACCCGTGTGCTCATCAGCACAGCGGCTGTGTGACATCTTTATTTGCCAGCCACAGGCCTTGGCCAGGACTTGGGAACTAAATGCACTGAAAAGAACAAGAGCAAAGAGGACTTGCAACAATTGGTCCCAGGCAGCCAGGCTCTCACCATAGCAACAGCTGCAGCTCTTCAGCTGCAAAATCAAACTCCTGGGGCTGCCAGGTCCTCTGGAAGGGTGGTGGGCTCAGCACAGCGGCTCAGCCTCCTCACGGAGACAGCCACAAACCTGAGATACGTCTGCCCTGCAGCTGCCCCGCAAGGCAGGGCACAGCGCCTAAGCATTCCAGCTCCTCCAGAAAAGCTGGCACCCAGGGTAGGATGGGCACGGGGACGGGGATGGGGTGGAGGGGAGGACGGTATCCAGGGTGACACTGTGATAGCGTGGGGAAACAACCTGCAAGGCGCCTCTCCACTTTTAGTCTCAGTTTTCTCATCTATCAAAAGAGGCTGCCACTCCTTTCCTCACAGAGCAACAAAGTCAGGACTGTACAAGCACATTTTCAACTAGCTATTTGCTAGGCAAATGTTGGTTGTGTTACTACAAGTTTTACTATCAATTCCTCACTTCTTTTCAAATTAATAAGACAACGAACGTATATACTAACTTCTTACCATATTATCAGTACAAAGTGTCCCAGGGAACAGTCTCCCTGCGGGTACATCTTTATCAGACTTCTTCAGATATACCCACACAGCTCACACTTGCTGAGGACTTACTACAGGCCAAGCACTGGACTAGCACTTTTTTAAGCATCGTTGCACAGAATCCTTACAACACATGAAATACCATTACCTCCTTCTAACATATTACGAACACTACCTGCTGCATAGTAGTTCCTTCTATGCAAAAGTACCCTGTCCCCTGTTACTTCAAGAGCCCCTATAAAGCAACTGGAACAGGTATTTCCCCCATTTTATGGAGGAGTAAACCGAGGCATAGATCATTAACTGCTCTGCCCCACATAAAAAGTCAGTGGTGCCCCCAAGCCAGAAACTCACCACCTGCGATGGCCAGTGTGCTGCTCCTGCTCCCTTTGGAGGGTCCATAGCACCTGGCCTAGTCCTCCTTCATTTTAGCCAGGCCATGTCAGGGTCATTAAGGGTCGATCCCAGTCCCTTTACAGTCATAAGGTTAGGGAGAGGAGTGGGATACACACGTTGGGTGAAGATTCCTGAGGCCAGGCAACCATCCTAAAGTACCGTGCCACTTGGTCTTCCTATCAGTCCTCTGGCCGGCACTACTGCTCCCACTTTACAGACCAACAGAAGCTCAGGGAAGGAAAGCTGTGTGCTGACCTTCACAGCTGAGAAGTAAAGGAGCTAGCACTGAAATCCAGGCTGCCTCCCCAGCAAGAGCCTCTCCATCACCGTGTGCTGCCCTGAAGACTGTAACACACCATCAACATCGCTGTCATCGTCGCTGTGAAAGGCAGGGACAGAGAAGGGGAAAGCAGGAGCACAGCGCACAGGGCCGTGCACAAGGCATCCTTGCCGAGGCCTGGCTCGGACCACACGGCTCACCCAGCCCAGCCTCCCGTCCTGGTCCCGCCAGCATCCAGCTTCCCGCGTTCAGGGCAGCCTGTCGCTCAGAGAAGGCGCAGTGAAAGGATCTTGGCCAGAGACACTGGTGGTCCCTGCCAAGTGCTTTAATGTTCAGCAGGCCCATTTTAGAAAACCAAAGCGAAGGTGAAACAGCAGGCAGGCAGATGTCAGAGTCCTGAGCAGGAAGACCCTGTCCTTCAGCAGGGCTGGCCTGTGCTGGAGTTGGGAAGTGTGGGGTGCTTATGGACTTGGGGGTCAGATACGATGGCTGAGACAGAGCCTACAAATGAGGTGTTTCATCCTTACACACCAAAGATGAAAGAAACATTGTTATAGTAGTGTTTTAAAAAATCTAACTGTATGCCAGGCGTGGTGGCACACGCTTGTAATCCCAGCATTCGGGAGGCTGAGACCTGGAGGATCACTGTTCGCGGACAGCCTCAGCTACTTAGTGAGGCCCTCTGCAACTCAGTGAGACCTGGTTTCAAAATAAAAAAGAATAAAAATTAGGGCAGGGGGTATAGCTTGGAGGTCAAATGCCCCTGCGTTCCATCCTCAGACCCATAAATAAATAAATAAATAAATAAATAAATAAATAAATAAATAAAATAAAAAATCTAACTTTATGCCGGATGTGGTGGCACACACTTGTAATCCCAGCATTCGGGAGGCTGAGACTGGAGGATCGTGGTTCACGGACAGCCTCAGCTATTTAGTGAGGCCCTCTGCAACTCAGTGAGACCTTGTTTCAAAATAAAGAATAAAAAATAGAGCAGGGGGTGTAGCTCAGAGGTAGAATGCCCCTGTGTTCCATCCCAGACATGGGGGGAAAATCTAACTTTAAAAGACTTTTGGAAAAAAAATTTAAAAGAAAAATGAAGTGGTGGCGCACACTTGTAATCAGTACTTGAGAGGCTGAGACAGGAAAATCACAGGTTCAAGGATAGCCTCAGAAACTTAGCAAGGCCCTCAACAACTTAGTGAGACCCTGTTTCAAAATAAAGAATTAAAAGTGGGCAGGGGGTGTAGCTTGGCGGTCAAATGCCTCGGACCCACAAAAAAATAAAATTAAAAATAAAAATTAAAAATAAATAAAATGGGGCTGGGGAGGCTCAGAGATAGAAACGTTCTAGGTTCAAATCCCAGGACCATAAATAAATAAATAAAACCTTACAAAAAATAAAATAAAATTATACACAATCCCTTCACCTGAATTACCTTTAATTTTTTCCAAGAAAAATTCTAAAAAAAATTCCATGTATATGTTATTTTTATAACTGTCTTTCTATATATATCCCAATGTGTAGATATAAAGTAATTATTTTCTATCAGAAATGTAAACAGTCTGCAGGCCCCAGGCTGGCCTCCGACTTACATGCATCCTCCTGCCTTCCAAGTACTGGGATTACAAGTGTGCATTACCAGTGTGGATGCGAAATGGCATCCGGCTTCCAGGTTTCTAGTACGTAATACTGTATCAGTGAACATCTCTGTGGAGAAGATTCTTGATAATTTATTCTGGATAAGTTTCTACATTGCTAAATCATAAACATAAGAATTTTAGAATAGAGTATCATATTTTCTTCTAGAAAGGTTACATGAATTTCTATAAAAAATAGTATTTCTTTTCAGTAGTGTGTGGAAGTAAAAGCATCAGTTCTAAGAAATCAACATTTTAAGCTTGAATTAAAACTTCTGGGTTCAAGAGCAGGGCACAGTTGTATGCTTGGAATGCTAGTATTTGGGAGGCTGAGAGAGGAGGGTCGCAGGTTTGTGGCCAACTTCAGCAACTTAGTGAGGCCCTGTTTCAAAATAAAAAACAAATGAGGCTAGGGGTATGGCACAGAGGTAGGATGCCACTAGGTTCAACCCCAGTACTACAAAACAAACAAACACAATTTCTGGGTTCAAAAGCTGGCCATGGTACTAAACACCTGCAATTCCAATACTTGGAAGGCTGAGACAAGAGGAATGCAGGTTTAAGGTGAGCTTTAGTAACTCAGCAAGACCTTGTTAAAAAAAAAAAAAAAAAAGAAAGACAAAAAGGGCTGCTGCAGGTGTAGCTTGAAGGCAGAATGCCTCTAGATTTGATTTCCAGTACCAAAAAACTCAAACAACAAAAACACTTTGGGGTTCAAAAGGCAAAAGTTTTGCACACATAGTCTGAAAACCCTATGTGTAAAATTAGGCAGCGTGAGCTGGGCGTGATGGCGCAGGCTTGTAATCCCTGCGCTTAGGAGGCGGAGACAGAAGGATCGCGCAGGTTCGAAGCCAGCCTCTGCTGGCTTAAGAGACCCAGTTTCCAAATAAAAAATATAAAATAGGTCTGGGAGTGTAGCCTGGAGGTAGAAGGTCCCTGGGTTCCATCTCCAGTACCACCAAAAAAAAAAAAAAAAAAAATAGGCAGTGTGTTATGCATTGCCTCTCTTCAGTAATTCCACACTTGGGACATTCTATCCTAAGGAAATAGACTTATAACCAAGTTATATGTTGCAACTTTAAAAAGAGATTTAAAAACAAATGTCCAAAAATAATGCTTCTAAAAGTGGATCATGGGTATAACCACAAGATGAAATAATTGTGAGCCATTAGAAAAAGCCATTTACACAAAAATTTTCAAGACACACACAAAAAATGCCAACGCCTTTACAGTCAACTGGAAAATTAAAAGCTGGATGTAAAATTGTATATATATTATACATACTCAATCATGTTTAAAATAATGTAGTGTGAAAGAAAGAAAAGAAGAATTATTTATTCCAAAATGTTAAGAGCAGCTGCCTCTGCTATGTGGGCTTATGGCATAAATTTTTCCCAATTTTTTTAGTCTTCTGTATTTCTGCACTTTCTATGATGAACAGACATTACATTGATGATCAGGAATAAAAGTAAACAAAATTTTAAAAACTGGTGATGAAGTCAACAATCAGCTGCAGCCTTGTTTATATGAAACAAACAAACAAAAAAAAACCCACACCCCAAGCTCGACTTTGGTGCCTTCTGACAGGGAAAAAGAACTAAACGAAGTTTGTACAGGCTGTGTCCTGATTGTCTCCTACTCAGACTTTAACCAAAAGCAGCAAGTGAGGTCACTAAGGACAAGGTAAGAACTGACATTTAAATGACAGCATCTTTAGCCGGGCGCGGTGGCGCACGCTTGTAACCCAGCATTCGGGAGGCGGAGACCGGAGGATTGTGGTTCGCAGACAGCCTCAGCTACTTAGTGAGGCCCTCTGCAACTTAGTGAGACCCTGTTTCAAAATATAGAATAATAAGCCAGGCGTGGTGGCGCACGTTTGTAATCCCTGCATTTGGAAGGCTGAGACAGGAGGATCGCGCAGGTTCAAAGCCAGCCTTAGCTGGCTTAAGAGACCCTGTTTCCAATATAAAATAGGTCTGGGAGTGTAGCCTGGAGGCAGAAGGCCTCTGTGTTCCATCCCCAGTACCAGCAAAAAATAAATTAAAAAAAAAATATATATATATAGAGAGAGAGGGAGAAAGAGAGGGAGGGAGGAAGGGAGGAAGGGAAAGAGAAAGAAATAGGCCAGGCCAGGGGTTGTAGTTCAGAGGTTGAACACCCCTGGGTTCCAACCCCAGGCCTGCCAAAAAAAAAAAGATAGCATCTTTAAAAAAAAGATAAAGAAAAGACAGCTGTGATAGAGTGGATAACGTATATATCACATATATGCTTAGAGAGACAGTCTGAAGAATAGCACTGAAACGTTAACAATGGTCATCCCTTAGTGACGAGATGTCAATGACTTTCTTCATTCCTTTTTATAATAAACATGTGTTATATTAGTATCAAAAAATAATAAAGCATTTTTGCTTTAACAAAAAAATAAACAGTGAAAAGCAATGAAGGAAATAAACCCAATCTGAAGAGGATGGCGGAGGCGGGCTAATGAGTGAAGGCTTCCGGCAAGGCCTCTGGCAAGCGGCTCCACCCAGAGCGCTGGTTATCTGATCATTCCTCCTCTCCCAAGGCAGATGCCTCGACTTGCTGAGTGAGGAGTGCCTGGCAGGACCCCAGGTCCACAGGATTACCACCAGGAAGCAGCAACAAGGCAGAGTGGACTGCCGAGAGTAGGCCCCCAGGACCAGCAAAGAGCGGCCCAGCAGGGCCAGGGCCAGGGCTCCCTCCCCTGAAGCCTAGGCATTGCTCAGGGGAGGCCAGAAACTCCTCTTGAGGAGAGCACAATACAGCAAGGTGTCAGGTACCCTTTCTAGTATCTCAGGAAATTACCATTCCCTTTTTACTTATAGAACAAAGTACCCTAAGGCTCAATCCCCAGTACCAGAGAGAGGTGGGGGGAGGGAGGGAGGGAGGGGGAGAGAGAGGAGGGGGGGAGGGAGGCTGGCTACACGCGTATGTTCATCGTTCATCATCCTACAGTGCTGGGGATGGAACTCAAGGCCTTATGTGTGCTAGGCAAGTACTCTACTGTATCTCCAGACCCTACCTCACAGTTCTGTAGTAATGGGGATAAATGAAGTAATATAAAGTGTCTGGCACAGAGCCTGGCACACAGCAAAAGGTCAATAACATTTTACCCTCTTCTATGGGTCCCTCCAGGAGCCCACATGAGACTATACCCAGAAGAGAGACTTGGTCAATGTTGTTATGTGAATAAAAGGACCAAAAATACTGTTTCAACTGTCCGTGCTTAGACCTGAGGAAATGACTCCGGGGTCGGGAACGTAACACTGCGCCTGCTGGCAGCAGTACCTGCTTCTCTATGAGCCTAATGGTATCCTCCGAGGCCTTGTCCTTCGACTTCTTCACCTTATTCATGGCATTGGTGCGAACCCTCCGCAAAGAGTCTTTGGCCTTGTTGGTGTTCTGTTTGGCCAGTTTCACCAGCATTTCCCTGTGCTCCCTGGTCACCCTGATAAGAGAGAAAAAAAGAAAAAAATATGCATTAAGTTCTAGACAAAAATTTAATGCCGCTAGCTCAACTTCACTGCAGCTTGTGATCTCCACATTCCTGACATGCCATGGACATGCCAAGGCCGAGCACAGTTCTTAGGCAGTCAGTTGAGGATACAAGTACTGCTGTACTAATACAGTCAGTACAAGTATTGCTTAAGAGTATGAGCTGGGGTCAAGCCCTGACTATGCCACTCACAGATGCATACGTGACCTCCTCTCCTCAGAGTTACCACCTGCCTAATGGGGATTCCAGAAGACATAGGAAGACTAAATGGGGTGATGCAGGTAAACTGTTTAGCACTAGCCAGGCATGATGGTGCACACCTGTAATCCCAGTACTTTGGAGGCTGAGACAGGAGAATGGCAAGTTCAAGGATCGCCTCAGCAATGAAGTAAGATTCTCAAGAATCTAGTATGACCCTGTTTAGTGTAGCTCAGGGATAGGATGACTCAGGGCTTAATCTTCAGTTCCAAAAAAATAAAATAAAATAAAATAAAACTGTTTAGCATTGACCCTGACACATTTTAAGTGCTCAATAAACGGTATAAATTATGAGCCATAACTCCACAACTTTCCACGAAAGAAAGCAATGCATATGAGTTATGACACTATAGAGTTTTGTCTCTAAATCTCCAATCATCCAAAATAAGTAGTTACCTTCATCAACTTACAATAAATTACTTGTAAAAGTCACTTCAAACCCAACCCAGGCGTGAGTCCAATATAACATGAGAGAGCCACCATACCAGTTAAGTTCCAAAATGTACCCCTGAGAGTATCTAGCAAATTGTTAAGTTTTTAATAAATGTCAGTTGTTTTTACTATTAACATCTTCATCATAACAACAATGAGCACACTGATGGCTGACAAACCACTGGGATAGACACTTTATACACTGTTCTTATAGCAACCATATGAGGCAATTGTTATTACATCTAATCATTATGATAATCTACAGCCCAGCATCTTTGCCCTGACTTCTTTGTTCCATCTGTATAAAATGAGTGCATAAGCAGAGATAGCTTCCATCAGCTCAGGTCCCAGGGTGAATATGATAAAGTGTCTAGCACGCAGCATGAGCAAGAAATACACTTTTATTATTATAAGCCATGGAGATTTAGGGATTACTTGTTAATGTAGCAGAGCCTGGCCTATCCTGACTAATATACTTCACTAGGATCTAAATAATAGGTCCAAGTTGCTAATACAGCAGGGTAAGGGGGGGGGTGTCCAAGAAGAGAAAAGAGCATGTATAAAGGCTTTAAACTACAAAAATAAGACCATGTTTCTTTTTATTTAGGGGGAGGGATGATGACTAAACTCAGAAGCATTCTACATCTTAAGGTACAATTCCAGCCCTCCCCCCCTTTTTTGTGTGGTACTGGGGTTCCTGGAAGCCCTCTACCTCTGGGCTACACTCCCAGACCTATTTTATACTTTTTAAATTTGGAAACAGGGTCCCTTAAGCCAACATGGCTGGCTTTGAACCTGCGCGATACTCCTGTCTCCGCCTCCCAAGAGCGGGGATTACAAGCATGCGCCACCATGCCCAGCTCCAGCCCCTTTTTTACTTTGAAACAGGGTCTCCCTAGGTTGTTGAAGATCTCACTAGTTTCTTGCGGCTGACCTTGAACCTGCAACTCTTCTGCTTTATACTCCCAAGTACTAGGATTACAGGTGTGTGCCACTATGCCTGGCTTCATGTTTCATTTAAGATGCTGGCTAGAGCACGGATAACAAAGGAGTGACAAGAGAATCCACACCATGAAAGGTCGTATAAGATCATAAACCCCATATTGCAGATGAAGGAAGTAAGACCCAAAGAAGTTTAGCATCTTATTCAAAGTCAAACCCAGGCTAGCCTGTCTCAAAAGACAATGGTCTTTGTGCAGCAAAATTCTTTTGCCCTGAAATGGACTTCACTGGCACAAGCTCCCAAACCCTCAAAGCAACATGGTTCTTACTAAAGATAATACCAGCTTTGGGTAAATGTTCACTGTGCAATAGTGATGAGCAGTTGCTAAACATTTAGTGGCATCTACCTGATACTTTCTTTGATGAGGGAAAAATTAAAGAATTCTGAGAAAAGAAAAGGGCTGAAGATGAAGTGGACAGTTATGTTATAAACAAATCCTTCTGGATTCAGTTACTTGAAGGTATTCTCAAAACAAAAATGATGGTGGTTACTGCCATTATTCAACCCCTCTCTAGCAGGGAAGTACTTTAAGTGTGACATTCCACTGCTACTCATAGATTGTAATGTCCTCATTTTCTAATGAGGAAATTGAGGCTCACAGGTATTAAGTGACTTGCCCAGGGGTTTGAGTAACAACTGGGATTCAAGTCCAAATCTTGCTGGCCTGTTCTCTTTCCACAAGTCCATGCTGCTTACCCCTTATAATCTATTTCAAATAAATCAAGCACTTCTGCTTCCAGGCAGAAAGCTTTTCAAAGTCAGTAACATGAGTCTTGGGACTGAAAAGGACAAAACCACCATGTCAGGAGTTTAGGGATTTGGATCAGATCTTGTTACTTTTATGGTTTTTAATTCATTGAGCAAAAATCATGCTGACATGTTTAGGTCTCTTTTTTGTTCTGCCAAAGCATATGTCAGTATAAGGAAGGAACAGAAAAATTAAAACTTGATCCACTGATTCCAAAAACTTAATCCTGCTGAAATACTAGGAGTAGTAGAAAGTAAATCAATCTAAGAGTGTAAGGAACCTCTTAAACTTCTCTAAAAAGACCTTGTTGAAGTTCTTTCAATCTTGTATTCCACATATAATTCAATGTAGGTATCTCACTGTTTAGAAAACCTTAATAAAAGTTATCTAACCAACTTCCCACTACCTTATTGTATTTATATTTTTATTTATATATTTATTAGTACTATAAGAATAAACAGAACATCTAGGAATGTTCTACTTCTGAGCCAAATACCCAGCCTTATTTTATTTTTCATTTTGAAACAGCCACGCTAAATGAATTCGTGCTGGCCTGTAACCCGCAACCCTCCTATCTCAGCCTCCCAAAACTGGGATTACAGATGTGAGCCACCATGCCTGGGGTATATTCATATTTTAAAGGGAAGAAAAAATATCTATTTAAAAATATAAATTAGAACTCAAAAATTTTAAGAATAAGAAGCTGTATAAAGAAAACAAAATTAATGCCAGGCGTGGTGATGCATGCTTGTAATCCCCGCGCTTGGGAGGCGGAGACAGGAGGATCACGCAGGTTCGAAGCCAGCAGCGCTGGCTTAAGAGATCCTATTTCCAAAAATAAAAAAGTATAAAATAGGTCTGGGAGTGTAGCCCAGAAGTAGAAGGGCTTTCAGGAACCCCAGTACCACCAAAAAAAAAGAAAAAAGAAAAAGAAAAAGAAAAAAGAAAAGAAAAGAAGACAGAAAGAAAGAAAAAGAAAACAAAACAAAATTAGCCAGGCATGGTGGTGCACGCTGTAATCCCCGTGCTTGGGAGGTGGAGACAGGAGGATTGCACAAGTTCAAAGCCAGCCTCGCTGGCTTAAGAGACCCTGTTTCCAAATAAAAATATAAAAAATAGGTCTGGGAGTGTGGCCCGGAGGTAGAAGGGTTTCCAGGAACCCCAGTACCACAAAAAAGAAAGAAAGAAAGAAAGAAAGAAAGAAAGAAAGAAAGAAAGAAAGAAAGAAAGAAAGAAAGAAAGAAAGAGAGAGAAAGAAAGAAAACAAAATTATATGTAATTTGACTGTAATAAAATGTATTATTGTGTATTTACAAATACAATGTGGCCTTACCATACTATTAACACTAGTTCCTAAATGTAACAGTATACAGTTCTTACTGACACTGTCAAAAACATTTCCATTAAGCTGGGCATGGTGGCACACGCTTGTAATCCCAGCATTCGAGAGGCTGAGACCGGAGGATCGCGGTTCGCAGACAGCCTCAGCTACTTAGTGAGGCCCTCTGCAACTCAGTGAGACCCTGTTTCAAAATAAAGAATAAAAAATAGGGCCAGAGGTGTAGCTCGGAGGTCGAATGGCCCTGGGTTCCTCCCCCAGACCCGCAAAAAAAAAAAAAAAAAAATTCCATTTTAAGATGCAAATACAGAGTCACCATCACAAAGAACATACTACAAGAAACGGAGCAGGAAGTAGTGAGGAAGGAGGAAAGGAGAGGGAGGAGGAGGGGAGCTAGACACAGGAAGGGCTGCGAAGAAGAAGGGCAGACATGTGCCGGTTTGGGGTGCTAAGTTGAAAGGTACCTAAAATTCAGGGTCAGGCACTCAGGGTGATGGCGAGGCACTGGTTTTGAAGTCAGACTAATCTGTTTCCTCCCTGTATCTCTCACTCACAGGTTGATTGTTTTTAGGCAAGCTAGTTAATCTTTCTGAGCCTCAGTTTCCTTATATCTAAAATGAAGATTAAAGACACATGACAGGGTGATGGGGAGAAGCAGATATAACAGATATAAAGTACCAAGAAAGACAGCGGCATATAGTAGCCTTGAATAAGTGATAACATTTATGAATGTTTTAATCAAACACTAATTACTTCCTCATGAAACAATAGGGCACATCTGTTTTAGAAGAGAAACATATTATATTATGGAAATATTTTAATTTCTTTTCAAACCAATGATTAATACATCTGATCACGTGCACCTCACATGCACGGGGATCTGTGAGGACACATGAGTTTGTACCGCAGGCTTCTGAATTGAGCTGGTTGGTTCTGAGCACGCACTCTAACTTGGTGTTTATCAGCCTGTCAAGCACCATGCTCCGTGTCAGATCCTGGACCGAGAGAAGGCGCTGAAGAGGAGGCAGACCCTGCCCAACTTCCAGAGACCCAGTCAGGTGGTAGAAACAAACTTATAAAGATTATACTGCTGTTTAGACAGAGGGATGAGCCTTTTACAGGAGGAGCATACAGAAAGTACAATTCTTCTATAGGAGATCTGAAAATTGTCACAGAAACACAGTCACTCAGCTGCAGAAGAGAGGAAAGGGGATTTTGGGAGAAGCACAGAGGCGGTACAATGGGAGAGAGCAAGCAGGAGGCTGGAAGGGCACATTAGGGTCAGAGTCATTCTGCAGGCCTGGAGTTTCCAATTATCTACCCACAAAACCTGGCTTCAAGAAACCAAATAAAGAGACTTCTCCAACTGATATGGGAAAGGGAGCTGAAGGGGTGCTCTATCCTAGGGTCGACCCCTACCTCTGGGCTTGTCTCATATAGGCCGAATGACTTTAAGCAAATTGTTTAAATTCTGGTCTTCTCATATGAAAAAAGAAAATAAAAACAAACAAAACAGCTCATCCGCTTCAATTATTACATGACTCAGATGGACTAATACATGGAGAGTCACCAGCACCAAATCTGGGACTAAGCACTCAGAAAACGCAAACTGTCTGCTCTTGTTGCTGTTAAGGTTTTGGCAATCACTCAGGCTCTTCAAATAATAAAAAGTTTATTCATGAAAAGTCTTTATCAGCCAGGCATGGTGGCGCGCGCTTGTAATCCCAGCATTCGGGAGGCTGAGACCAGAGGATCGCAGTTCGCGGACAGGCTCAGCTACTTAGTGAGGCCCTCCGCAACTCAGTGAGATCCAGTTTCAAAAAAATAAAGAATAAAAAATAGGGCAGGGGGTGTAGCTCGGAGGTCGAATGCCCCTGGGTTCCATCCCCAGACCCACAAAAAAAAAAAAAAAAAAAAAAAGTCTATCAACATAGAAATGACAGGTCAAAAATCTATGCTTCAGCAAGATGACTTTTTACAATCTGATGAGTAATTTAACAACTCACATACATTTGAGAATACAAATGCTCCAACACTTAGACCTGAAATTTTCTTTGTTTCAATATGCATCCATTCATATTATAGCTTCATTCAATGATGGTTAGCTGGGCACCTATTATGAGAGCCACTATGGCAGAAACATTAAACACGAGGTTACAATCTAGCAAGGCGATATAAAAAAATAGATGCCCAAATAACTGCAAAGTTAGAGTTAGTGTAAGTACTCTAAAGATTCATAGAATTCTATGAAAATAATTAGCAGAGGAAAGAAGTCTGACCAACCTTTTCCTGGGACCTGAGGAACTAAATGTGGAGATAATTCAGGTAAATGATAAGATGAGGAAGAGTAGAAGGGATCGTAGTGGCATTCTCATCACAGATGACATGTGGACAGGCATTTTTCCCCTCAAGGAGATAATAAGAAATAAGAAGGAGCAGGGTGTGGTGCTGCACGCCTGTAATCCCAGCACTTGGGAGGCTGAGACAGGAGGATCGCACAGGTTCGAAGCCAGCCTCAGCTACTTAGTGAGGCCCTCTGCAATTCAGTGAGACCCTGTTTCCAAATAAAATATAAAAAAAATAGCCCCTGGGTCCCACCCCCCAGTACCACACAAAAAGAAAAAAGAAAAAGGAAGGCGATTGCTCTTGAACTAAATACAGGCAATGTGGCTAGAGTACAGAGAGCAGGAGGTAAAGACTACCCCAAGTGAGAAGGCTGGAGACTGGTAAAGGTGAGAGTACATAGGCCTTTCAATGCCACACGGAGTCAGACACAAGTATACACATGCAACAGCATATTTAGCCTTAAAAAGTAATGAGATTTACAGCCAGGCGTGGTGGCGCACGCTTGTAATCCCAGCATTCAGGAGGCACAGACCGGAAGATCACAGTTCGCAGACAGCCTCAGCTACTTAGCGAGGCCCTTCGCAACTCAGTGAGACCGTTTCAAAAACAAAGACTAAAAAAAAAAAAAAAATAGAACTGGGGGTGACTCTCGGAGGTACAATGCCTCTGGGTTTCACCCCAGCACTGCAAAAAAAAAAAAAAAAAAAAGGAACGAGATTAAGATACATGCTATAATATACATGGATGAGCCTCGAAGACCTTATGCTAAGTGAAATAAGACTCAAAAGGATAAATTTATGATTCCACTTAATTTAATGGGGGTGGAACCCAGTTTCAATTCTGCAGGATAAAAAGCATTCAAAAGACTGTCTATACAACAATGTGAATATATTTAATGCCACTGAGCTGCGTACTGAGAATTGACTAATATAGCTAATACCACTGAACTGCGTACTGAGAAATGACTAATATGGTAAATCTTTAATGTATATCATCCCACATATTTTACAAAGTGAAGAAAAAGAAAAGTCCTAGTAGAATGTTCTAAGAACATCACAAGAGTCTCAGGGCAGCAGAAACTTGATAAGACTTGTACAAACTAGATGTGAGTACTGTGAGACTGTGCAACACCACAGGCAGGTGGGTGGGGAGCTGAGGACCCACCCTGCCGTGGCTCCTTGGCTCTATGATGGAGACAGCAGCCTCTTCCGCTAGGGTCAAAGAGCCTCCCGGCACAAGGCAGGGGTTCGGGCAGGGTCATACTTTGTTTGTGCAAACTCCGCCAGGCAGATCTTCCAGTAACATCCTGGATGGGGGCCTTCCTGAAAAATTCCTTGAGCATGTTCCCGTGAACAATAAGCAGAGGGCATGCCCCGCTGGCAACTAACACAACAGAGAACCCACTGACTGAAATGATACTTCCTATTGTTTCAGTAAGAATGGATACAGGTAAAAGCCTGCACCACACTAGAGGAAGCTGTGCTGAGCTCTGGCAAGTCCAGCAAAAAAGAGCTGCAATGTGACAGGACCTAAAAGGCGCTGGTCACTTAAAGGGGACTTTAAACCAAGAAAACAGCCAGGCATGATGCATACATCTCTAATTCCAGTACTTGGGAAGCTGAGACAGGAGGCCTTCACATTCAAGGCCAGCCTCAGAAATACTCAGCAACGCAGTGAGACCTTGTTCCAAAACAAAAAATGCAAAGGGTTAGCCGGGCACGGTGCCACAAGCTTGTAATCCCAGCATTCGGGAGGCTGAGAACAGAGAATCATGGTTTGTGGCCAGTCTCAGCTACGACTTAGTGAAGCCCTTTGCAACTCAGTGAGACCCTGTTTCCAAATAAAGAATAAAAAAATAGGGCTGGCGGTGTAGCTCAGAGGTAGAATCTCCCTGGGTTCCATCCCTAATACCAAAAAAGAAAAAGAAAAGGGTTGGAGATGTAGTGTGGAGGTAATTGAAGCCCCTGGCTTCAATCCCCAGTACAATAATAATAATGATAATGATAATAATAATAATAATAATAATAACAACAACAAGAATAAAGAAGTATATTTTTTAATTTTCTATTTTTTACAGTACTGAGGATTGAACCCAGGGACATTCTACCTCCATTCTTCCTCTATTACTCAATTTTATCATAGAGATAATAACATACTGACCTAGCCAGGTATGGTGGAGCATACCTATAATTCCAGTATTTGGGAGGCTGAAACAGAAGGATCACCACTTCGAGTCTAGCTTCAGTGACTACTTCAGCCCTATTTTTTATTCTTTATTTTGAAATAGCATCTCACTAAGTCATGGAGGGCCTCACTAAGTAGCTGAGGCTAGTAGCAAACCTGCAATCATCATGTCTCAGCCTCTCAAGTACTGGGATTACAAACTTGTGCCACCATGTCCAGCTATATCACAAATTTAAATGAATAAAACCAAGACCTAAACTGGAATCCCAGCCCTGCCACTTACTGGCTTCAGAACTTGAACTATGCAGAACTCAACAGGGAGTGGCTGCACTACAATTTGTACTACAGCCAATAGGATATGAGCTGTGAGGGAGAAAGCACTGGAAAAGGATTTAGTCACTTGGAACTTGGGCTGTCAAGTGGCTGGTGAGCAGAGAGGAAGAGAATGTGAACAGAGGACAGCAGTAAGCACCAGAGCTATGGGGGTGAGGCCATGGCTGGGGGAAGCAGGCTAAGGGAGAAGGAAGCTGCGCTTCAGGGAATGGCATATCAAACACATCTCTTGCCAGACACAGGGGCACACACCTGTAATCCCAGTACTTGGAAGGCTTGAGAGAGGAGGACGGCAGGCTCGAAACCAGCCTCAGCAGCAAGGCCCTCAGCAACTTAGTTTCAAAATAAAAAAGGGGCTGTGGGTATAACTCAGAGGTAAAATGCTTCTGAGTTCAGTCCCCAGTACCAAAACAAAACAGACACATCTCTGACAGTTCTGCTGAGAAGCCTTGCCTCCTCCTCCCTGGCGGCCAGGAGACGTCCCCTAGTAGCAGCGCTGGCCTGCAGCAGCAGCAGACACGTGCCTGGCTGCACTGTGCTGATGGGAGCAGCCCAACGCCTTGGCGCTGCTGGCCTTGAAGGAAATGTTTTGTTTTTGTGCAGCCCAGCCAGATTTCCGATGCCTCTCGGTGTACTGCCCCAGCCCCTCCCGCTGGCTTGTCTTCTCAAAACGAAGACCATGGACCTGAATAGCAGTCTTAGTTCTCTCTGGAGACACAAATGGCCACCTGCTTTCAAAGGACTGTTCTAAGACTAAAGCCTGGCTGATTCATCAGCATATGGTCCTACATGACAGAAAGAGAAGGAT
Source organism: Muscardinus avellanarius (assembly GCF_963383645.1). Taxonomy (NCBI): domain Eukaryota; kingdom Metazoa; phylum Chordata; class Mammalia; order Rodentia; family Gliridae; genus Muscardinus; species Muscardinus avellanarius. The sequence goes on from NC_137799.1 coordinate 13,757,176, forward strand.
ACTGAGGTCAGGGATCCCAGCTGCACACCCTCAGCTGAGTGGCCTTGATCGAGTCATTCGTCTGATGGGGAAGCCCAGTCCTGGCTAGGCAGACCTGACTCGTGCCTCAGCTCAGGCACAGAGAAGAGTGAGCACAGGTCCCGTGGTCAGAGAGCAGCCTGCAGGCCCTGCCCTGCCACCTGCAGGCTGAGGGATTATGGACACCAACTCAGCCTCCTGGAATTGCAGGGAGGCTGTCAAGGAGTGTTTGAGGGAAATGCCTGAAGCCAAATTGGGGGGTACAAGGCCCAGATCTGCCACATTAACATATGTGGCCAGAGCAAGCAGCTTTACCTCTCTACTTTCCTAATCTGTCCAACATGTATTCCATTTACTTAATCATTAATCAGACTGTTACAAGGACTACACAAGCTAATAAATGTGGTGGCACGGTCATGTGTTCAATAGACATCGATTACTATTTCCTCAACTGTCCAAAATGCAGGGCAGAGTTGGGAGTGGGATAAAATGTTACCTGTCCACAGTATTATGAGCAAATGAGAGGATGGTTAAAGAACTTTGTATATAGGCAGCAAATTATTAAAGTTATTAATAACACAACAATTAAGACTAATGGTAGGAGCTGGGCATAGTGGCGCAGAACGGTAATCCCAGTGCTTTGGAGGCTGAGATGGGAGCATTGAAGGTTTGAGGACAGACTCAGTAATTTAATAAGAAACCTCAGCAAATTAGTGAGACCCTATTTCAAAATAAAAAATAAAAAGGACTAGGGGATGTAGCTCAGGAAGAATACGCTGCATTCAAACCCCAGGAGTATGTAAATTGCTGAGGCTGGCCTCAAGCTTGTGACTCTCTGGTCTCAACCTCCCAAGTACTGGGATTATAGGCAAGCACCACCATACCTGATCCAAGGAGCATATTTCTTTTTCTTATTTATTTATTTTTGTGGGTCTGAGGATGGAACCCAGGGGCATTCGACCTCCGAGATATACCCCCAGCTCTATTTTTTATTCTTTGTTTTGAAACAGGGTCTCACTAAGTTGCGGTGGGCCTCACTAAGTAACTGAGGCTGTCCACAAACTGCGATCCTCCGGTCTCAGCCTCCCAAATGCTGGGATTGCAAGTGTGCGCCATCACGCCCGGCTTATTTATTTATTTTGGTGGTACTGGTGATTGAACTACCTCCAAGTTACACCTTCAGTCCTAAAAACCTGCGATCCTGTCTCAGCTTCCCAAGTATCAGATTACAGACATGTGTTGCCACAACTGGCTCCCAGAAGTATTTTAAAAAAAATAAGATTAATGATGGGCTGGGGGTATAGCTCAACAGTAGAGTACTTGCCTAACATGTGAGGCCCTGGGTTTGATTCCCAGCACTCAAAACAAAACAAAAACAAACAAAAAATGATATTCACTGCTGAAAGAGAGCATAGCATAATGGTTATACAACAGGCTCTGGAAAAACACCCTCTTTTTCCGCTAATTAACTGTGTGACATGAACACTAAGAACCCTCTTCCTCTACGACTCAATTTTATCATAGAGATAATAACATTCTGACCTAGCCAGGTATGGTGGTGCATACCTATAATTCCAGTATTTGGGAGGCTGAAACAGGAGGATCACCACTTTGAGGCTAGCTTCAGTAACTTAGCAAAGCTCTCAGAAACTTAGTGAGACCCTTTTTCAAAAATAAAAAATACAATAGGGCTGGGGATGTAGTTCAAAGGTAGAATGACCCCGGGTTCAATTCCCCGCACCACAAGAGCAAAAGAAAACAAAAATGATCTTAAAAAATTGTTATGAATATATATTAGCTAACACAAACAGCTCCTGGAACAGCAGTGGGCACACCGCGAGTGCTCACATTCATTTATTCCACAAACACTGGCTGCACTAATGCATACTTACTACGTGCTTGGCCCCATTCCAGGGCTAGGGATACCAACAAGTAAATTACAATGCTCTTCCTCTCTCCTCTCAGAGCATCTGCAGTCTAGTGGAGGAGAGAGAGAGGTTGTAAACAAATAAACACACAAAATGACACAGCAGTACTATGAATAAATAAAGCAAAATGAGACCGGAAGGTCATATGATCAGAGCAAGGGCCCATCTGTGCCTCATCTGACCCTGACATCACCTGCTCCCCTTCGGTAATAGTAAAAAGTAACATCTGCAGAGTCCTGTCAATATGCCAGGCTCTGAGCCCATACCCTCTCCATGAAATAGCTCAGTGAGTCTTCACCAAACTCCTACGACAGTCACGGTGTAATTACCTGGGTTGTATAGGTTACAAAGCAGAAGTTCGAACTGATCAAGTAAACTACGCAAGATCACACAGCAACTTTCTAAGATAGACCTGGGACTTGAGCCCAGTGTGGCCTGACTTCTGTGTCTTTTGCTATACTTCTTCCTGGTGCTAAAAAAAAACCTAGCAACCATTCTTACTCCCAGTAAGAAGAGCACTGCATGTGCATTAGCTAGCCAGTCCCCCTACGTAGTAGGGAGAAAAGAGAGAGGGAAGGACTGTGACGAGGAATGCAAGGAACTACATCAGTCAATTTGCACGGTAAACAGATACCTGACACAAGGGCGGAAAACACAAAGAGGCAGGAGAAGCTTGGCAACTGGCTCCTCGGCCCAGGCTCCACTCTTACTTTTTTTAAATTTTATTTAATAAATTAATTAATTTATTTGTTTTGCGGTACTGGGGGTTGAAGCCAGGGGCATTCTACCTGAGCTATACCTCGGTCCTATTTTTATTCTTTATTTTGAATTTTTAAACAGGGTCATACTAAGTGGTGGAGGGCCTCACTAAATAGCCAAGGTTGCCCTTGCCCTCAAATCTACAGCTGAGGCTAGCCACGAACCTGCAACCCTCCAGTCTCAGCCTCCCAAGTACTGGGATGACAGGTGTGCACCACCACGCCCACCACTCTTGACTCTGTGCTGGGAGGTGCGCCCATCCCACACACTTGGGACCTGCAATAATGGCAGGAGATACTTCTAAAAAGCCACAGGCCAGATGGGAGGCAACACTCAACAGGACAGGATGGGTGTCCTGAAACTGCACGCGGCTCAACGGCCTGGAGGGCAGAGAGCGGCAGGGCCCTGAACTTGCCTGAAGTATGAACGGCCCATAGTGCAGCGCTGGCGGGCGGGCAGTGGGCACGGGCGCAAGACAGAAACGCAGCTGCAGCTGCTGAATCGCAGCCGTGGCTGCCCCAGCCCAAGTGAGGTCACTAGGAATTCCTTGATTTTTTTTTTTTTCCTTTCAAGATCACTCGAGGTCTCTACGTGTGTGGGTTGTATAAGAAAAGAGTATTACTAGTATTTCCTGGAATGTGCAAATTATACACACTGCCCCCTATAACAAGACCTACATGGCAATACAGCAACTAGAACAACGGGCCAGAGCAGGAGGAAACCTGCCGCGTCCCGAGCCCAAGCAACAACGCAACAACCAGAGGGCCCCAGCTGGGATAATGGCTCGCACCTATCCACCTGCACCCTGGCAAGCGACTTAGACCTTCACATCCCGAGCGTCTTGGTCTGTAGGATGCCCATCTCAAAAGGGTGTTGGTAGCTGGGTGTGGTGGCACATGCCTGTGATCCCAGTGCTTGGGAACCTAAGACGGAAGAATCCCAGATTCGAGGATAGCCTCGGTAACTCAGTGAGGCCTTCTGCAACTTAGTGACACCCTGTTTCAAACTAAAAAATAAAATAGGGCTGGACAGCGTAGCTCAGAGGCAGAATGCCCGTAGGTTGAATCCCTACCACCCCTTCACACAAAAAGTATTTGTAGGCAGCCAAAAAGCAACAAAAACAAACAAAAAACCCTAATTACATCACTAAAAGATCATCCAGGTGTGGTGGCATACTCGTGTAATCCCAGTACTTGGAAGACTGAGGCAGGAGGATCACAGCATCCAGGGCAGCCTTGGCAGGTCGTGACACTCTCATCAACCTAGCAAAACCCCATTCAAATTAAAAATAAAATACAGACATTCTATAAGAATGCATCCCTATTTTCTTTGAACCCTGAGTAGTTCAGATATCATATTAGAGCCGGGCATGGTGGCGCACGCTTGTAATCCCCGCGCTTGGGAGGCTGAGACAGGAGGATCGCATAGGTTCGAAGCCAGCCCCAGCTACTTAGTGAGACCCTGTTTCCAAATAAATTATAAAACAGGCCTGGGGGTGTAGCCCAGCCGAGGTAGAAAGTTCCAGCCCTAGTACCTCAAAATAAATAAATAAATAAACAAACAAAGAAGGCTGGGATCATCTTGAAGGTAATCACTAGAACAAAATAATAGTAATAATAATAATAATAATAGTAAAGTAGAAACAAGTGAAGGATGGATAAATGCAGTATACCCAATGGTTACGTGGCAATAAAGAACAATAAAGTACTGGTACATATTATGATGTAGATGAACCTTGGAAACATTATGCTAAGTGAAAAAAGACAGTCATAGAGACACATACTGCATTTCATTTAAACGAATGTTCAGAATAGGAAATCAAAAAACAAACAGTAGATTAGTAGTTGCCTAGTGCTATCCCTAGAGGAAGTTTTGGGGAAAAAGTTGGGAGTAACCGATGGTGGAAAGGGATTTCCATTGGGGTGATAAAAATGTCCTAAGATTGACTGTAGTGCTGAGTACACACTTCAGTGGACATGCTAAAAGCCAGAGTTATGCATGTGCTGTGGGTGAATCAGATCTTTGTAAAGCTGTTACAAAGTTATGGGCCTGGTTTGACCTTGGATCCCCAAGCTAATAGTTCTGGCTCTCCCTTGCTGTACAGGCGCTGCCCTCTCCACAACACAGCCTGGGACCATCCTACCCTTCTTACACCCAGCTGTTCTTTCTGGAAAAGTCTGGGCATCATCCACCAAAACCTGCGCACCAGCATATGGTGGGAGTGGAGGACACAGCCTGGTTTGAGGAGGAGCCTAGTCCAAGAGTCAGGCCTCCACCCCAACAGTGCCCAGGGGAGAAGAGGGAGCTGAGCAAAGGCCTCAGAGAGCAGTTCAGCTGGCAGCGAGCCCAGGCAGGCCCAGGTCTCCCTGTCACCTGAAGCATGAAGCAGGTCTCACCACCAGGGGCCTCATCGCTGGACTTTTTCTGGGGGAATATATCTTCCAGGAGGTCTTGTTTACCATAATCCATATTAAAAGAACAAACCCAGTGCTATTAACAATCAAACTACAGTGTTCCTGGGCAACTTAAATTCCAAGATAATTACAACATAATGACTCAACTCCTCCCATCCCCCAAAGTGGAGGGAAAAATAAAAAAAAAAAAATGAATACAGGGCTGGGAGAGGGGTTATTAAGGAAGAGAGAAAAGAGCATGAGGACAAAATGAGAACTCAGCAAACACAATGAAAATATCCTTGGTTTTACTACTAAATAGCAAGAAAAAAAGATGTTTATGAGAAGTCCTTCTTAGAATTAGAAAACAAATATTAGATCTGGGTGTGGTGGCGCACGCTTGTAATCCCAGCATTTGGGAGGCTGAGACAAGGAGGATTGTGGTTCACGGACAGCCTCTGCTACCTAGTGAGGCCCTTTGCAACTTAATGAAAACCTGTTTCAAAATAAAGAATAAAAAATAGGGCTGGGGGTGTAGCTTGGAGGTAGAACGCCCCTAGGGTACCATTTCCAGTACCACCAAAAAATATATATATAAGAAAATAAAGGAATTAAAACTTATTAATTACCCATGATATGCCTCATACCAGAAGCCTCACATATCATATCCTATCTCACCTCAAAGCCATAAGTGAATCATTCACATTTACAGACAACCAAACTCACACTTCAAAAAACTAAGCAACTTGCCCAGGCTCACTGCGGCGGGCTGTGTGCTGTGTCCCCCCAGGAGAACTGGCTGCAGGGGCATCTCAAGATATGTATGGACAAGGCCTGTTCACACCCAGCCCATCCTCCCATAGTCTGCCCTATCTCAGGAGATGGTGACTTTACCATTCCAATTGCTCGGGCCAAAAACCTTGGCCTCATCCTCGAGTCCCCTCTCTAAATCCGCATCTAATCCATCTGCAAATCCTGGCAGCTTTTTCTTTAAAACTCATACACACACCAAGAAGTCACCCCAAGGCTCCATCACAGCACAGCTCAGGCTTGGTTACCTGCTGTCTGCATTACTGCAAGCGCTCTACCTGCTCCCCTGCCTGCAGCCTTGCTTCCTACGAGACTCCAAGCAGCAACCACCTAAGTCACGATTTCCGACTCAAAGCTCTCCAGTACTTTCTCATTACAGACAGAAACCAAGGTCCCTGTCATGCTCCCTAAGGCCTTCTGTAACTCAGCCTCCCCATTCCACCCTGACTTCTCCTCCTACGTCTGTCCCACTCACTCCCCTATGGCCACATGAGTCCTCTTGCTGTCACCTGAACATCCTACATGGTACAGGTAAACAATACGTGGCAGTCAAGATGTGATCACAAAAATAGAAAAACAGAAGAAACTATCGCAGTGAGTCTCAATTAATGGGAATGTTCAAAGATTCCATTAAGCTGATTGACTTACCTAAATAAAAGAACATTTGAGCTGGGCGTGGTGGCGCACGCTTGCAATCCCTGCGCTTGGGAGGCAGAGACAGGAGGATCGCACAGGTTCGAAGACAGCCTTGCTGGCTTAAGAGACCCTATTTCCAAATAAAAAGTATAAAATAGGTATGGGACTGTAGCCCGGAGGTAGAAGGGCTTCCAGGAACCCTAGTACCACACCAAAACAAAAAGAACATTTGTCAGAGAAGAAAACCAACTTCATACATTGTCAGTAGGGAAGAAAACAAATAACCCCAACTCTCTGAGGCTCAATAGTACTTCACCTGAGAAGAGGGCCATGATAAAAACTCAGCGCCACAGAGCTGACCTTCAGGCCACAGGAGGGCTGATGAAAAGGACCGCTCAGGTGCCAAGCCTGACCTGTTACTGGTTTAAGACTTACCTTCTACCTATTTCCCAAAAAGATCAGAGGCAGATTATAGCAGGAACCTCACATCTCAGTAGATTCATTTAAATAAGAATATAAGAATCAGAGGCGTGTAATGAGGGTGAAGTGGTAGCTGAGATCTGCTGCAACTGAAAATAAAACTTAGTCTTAGGCAACCAGAATCAAGGCCAAAAAGTACAGACCATCACTAGGCAAAGGAAGAATCAGGACCAATCAAGAAAGGCAAATTGTCTTAGAACTAAACTTGAAATTCTATCCTCAGAATCTGATCCTAGGAATTCACACTTCTTATTCCCTATACTTTCCAAACTCCTAAGATAAACTTTGCTGATTTTCCCCATCACAACTTTGCCAATTACCAACTCTGTGATCCAAAGTCAATGCTTTATCCCTAAAAAAGAACTACGCTTTGACCTATCTGTGATAGAGAACGAAGAGCAACACATGCGAGCAATAACTCGGTGCTTACTAAGCACCAAAAGCTTTGTGTGAGCCAGGCGTGGTGCTGCATGCCTAGAATTCATCAGCACTTGAGAGGCTGAGACAGTAGGGCTGCAGATTCGAGGCCAGCCTCAGCAACTTAGGCCCTGTTTTAAAATAAAAATGGTTGGAGGTAGAATGCCCCTGGGTTCAATACCCAGAACAACAACAACAAAAAGCTTTGCGTGCATTATCACACTGAACCCTCTCAATAACCATACAAAGCAAGTCTCGCAGATTTTTATTTTACAGATGAGTGCTCTGATATTCAGAGCAGTCAAGAGAGCAGAAGAGCCTGAACTCGATTCCATGCTATGTACCACCAAGGGATCAGTGTAACCCTCGTGGCCAGGCATGGTGGGCCACGCCTGTAGTCCCAGTACTTGGGAGGCTGGGACAGGAGGATCATGGGTTCTGAGGCAGCCTCAGAAATGTAGCGAGACTCTTAGCAACCTAGCAAGATTCTGTTTCAACACAAACAAACAAACAAACAGCTTGGAGGCAGAATGTCCCTGGGTTCAATCCCCAGTACCAAAACAAACAAATCAACCGTATACTTTTCTGCTTTCCCTACATATGTCAAGCACCTAAAAACTCCTGGCACAGAGAAGGTGCTGTTGTTGCCTTCCTCATCCCTCCTTTTCTCCTAAAATTACACATAAATAGAAAATTAAGGCTAAACATCTTATATTTATGTAGTTTAAGACAATCATACCACTTAATCTATTTTCTGTTAATGTCATCAAGTCTCTACCGTTATACAATATTTCACCTACTTTACAAATAAGGAACTGGAGCCCCAAGCTGCTAGGGTGATGTGCTCAGTCGTATGGAAGCCACTGCTGAAACCCAAGAAAAACCTCAATCCTCTTATTTCAGAAATCAACTTCTATCCCCTCACATGACACAGCCTCCATAATAAAGAACAGATCGTTCATTTTCTATTTGGAAAACTACCAAACACATAATTCAATAGGGGGCCTCATGACCCTACTACCTTGTCAAAGGAAGACAGTATATAAAAAATGAAGTTTGCAGGAGCAGACGGTTTTGGTCCATCAACTTTCTCTTGGATTACAACCATTAACTAACAAAATAAAATAAGGTTAAAAATAATGTAACAGATTCATGTGTCTTTGGAAGTTTGAGTTAAACTCACTGATCTTCAAGCTTACATACAATGCACCAAGGGCACTCCTTAACTTCTTTGGGACTGCAGAGGTATACCTAATGTCGAGCTGGTCTTTGAAAGGAAAACGTGGCACATGACTGGGCTGCTCTAGGAATCCAAGTCAGCAGTGAAGAGTTAGCAGCACAGATGCACAGCATCACAGGAGCTTAGGAAGGGACACGAGAACAACCCTTTCAGCGAGTATGTGAGGAAATCACTCAGGAGAGTAAAGCAGCTTGTCCAAGTTCACAGACAGGAGAGCAAGAACTAGATATATACAAACCTGCTGACTATCATCTACTCCATGAGCACCTTTAGCACTTTCTAGAATTACTCATCTGCACAGAGAGTGATTGAAAAACTAAGAATCGAATCCTGATCACTACTTATTGGCCAAGTGATCTTGGGTAGTTCTTAATTTCTCTGATCTTTTCTTCTTTTTTTTGGCCTATAAAGTATGGGTTACAGTAAGTTCCACAAGTAAGCTGGAGATAATACAAACAAGAGGCCTAAACAAACATCAGGTCTGTGTACCAGCAGAGCCTGCACACGCAACCTCAGAAGACTCACTGAGGAAGTCCATGGGCCTACCTAGCAAACAGCACTGGACTCAACCCTGGTCTGTATGGCTTTTAAGCACCAGTTTTAACTACTTCCACTTCACATGATTTCAAAGCAGTGTGTTCATTCAGCCTCAAAGAGTACAGAGAATACAAGAGAATAAGATAGCCCTTTCTGGCCATAAAGCAAGAAGTAGCTCAGTCAGGAAAATGCTTGGATTCTCAGTGCTGATATTAATTCTTATAATGATCATGAACTCTAATCAGCTAACCCTAGATTTAGGCATTGGCTTCAGTAAACGCTGTATGGCCTCAGAGATGCTACTGCTTTACCTCTCTGAGCCTAAATTTCCATTGCAGACAAAAACCCCTATTTGACAGAGACTGTGTAATAAACAGGCCTATGTAAAGAGATGCAGGATGAAGTGTGGCATCAAAAGAAGCCTGACGAGGGTTTCTTTTTCCGTTTTCCTTCTAGCTACTTGGAAGCTTCTTTACTCTTTCTCTTTAGTCATCCAACTGGAACTTTCTTCCTGACTCTCCTGATCTATAACAAAATGCCCAAACCTCTCTACCTCCTTGCCTTCTTACTCTCTATGTGGTCCTAACTATTGCTTGACATTGTATTATGTATTAGGGGGGAACAGTACCCACTTAGCTATTAGGTAAACCCCAGGACCTTTTTGTTGTTTACTACTGTATCCTAACAACTAGAAAAATGCCTGGCATGTAGTTATTTAATAAATGCTTGATAACTGACTGAATAAATTGATTTAATTAGTTCAGGAAATGCCATATAATAGGGATTTAAATCTTCTGCTATGGAATCGGACATTTACGTGTTACCTGGAGTGTTGTAGCTGCCTCCTGACTGTTCTCTTTAAGTCTACCCCGTCCCCTACATTCCATCTGTTAATCAGTGGCCAGAGACACCGTCACCAAATTCATATCACATCAGTCCTTTGCCTCAAGCCATTTGAAGGCTTCCCATCACAACCAGGTTAACAAAGCCCAACCTTCTTACCATAGCCTGGGAAGCCTATACCTTAAGCCTCTCCTCATACCTTCCTGAGTTTCAGATACAATGGATTTTCTTTTTCTCAAATATGCCATGGTCTTGTTTTATCTTTTCTTTTCTTTCCTTTTTTTTTTTTTTTTTAAAACGGTACTGGGGACTGAACCCAGGGGCATTCTACCTCCGAGCTATAGCCCTAGGCCTAAGGTTTATTCTTTATTTTGAAACAGGGTCTCACTAAGTTGAGGAGGGCCTCACAAGTTGCTGAGGCTGGCTTCGAACCTTCGATCCTCCTGTCTCAGCCTCCCAAATACTGGGATTATAAGTGTGCCCTACCATGCCCAGCCTTGTTTTTTCTTTTTAAATTAAAAAAAAACCCATACATTTTTAAAGTGAATTAATTAATTTATTTTTGTGGTATTGGGGATGACACCCAGGGGCATTCTACCTCTGAGCTACACCCCCAGCCCTATTTTTTATTCTTTATTTTGAAACAGGGTCTCACTGAGTTGCAAAGGGCCTCACCAAGTAGTAGCTGAGGCTGTCCAAGAACTACAATCCTCCTGTTTCAACCTTCCAAATGCTGGGATTACAAGTGTGAGCCACCATGCCTGGCTCATTTTTATTTTTTTAAAAGGTTAAGTTAGCAGGGCATGATGACACATGCTTGTAATCCCAGTACTTGGGAGGCTGAGACAGGAAGATCACGACCAGCCTCAGCAACTTGTGAGGCCCTCAGCAATGTAGTGAGACCCTGTTTCAAAATAAAGAATAAAAATAGGGCTGAGGATATAGCCAGGAGGTAGAATGTCCCTGGGTTCAATCCCAAGTACCAATAAATTAATTAATTAAACCATTTAGAGTCGGGCATGGTGGTACACTCTTATAATCCCAGCACTTGGAAGGCTGAGACAGGAGGATTGCACAGGTTCAAAGCCAGCCTCAGCTACTTAGTGAGGCTCTCAGCAACTCAATGAGACCCTGTTTCCAAATAATGTATAAAATAGATCTGGGAGTATAGCCTGGAGGTAGAAAAGCCCCTGGCTTCCAACCTCAGTACTACAAAAAAAAAAAAAAAAAAAAAAAAAAAAATCACACATTTAAGTCCTATATACAATTAGCAATCTTCTTACTGGGAGTGGTGGTGCACACCTGTAATCTCAGTACTTAGGAAGCAGAGACAGGAGGATCACAGGCTGCAGCCAGCCTCATCAACTTAAGACCCTCAGCAACTTGGTGAGACTGTTTCCAAATAAAAAATAAAAAGAGCTGGGGCTGTAGTTTGGAAGTAGAATACCAACACACACTAATATTCTTTTCTCATGCCTATAATTTTCACCTAGCAAGAAGGAATGTAAAAATAGTTCTTCGAGGAGTATGAGTCAGGGACTTGCTGTTCCCTTTGCCTGGAATGCTCTTCCTCACCGTGCAGCTCACAGCAGAGGTCAGGCTCTTTGAGCCTTCCCAGGCCAAAGCTGCCCCTCACTAAGTCACTCTCTGTTGGACACTACTGGCTTTTCTTTCCTCATAGCATTTCATTATCTGAAATGACTTTATCTATTTATTTGTCCTAATTTCCCAACCAGGATGTAATCTACCTAGGGACAAAGGATTTCTGAAGCTTACTGCTGCACACCCAAGCATCTAGCACATGACAGGCACTCGATAAGTATTTCTGAATCAGTAAACTGGATCTCAAAAGAGCCTTGCTGGGATGAAAGGGCAGGTAAGGTTCGCTGTCAGCCTGAGTGTAGCAGAGCACTGGTTTCCTTCTAAGGACAGTCATCCCATTTCAATGAAATAGGTGAATTTCAGCCAAACTTACACGGGAATGGGTACCCGAATTACTGTTCCCTCCACTTCTGGGTTCAGATTCATTCCACTTTCTCTTATAGCCTTGATAGCTGCAGCTGTACACTGAAAACCAGATCAAAAGGTAAACAGAATTAGTAAATAATTATTACCAGATGCAAGCCCTCTGCCGATAACTGGCAACCCATCTTGGCAGAACATGGAAACATTTAGTTCTGTTACCAGTAAGATCAGGAAGTTACATTGGTGTAGAGCGCTTTGATCAAGCTGAATAGCAAACTATGTCCACTCATGGTACCAGTGTACTGTGGACAGAAAAAAAGGAAAGAAGAAAAAATAAAAAGAAAACAGCTCTGCTTCTTTGAAAAGATTTCAATGGTTTGAGGCAACACAGATCAAAACCACAATAAATCCTCAAGGGAGGAGAGCTGGTCTGTGCAAAGATTGGTGTAAAGACAGATGAAAGATTTCATACGTTAAAAATTCCAGTTGACATTTTACACTCAAAATATACCAGTGCCGATTTGGAATGAGTAAATAAATTTAACTCATTCACAGCTACACTCACACCAAACTCACTTCTGGGGCATGATTCTGAAAAGGTGTATGGCACAGTCGTTGAGAGCATGGGCTTTGCAGTCAGAAAGATCTCGATTTAAACCTCAGCTCTGATAACCCCAAGCCACAACTTCATAATCTGAGATGAGCAGGCATCTGAACCTCAGGGCTGAGATAACATAAGCAATGCATGCTGCTCTATGCCTGGTAGACAATGAGGACACAGAGTATATAAACACACATAATTATTAGGAATGCATAAAGCCCCCAAATAAAGCTGAGACGATGCGGTCGTTCCGCTGACGCAGCACTGTCACCCTCATGTCCTCTTCTGCTCGGGCGCTGGCCAGCTCCAGGACACTGACCTCCAAGAGTCTCACCTCACATTCAACATTCTAACTACTGTGCAGTCAGAACCTGGACAGCAGTGTGGCAAAGAGAGATTTCCATTGGCATGACAATGTGGACTCATGAAAACACAGCCTCTGACATTTCCAGAAGACTTTTACATTTGTTCAGCTTCAATCCACATCGCTTGGATTCAAGGCTCGTTCTCGGCCTCGAGTTCCTCCCTCAGATTTACAGTAACGGCTGGGCTGGCACCTACTTGTCTCTCGAGGTGTGCTGCTGCTGTTGTCGTCGTTTTGGAAGAGGTGCCGAAAAGGCTCTCCACTTTTTTTTTTTTTTTTTTTGGTGGTACTGGGTTTCCTGGTAGCCCTTCTACCTCCGGGCTACACTCCCAGACATATATATATATATATATATATATATATATATATATATATATATATATATATATATATATGTTATTTTTAAATTTGGAAACAGGGTCTCTTAAGCCAGCAAGACTGGCTCCGAACCAGCGCGATCCTCCTGTCTCTGCCTCCGAAGCGCGGGGATTACAAGCGTGCGCCACCACGCCCGGCTTTCTCCATTTCATTTTTGTGTTTATTTTGAGATGGGATCTTTCTAGGTAGCCCGGGCTGGTCTCAAAGTCATGGCTCCTCCATCACCCTCTGAAGTAGCTGGGACTTCGAGCACAGCCACTTTGCCCAACCTCATTTATCTCTGTTTTCATTTATTTACTTATCTCTTTATGTTTTGTGATGCTGGAAATCAAACTCAGGGCTTCATGCATGTGAGGCAAGCACTTTAAGACTGAGCTACATTCCTAGCCCCTCGTTTCACTTTAAAATAATTTAATATATTTAATATTTAATAATTTAATATGTTTAAAATAATTTTAAATTCTACACCTAGGTAGGCGTTACTATAAGGTCAAAAAGACAAAGCAGAATGCTCACATACAAAAAAAAATAATCTCCTGGGGAGACTGTACACAGAATCCAGGTGTGTAGAATCTAAGTGTACAAAGAATCTATATACGGCTACTGATTAAAATAGTAAATTCTTCGGGCCCAGAGCCTGCCGCAGGGTGAGGCCAGGTCTGGAGCCAGTGAGGCCAGGCCCAGAGCCTGTCGCGCGGCAGGCCTGGGACTGGGGCCTGCTCCCCAGCCAAGGGCCAGCGGGTCCATGCAACCATGTGGCCAGGAAGCACTAGAAGCTGCCACTGCCTCACCTCATCTCTCAGCAGATTCTCAGATCCAAGTGACCTCTATTAGAAAAAAAATTGGTTTTGAGTGAATCATCTTGTCAAAGTTACTCACCTTCTGGCTTTCAGGATTTCAGTAAGTGGGAATAAGTGTGGAAATTTTAAAAAAGGCACTTCCAAGGAAGAAAGATACTGTAATTGATCAGATGTGGAGGGAGAAACAGAAGCTCTAATACATTGTTGGTGGGATTGCAAGTTGGTGCAACCACTTTGGAAAACAGTATGGAAGATCTTCAGAAGAAGGAAAATGAGCTTACCATATGATCCAGCATTACCACCTCTGGGTATCTACTAAAAAGAATGAAACCCAAAATACCAAACTAATGCATGAGCAACCATGTTCATAGCTGCACAGTTCACCATTGCCAAACTGTGGAACCAGCCAAGATGTCCTTCAACAGATGAGTGGACTTCAAAACTATAGGATGTGTACACAATGCAATTTTGTCCAGCCATAAGGCAAAACAAAATTATGGCATTTACAGTGAAATGTCACAAAAAAATAAGAAATCAGATGCTTTTCCTAATGTGTGAAAACTAGGGAGAAATGGGTGAGAAGGGAATGGGTAACTAAGAAAGAAGGGATCCCATAAAGGAGCAATTAAGGCGACCTATCTGAGGGGATGGGAGAGGGAAACTGAGAAACTCTTTAAAGCACATGATGTACTTAAACATATCAAAGTCAATCAGGAAGCCAAGCATGGGTAGGAGGGAGGGGGAGGGGAGGGCTGAACTGGGGATGTGTGCATGTATAGCTCCACACGTTTTTTTTAATCCCATTAAGATGCATGACTACAATGCACCAATAAAAAATTATTTAAAAAAGAGTAAATTCTTAAAATGGTACTTCTGACCACAAATGAGCGGAGTTAGAGGGGATCTTTGACCTAAGCAAGCACAGCCCATTCACTCTATACACAGAGACCAGAAGGAAAGGGAAAACCCTAAACACAGACATGACTTCCCCTGAAAGCCCAAGAGAGACAGAGCGAGGACCCAGCTACTGGCAGAGTTAAGAGAAAACTGAACGGCGATTCAAGCTAATGGTGTCACTCTATGTATGTTTTTCCCAGATCCCCAAGCTCAATATATTCCATACTTACATATGGGAAGGCAAATATAAGTTAGCCAGAAAGTGAAATCAAATTAATTTTCCTCTGTAAGAAAACAGCCATTTTCCTTACTAAAAATGAAGCCCAAGCTGGGCATTGTGGCATACGCTTGTAATCCCAGTACTTGGGAGGCTGAGACAGGAGGATCACAGGTTCGTGGACAGCCTCTGCTACTTAGTGAGGCCCTCTACAATTTAGTGAGACCCTGTTTCAAAATAAAATAGGCTGGAGGGCCTAAAAATGCATTTCCTTACATCTTCACATATATAACCTTTCATACCCTTATTTTTTTCATATATTTGGGGGAAATACCAGGGATTTTACCCAGGAGCACTCTACCTCTGAGCTACACCCCCATGCCTTTTTATTTTTTATTCAGATAAATGAATTCCCGAGGGCCTCACTAAATTGCTAAGGCTGTCTTCAAAATCTTCTATCTCAACTTCCAAAGTACTAGGATTACAGGCGTGCGTCACCATGCCCATCTCAAATCCTTATTTTATACTTTAATTTTTCTGTGTCTTTTCAAATAAAGAAAAAAAATGTTAACTGAGGTTTAATTTTTCAAAGGAACCTACTAAAGAGGTAATTATGCTACTATAGTCTAGATATGTATATTTTGGTCTGACAGAGTAGCAGAGAGACAGGGTAGACATAGAGATATCTGTTTTTTGTTTTTATTTTTGTGGTACCGGGGATGGAACCCAGGGGAACTTTATCTCCGAACTACACCACCAGTCCTATTTTTTATTCTTTATTTTGAAACAGGGTCTTACCGAGTTGCAAAGGGCCTCACTAAGTAGCTGAGGCTGGCCGCGAACCGTGATCCTCCTGCCCCAGCCTCCCGAGTGCTGGGATTACAAGTGTGCACCACCTCACCTGGCTCCAACATAATATCTGAACTACTCAGGGTTCAAAGAAAATAGGGATGCATTCTTATAGAATGTCTTCCTCTTAACTTTTATCCCTTCACTGAAGGAAGATACTCACCAACCTGCCAAGGCAAACTGACTGCTCAAATAGTAACACTGATCAACTGGTTAAGGCTGCTTGGAGTACTGAGTACAGAATGATCACTGATCCACCCATCTGGAATAAGGCAGGGAAGAGTACTGTGATCAGGCAGCAATGTCTGCCATCACTTTCTTTTTTCTTTCTCTCTTTTTTTTTTGTGTGTATGTGGTGCTGGGGATTGAACCCAGGGGCATTCTACCTTTGATCTGGACCCAGCCCTTTCTATTTCTTATTTTGAAACAGGGTCTCACTAAGTTGCACAGGACGTTGCTAAGTTGCTGAAGCAGGCCCTGAACCTGTGCTCCTCCCAGCTCAGCCTCCCAAGCACTGGAATTACAGGCACGTGCCACCACGCCCAGTGTGCCATGGCCATTCTCAAACTAATCTACGCTGAAGGATAAAAGATGACAAAACTTTAGACAGGTGAACAAGTCTTTGATAATCTGAATTCAAGCCAACTTTGTTAGTGCTTTGTCCATTACTGACCTTCTATTTTCTTTATATACCAATGGGTCCCTAGAATGTCAGGCGTATGAAAATATAAGCTTTGTCTGTCTTTAATTCTCAGTACCTCAAACAAAATCTAATCACTTTCAGGGGTTCAAAAATATGTATTCAGTGAATGAATGACTGATGAAAGTAGCACAGCTTTCCTACCAACACAGCTCTGCTAAAACCGTGGCCGGTCACATGAACCTAGGAGAGATATTTCATTTCTCTGAGCCTCCATTTCCTAATAATCTATAAAATGGCAAGATGCTAAGATGCTAATTTTCCTGTTGATCATATGGAAGAAAACATGAGAAAACGACTGGCAAGAGAGTAGACACTAAATACGTACCAGCTCTCTTCACCACCAGAGCCTGCAGAAGCTTTTCTATTTGCCTTGTTTTATTCAAATGATGCTGTGGTTTTAGTCCCTTTTTCTCTTTCCTGTCATTAACTCTAGCTTAGGGCAAGTTTATGAAAGGCAGCAACTGTATGTATCATTTATCAAGCAGGACACCTTAAACAAATGCAACACAGTTTTCTGTCTTCAATGCATTCGAAAAGATTATGCATGTAAATCTGCATCATGTCACTGGTACATAGAAACGGCTCGGGTTTGGAAAGAAAGCCAAGTACATGTGAAGCAGAAAGGAATTATATAAACACAGAGAGGATTAGCTCAGCAGTTTGAAGCTATGAACCTGGGTACTCTATGGACAGCTTCTAAGCTGGAGGAAGGAAATGTTTAGTTAGAGCTATTTGTTTAATATATACAACAGATGAGATAAAGGAATTCAAAAGATATTGTAACTCACACTTCCTCTCCACTGAGCTGCTTGCTAAGGCTTCATCAAAACCCAGGGAATTTCAACTTGGAGAAATGCAGAGATGCTGTGGTTGAAAAACGAAGATATACTCCAACTTCCTAAGAAAAAAATTAAGCTTTTGATACCTCCTCCTGCCTCATAAGATGCTCTGGTGGCCAATCAGGTGCTTCTTCTGTGGATGCTACTTGCTATTTAATAACAGAAGTGGCTGGCTCTGAAAAGCAATCTGCCTGATGAGGTCTTCAAGCTGTGTAATTAGGAGACTATTCCCTAAATTGGCCCGCAGTGCCTATGGGATAAGATGAACAAGGCAGAGAGGTCTCAGTGGTTCAGAGGGAGCCAGGAAAAGCTGACAGTCCTCTTCCTCCGTTTATCGGCTCCTCAGCAACACTGGCAATGAGTACCTCCCTTCTAGCAACCTCATGACGAGTATTCATCCATTCAAGAGGAATTTACTGAGCAATTCCATGTGCCAGGCACCATGTTTGGTGCTGAACACAATGAACAAATCAGATATGATTCCTACACTCCTAGCTTATAATTTAGTGAAAGTTCAATTGGAAGTAAACATGTAAATATAGTGAGAAGCGCAATGAAGAAACCTGTGCTGTAGAATGGGAGCTTAGTGTGGAAGAACAATTGAGATAGTGTAGCTTAAGAAAGGCTTCCCTGAGAAAGTGACATTTATGCTATGATCAAAAATACAAGTAGCAATTAGCCAGCCAAGATTGCTGCAAACAACAGGAACAGTAAATGCACACACCCCGAGATGCAAAGGGCTCGTGCATTTGAGAACCTGAAAGGCCAGCGTGGCCAGGGCAGTGTGCAAGGATAACGGTGGCACAGACTGGAAGGACAGAGGCCAGTTCACGCCGCTTGGATTTTTTTCTTGGAGATTAGTTGAAGCCACTGGTAGGTTTACAGCATGGGAAGGAAACAAGCCAATACCTACTTTTAAAAGCTCAGTCCGGCTGCAGTATGGAGAACAAAGCGGGGTGATGGTAAGTAATAGCACTCCCACAAGAGTGCCTGGCACACTGGCTTTAAGAGGCCTCTCATTTGAAACACTTTGTTAGTAGCAAGGGATTTCCCTTTCCAAGGCCTCTAACCCAGTTAGTCAAATCTGGCAAATTCAACTTTAGTCTGCCTTTAGGACAGAACTACTGAAATAGACAATCAGAACAAGAAGATTTCTTCAGTTCATGTTACCAGACGAGAAAATGGAGGCTCAGAGAGAGAGAGGCAACACGCCCAAGGTCAAACAGCCAGTTAAAGGCAGAGATGGGACCAGACTCTAGGTCCTCTAGGACTATCAATCCAGGTCAGTTCATAGTGAACCAATAGAGAAAGGCCCAATTATCTTCCTCAATAAGACATACAAATCATAAAGCCTCAAGGTTGCAGTGACGTAATGCAACTCATCTTCAAGTCTTGGCAGAACTGTGCTCCATGCGATATCCTGCAATGGCCAGTCAAGTCTGAAGGAAATATGAATTCCTGAAGGATGTGCTCCCAGTGCTAACGCAGAGGTCATAAATGGTAGCCTCAGGCTATATATGGCCCATTCACATGTCTCACAGTTTTAAAAAAGAAAAGTGTAAATTAGTCATCACCTTTTAGTGAACAAAGATCTCACACAAAATTTGGGGTTACTAGCTCCTTCTGGAAATAAACATCATCCTCCGTTTCCACCTGACAATGATCAGCAAGAGCTGGCAGAAGTCCCTCCCCACAGACGGGGCACAGCTCTCTGGCTTACCAGAGCCCTCACCTGGCCCAGTGCCAATCACTCCATTACCGTTTTTCTTAGATGAACCTGTTTCAGGATTGAAATTACTTGCCTGGCCTCTACTGTACATAAGTTTAACAGAAGAGAAATTCAAAAACAGGAAAGAACTTTCCTCAAGTTCCCTTTGGTAAGTCTTCTCTTCTGTTTCACCTCAATCTCAAGGGATCACTTCATCCTGACATGACCCCACCTTACTCCAGAAGGGACTATAGAAGGGCCCTTTCAGCAAAGACACCTTACCTCTGGGAAGCTGGCCATATTCACCAAAATCAACTGTGGAGACTTCATGGAGATCTGGCTAATTTGGTTTAAAGCAAGTTTCCCATCGGTAGTTACCACAGTAATATGATCAAGGGAGCCTAAAAGAAAAAATATGGGGTTTTAAAATTACAAAAGACCTTAGAAGCACCGCATCTAAGTCCCTATCTGATTCAGATTCAACAAACACTCAGGGATCCCTTATCAATGTGACAAGACTGTACAAGGAGCTTTCACAGGGTATGTGATGAAAAGAGCTTGGAACGTTGACAGAACTAGGTTGGAATCCTTACTAGCAACTAGGGTGGGATGCCACACTGCTGTGCTGGACCCTAGAGCTTTTCCTGTGACACAGGACTTAGAGAACTAGAGTGGAAAGAGCTGCCACCTCTCCATTTAAGAATAACTACCCCATAGAACTAAAGTGAGGACTGTAGCTCAAGGGTTGTAGCTAAATATAAACAAGCACGTAAATCCAAAATATAGCACGAAAAAGATATCTCTTGCCGGGCGTGGTGGCGCACGCTTGTAATCCCCGCGCTTGGGAGGCGGAGACAGGAGGATTGCGCAGGTTCGAAGCCAGCCACGCTGGCGTAAGAGACCCTGTTTCAAAAATATAAAATAGGGCCGGGCGTGGTGGCGCACGCTTGTAATCCCTGCGCTTGGGAGGCAGAGACAGGAGGATCACGCAGGTTTGAAGCCAGCCACGAGCGCTGGTTTAGGAGACCCTGTTTCCAAATAAAAATGTAAAAGTAGGTCTGGGAGTGTAGCCCGGAGGTAGAAGGGCTTCAGTACCACCAAAAAAAAAAAAAAAAAAAATATATATATATATATATATATATATATATATATGATAGGTCTGGGAGTGGAGCCCGTAGGTAGAAGGGCTTCCAGGAACCCCAGTACCACCAAAAAAAAAAAAAAAAAAAAGATATCTCTTATGATACCTTTTAGTTCTTACAACAACCCTGTAACTGTATTGCTACCTCCACTTCACAGATGAGAGATGTGAGAAGGTTAAACAGGCCAAGATCACAGAACTAACAAAAGAAAAATCAATCGGGAGTCAAGACCTATACTCAGGTGTGCTTAGATTTTTGGGCCCCAACCCATAGCTTCTGATTCTGTAGACACTTGAGAACCTGTGATGTTGGGGAAGCCGGTAACTTTTTTTTTTTAAGTTTACCACATGATTCTGACACATAGCCAGGTTTACAGCCATTTCCTTATACCATCCTTGATTTTGGTGCTTAGATCCCCTTCAGAAAAAAAGCCCATTAGAAACAAACAAACAAACAAAAACCCCTAAGAACACTTCACTTTTATCCTGGATCTTACCTTTATCCATATCTAAAGTCTGGAAAACTGCGGACAAAATGTTCAGAAACCCAAGAAAGCAATTTTAAGCAATTATAGGTAGGACATTATTCAAACTCACTGATTTCCTATGCAAATGAGAACCAGAAAAAAAAATCCTTACCATGGAACCACTCATGGATGTCACATTCAGAGACACAAAGAAAAGGTGGAGTGGAAAAAAGTCTTTTTAACAAACTGGAGTTGCCCTGGCAATACAGTAATAACACAATACTGAGGCCCAAAGCAATGTGATTTGAAGTACTCAACCAGATTCAGTGTCATCACAAGACAGAAGGCTGCTGACACCACTGGCTTCAACCAGGCAAAGTCCAGGAGGTATAAAGGTAAAGCCATTATGAAGACTGAAGTTCAAATACCAACTCGCCACCTCTACCTGTGAGACCCTGGACAAAGATCCCTTCAACTTTCTAGGCCTCTGTTTCCTGATCTCTAAATGGGACATAAAAATTGTATTCATAGAGTTATATTTATAAGGATTAAAGAGTATGAAAAGCATTTATAACTGTGTCCAAATAATGTTAACTATATCTACTTCTTAGCATTTTCTATATCCTAACCAAACGAATTGACTTATAATTACTTTAATATATGGAGAGAAAAGACATTGTTCCCACCTTCCAGGAGCCTAGACCTAAGATCCTACCTCAGAGATCCTCATTCTACAAAGGCTTAGAAGTATGTAAATTTTTTTAAGCTCAATATCTTTTCCTTTTACTGAGAACATCTTTTTCTGCTCATATAATCCCTGCTCATTCTCCAAAGCTCATCTATAGCAGCATCTTATCCCAGACATCTTCTGACCTCAACTGGAGTACAGACCCTTCTTATGAGCCCCCAAGTATCCTATACGCATTTCTATAAATACTGATCAGCTAACTGTACTGAACACTCCTATAAGAAACACATCGTGCCAGATGCTTTGTATAATTTATTTGTTTTCATTATCACAATAAACCTATAATAGTTATTATTATTGTATACATTATTACTACATAACTATTAATATAGTTATTATTACTATTCTACAGATGAAGAAATGTGAGGCATAGAAAGTAACTCGTCACAATAGCTCTTTATACTGGATCTAAATTCCAACCCAGACCTGACCATTTCCAAAGCCACAATCCTCACCACTCTGCTTTGCTGTCAGGTTGTAAACATGTTGATTAACTTGTCTTTCCCTTCACACTGGGTTTTAGGCTCCTGGAAGGTAGCAATAATGTCTTCTTCTCTGTACCCACAGCACCTATTAACATCACTATTAAGTAATCAGCACAGAATGAGTGCTCTATAACGCTACGGTGAGTAAATAAGTGGACGTTTGGAGAAAGGAAAGAGGACAGGAACAGAGACCCGCACCTCAGATGACTGCTAAAAGGCATCACCTACCTTGGAGATAGAAATTTAAACATATGGAAGTGTGAGAGAAAAAGTGCCTGCTGGCTCAGCCAGCAATGAAAAGTACTGCGGAGGAATCTGACACAAAGACTACTTTAGCCTGTTTCATCGTCTCTTCGAGGCTCCAAGTTCTACACAGAATGCTACACAAACATAACCCTCAAGAAAAAGCAGCAAAGAGGAAATACCAATGGGAGGCCTTCTGAAAATGAACCTTAATTCCGCCTTTCTGATCCGCCATAAGACCCTGTGCCACAGAAGTCCCAACACGGCGCTTAGGTATGCAACCGTGGTGGTTCCCATTCTCTAAATCTGTATCGACATAATGCATCAAATCCTTCCCCTCAATCTGTCCCCAGTGAGACTCTCCCTCAGCCTCACTCCTGCCCCTCATTTTCTCAGAGGTTAACATTTAACAAATTACACTCCCAACCTCTTTCCAAGCCCATCATCTTTTTAAGTTCAACAAGAGTGGAGTTTGCTGGCTAATTTTAAGTATCACATTTCTCCCTGAGCTCCTCTCAAACTGCTCTCTGGTTTCGGCTGCAGAATGTTAACAGGCCAGAAAGCACAGGGGAGACAGAACACTTTATCAGTTTCATACCTAAAATAATAAGCAAGTTTAAAATAAACATTTGAGAGGGATTGAACGGCACGCTCTACTGTCAGCAAAGCAGAAATGCGCCATTCCATAGGTTGACAAATGACGGGAATGGTCTTCTGGCTTCGCACGGCTCTCCTCTCGGAACTCAGTATGTTTCTGGTAGTTTATAGATGGAGCCATGTATTTTTTAGTTGACTTTCTTAAGAACGAGTTCATGAAATACTTCCTACTTTCCTTCTGAACTTCCCCAATCAAGATGTGAGTGGGCGCAGCCCCGGCTCCCAGATACCTTCAGAGGGGGTCCCGGGCTTAACTATAGGATGATGACAATTTGCAAAAGGCCAATTTAGCAGCAATTGGATTTTTCCTGCCTGCTTGCACCATTAGCTGACAACTCACTTCTCCATCACATCTGCAAACAGTTCCCCTAGACAGTTCTGACATTTCCCACTTAGAAAAGCCACTTTCAGGAAGCTATTAACCCAAACGGAACCTTCCTGGTCAGGCTCAGGGATACTGCAAAGCCTCAGGTGGGCAGGTCTGTAGCCATTTGTTCCCAGTAAAAGGCGTAAGTCCCGCCAAACAGGACAAACTGGAGAAATCAGACCAAAGATGTCAGAGCTGTGAGCCTGAACACCTAGCTGGGTTTACAGTATCGCCGTAACTTCTTTTGAGAGTAGAGTTCCATGAGGGCAACGACACGGCTATTTGTTCACTACTACACACCAGTGCAATGCCTAGCTCTTACTCAACAAATACTTACTAAATGCAAAGATAAATTTAGTGCGAACTCTATGCCAGAAACATTACACACTGCCTTATTATTCTAATACCAACCCCGACACTGTACGATAGAAATCAGACAAGAAAACTGAGGGTCTGAAAAGTAAGCAACGGCCCACTGAGTATAAAGGTGGGGCTAACACTCAACTCTGCAAAGATACTCCCCGCCCAAAACACTGGCTCGGACTAACCTGGTGAGGTCCTGATATTGAGAGTCTTATTGAAATTATCCTTGAGTGCATCCATCACCGACTTCATTTCTTCATCCACCTCTTTCAAGCTGATTATATCCTCAACCAAGGCTGCGTTAATATTCACTCTGGTTTGAGACTGTCCTTTTCCTTTAGCTAGAAAGTCAACGTTGAGTGAATAAAAAGATCAGCAGCATGAACAGAGACAATACAAAACAAAACCAGACACAGAAAGGAAACGGGCAGACGCAGGGGCGTTAGAAATCTGGAGCAAAGAATGAGCTGAGCAAGTGATGGTGATACCTTAGGAGCTGTAAGGAAAAGAAACTGAAATTCCTTAACTCATACCACATTCAGAAATAAACTATCCAGGGATAGAAAGGATTTCTTAAAGACACAAAAAGACGGAAGATTACAACTACATTAAAATTTATGCTCAATGAACTGGGCGTGGTGGCGCACGCTTGTAATCCCAGAATTTGGGAGGCTGAGACAAGAGGATCGCGGTTCGCGGCCAGCCTCAGCTACTTGGTGAGGCCCTTTGCAACTCAGTGGCACCCTATTTTAAAATAAAGAATAAAAAATAGGGCTGGGAGTGTAGCTCAGAGGCAGAATGCCTCTGGGTTCCATCCCAGTACCACAAAATAAATAAATATATAAAAATAAAGAATAAAAAATAGAGCTGGAGGGGTACCTCAGAGGTAGAATGCTGAGAGGCCCACAGAATATGAAAAGAAGCTTGCTACTGATGGGCTAGTACCTACAAGCCCGTGGCATCAAGAGGCCCAGGTTTTCAACTGTTCCATGAACTGGATATGACACTGAGCACGTTTTTTACAAATAGGCCTCAGTTTTCTCATTTGCAAAACTGGTGAGATCCAGCCGGGCGTGGTGGCGCACGCTTGTAATCCCCGCGCTTGGGAGGCAGAGACAGGAGGATCGCGCAGGTTCGAAGCCAGCCTCGCGCGCTGCCTTAGGAGACCCTGTTTCCAAATAAAAATGTAAAAATAGGTCTGGGAGTGTAGCCCGGAGGTAGAAGGGCTTCCAGGAACCCCAGTACCACCAAAAAAAAAAAAAAAACAACTGGGTGCGATCCAGCCAGGCTTGGTGGCGCACGCTTGTAATCCCTGCGCTTGTGAGGCGGAGACAAGAGGATCACGCAGGTTCGAAGCCAGCAGCGCTGACTTAGGAGACCCTGTTTCCAAAAATAAAATAGGTCTGGGAGTGTAGCCCGGAGGTAGAAGTGTGTCCAGGAACCCCAGTACCACCAAAAAAAAAAAAAAAGGTGAGATCCATATTCACTAGATAATTATAAGGATTTCTTCACTGGAAAATTGTAATTTCTTCAATGGTAAGTGATAAGAATTGAATTAGTAAATATATAAAACTTAGCCAGGAGTGGTGGTGTAAGGTCTATAATCCCAGTAATTGAGAGGATGAGACAGAAAGATTGTAGGTTCAAGACCAGCCTCAGCGACTTGGAGAGACCCTGTATCCATATAAAAATAAAATAGGGCTGGCGGTATAGCCCAGAGGTAAAATGTCTTTGGGTTCAATGTCCAGTACCAAAAAAAAAAAAAATTGTGTGTGTATGTGTATGTGTATGTATATGTATTGTGTGTGTGTGTAACTTAAAAAATATAATACAGCAAATACAATCCAAATGTTACTACTATTATCATTCTTAACCAAATATAAAACCAGAAAAGGAAAGTCAGCAGGGAAATATTCCACAGCCTACTTCTAGCACCATCCTTGGAGTGACTACCTGACCCACTACTGCGAACAGCTGGTCTGCTTAACAATTCTGTCACTCATTCATCAGTCAATAAAACTTCTGAATATATACTATGTGCCAGGCCACTAGATACTAAATCAAAGAAAGACACTCCATCTTCATTGGATCCAACATGAAAGCCAGGTAACAAATAACAATCAATCTTATGGTTCAGTAATTAATTAATTACTGCTGTTCTAAGTGCGTCAAAGGTAAAAATAACAGTGTGCACGAGTGCATGTACCAGGGGACCTGACCTACTCCAAGAGGTCGGCAGGCTTCCCTGAGGAAGTGGCATTTAAGCTGAGACCTGCGGTACATCAAAATCTCATTCTTAGATGACACAAGCCATTAAGATCATCCATCTAAATCCACAGCTCTGATACCTCCTTTACCAAAAACCTTCTGGTTTTAATTATACTTCCAACATGTGTCTTCCTATATGGAGAGAATATGTTAATACCTGTCACAAGCATTCTGGCTCGCTTGGCACTACCTCTCGTTCTAAATCTAAAAGAAAAAAATTGGGCATTTGCTGAGCTACCAAGAAAATAAGGGAGGCAACTGGGTAAGTAGAAAACATCTCTGAGATTCCTGGCAGTTATGATAAGTCAAGAGTCAAATATAAAGCCGGTGTGGTGGCGCACGCTTGTAATCCCAGCATTCGGGAGGCTGAGACCGGAGAATCGTGTTTCGTGGCCAGCCTCAGCTACTTAGTGAGGCCCTCCGCAACTTAGTGAGACCCTGTTTCAAAATAAAGAATAAAAAATAGGGCAGGTGGTGTAGCTCGGAGGTCGAATGCCCCCTGGGTTCCACCCCCAGACCCACCAAAAAAAACATATAAGTCAAATATAAGAAGGGAATGAGGAAAGTCAGGAAGCCACACGCCTCTACCTTTGGCTTTCTTGGTGGCGTAATGGCGAGTTGGTAGAGCTGGACAGGCCGTGTGTCGCCTGTGGTCATGCTGTCTTCCACTCACTGTCTGCAGTGTAATTTCTGAAACAGGTCTGGTCCAGGCTGCAAGGTAATTGCAAAAGGCAGGATGGATCAAACGGAAGAACTTTAATCCCAAGGCCATGACTGAAGACAATCCTTGTGACTAGCCACTAAAAAAAACAAAGAGAGAGAGAGAGAGAGAGATCTAAGTAAGAGACCCCACTGCAACTTAAGAAAATAATTCAAACCAATTATCAAGCAACTCCTATAATCTGAACTATACAGGAGGTAATTTAAATACATTATATCTAATCCTTCTTCCAATAGCCTTTAGTAGGAAATATTAACCTCATTTTTCAGTATTAAGGAACTAAGGTTCATAGAGATTTAAATAACTTCCACAGTCTGTAGGACTCCAAACCCCAAGTTCTTTCCACTGCACCAAAATGCCTGTTAAGCAAATGCGCAGCAGCCGAAATCTTTAATGATGCTAATTAAACCCTTATATGAGAAAAAGTACAAAATCTTGATAAAGTTTAAGGGGAGGCAGAGCACTAGGAGAGGACTTTAAATAAGAAAACGATTTCAACAGGCATAAAATGACTGGAAAATTTACACGACAGCATTTAATTAAAATTTTCTTTGGTTTCTTATGCACTGATTACCAATTAGAATGCACTTTAATGTGAGTCTGAAGCATGATTAAGGTTTGAGGTCTTCCATGGTATAGAAGCAAAGCTCTGGAAAATGCCACCCTCTACTTGGTTAACACAAGTTACACATTATACTTGAGGCTTCTGAAAGATGCTATCATCTACAACCACCCACCTCTGAGAATAGTCCTAGCTGACAAATGTAGCATGAATCACTTCTGCCAGGAATCTGGCTATTTACTCAGCTAAAAAATAAGAACAATTACCATCAAATACCTTGAAGCTGCCATCTTTAAAAATAAATCCCATACCTCCTAAAATTTTGATGCCGTATAATGGAGTGAACAGAGCAAGAGCTTTGCAGCCGGGAAGACTAAAAAAATCCAATCCCAGCTCCAGGACTAAATGCTCCTGAGTATCTCTGCACCTTGGTTGCCTATACTGTAAAATGGGATCATCATAATTATGTCTTAGTGTTGAAAATAATGAAGTTAGACAGGTAAAACAGTTGGCAAAGGCCTAGTAGACAACAGGAGACTTAAAATATCTATTAACAGTTTCCATTTTTTCTTTTTCCCTCTGGTACTGGGGACTGAACTCAGGAGCATTCAGCCCTGTCATTCTTTATTTTGAGACCGGGTCTCACTGAGTTGCGGAGGACCTCACCAAGTAGCTGAGGCTGGCTGCGAACCGCGATCCTCTGGTCTCAGCCTCCCGAATGCTGGGATTACAAGCGTGAGCCACCGCGCCCGGCTGAGAAAAATAATTCTGATCTTAAAATGAAATAGTGAATGCATCTCAAATAACCCAGTGCCTGGAATATGGTAGCTGCTTCAGAAATGTAGACATTATTATCATCATTATTTTTGAAAAAGAAAAGCAAATAATTTCTCTTGATGAAATTTTTAATAGCAAGTGATGCTAGATATCAGCAGTATAAGAAGTCTATATAAGCCGGGCGTGGTGGCGCACGCTTGTAATCCCGGCGCTTGGGAGGCAGAAACAGGAGGATCATGCAGGTTCGAAGCCAGCCCCGCGCGCTGGCTTAGGAGACCCTGTTTCCAAATAAAAATGTAAAAATAGGTCTGGGAGTGTAGCCCGGAGGTAGAAGGGCTTCCAGGAACCCCAGTACCACCAAAAAAAAAAAAAAAAAAAAAAAAGAAGTCTATATAAACACATCCGAATGAAAAATTTTCCTTTTGAGGAGAGGATTGAACCCTGAGGCATAGAGACATTGTATATCCTAGCTAAACTGAGCTATACACTTAGCCCTTTTTTAAATTTTGAAACAGGGTCTTGCTAAGTTACTGAGGCTGGCTTTGAATCTTCGATGCTCCGGTCTCAGCCTCCCAAGTACTGCGATAACAGGCATGGGCAACTGAACCCAGCTTCTTTTTTTCTTTTTTTTCTTTTCTCCTTTAATTGTATCAGGGCTGGCGAAGTAGCTCAGTGGCAGAGCACTTGCCTAGCATGCATGAGTCCCTGGGTTCAGTCCCTAGTACCACAAAAAAAGGAATAAATATTTGTTTTTCAATAGCTATTATTCACTGAAGTCAGGCCTGAACTGTTTGCTTTACTTATTTCATTTAACCCTGTCAATGATGCCATAAAGAACTAATACCCATTTTACAGATGTTGAAATTTAGGCTTAGAGAGATTAAATTACTGTCCAAGGACATCACGCTAAGAGCACAGGCCTGTTTGAGAAGAAGTGTTTGCTAAAGTTTGGCTTAAAATGTTTCTATATCTAGGTTTTTGCCTAATATAGCCAATGCCTAATTCATACTTATATCCAAATATGGCTGGATTTTTAATCTACAGGGTCTCAATCTGGCTGTTCCCTTCATGACAGGTTTCCTGGTGTTCCTGTTGCAAGTCATAATACCAACCCACAAGGCAACAGGAAATCAAAACGGGTTAGAAATAAACAACCTTTGACAGAAAAACGCGGCACCCAAAAGAAGTCCCAGTACACGTGAACCGGAAGACTATTCTATAAATAAACCACATAGCTGAAATGCTTAAGGCGTAGATTTTAATTGCACTCAAGTCAGGAAATTTCAAAGTGGAGTTCAATAAAGGCAGTCCCTTGGATCTTTTGACTGTAAGCACATGCATCTTAACATTCAGTTTAACAGAGACGAAGGCTTAAAGTTGAGAAGAAACTTGTTATGCGAGCCCAAGTATTATCCAATAAAATAAAGCCACACTTGGAAAGCCATGTGGCAAAGGTGTCCAGGCTGTGCACAGCCTGGACCTGGAATCTCAGTCTCCCACTCACCACAGGTCTGACGCTCTCTGAGTTACAGATTCCATCACATCATTATGATGGTGAAGCTAATGAACTCGCAAGACACTCGTACCATTAATAATAACAACAGCTGCCATTTATATAGTGACCAGAAACTACTCTAAGTGCTTTACATCCCTTAATTCTCTTAAACCTTAGGATAGCCCCGTAAGTACTACCATCACCCCCATTTCACACGGGGGAAAACAGAAGCACAAATGAACTGCCCATTGTGTGAACTCGGGCGATCGAGCTGGAGTCTGTGCTCTTAATCACTACACTATACTGCATATATAAAACAGTGTGCTGTTTGGCACCCAGGAGATGCACAAAAAATGGTGGCTATTAAGTTATTCCAACTGTTGAAGTCATTTTAAAACTATCTAAGAAGTACATTTTTTCCAAAGTTGAAGGAATCTCAAAACTTGAATTTGCTTATTCTTCACAGAAAGTACATTTTAATTTTGGAAAGAACTAGACAATAAACCCGAGTCCTGCCTTATCCACTGTCCCAGCAATCCTTTCTAGTAATCCACCTGTGGATTAACTCACAAATTGCACATTTTTGGGAACATGAGACCATACTGTATAGAAAGCACTTTCATGTGTGTCTTTGTGTTGGATTATAAAATAAACTGATCTTTCATTTCCTCAAGTGCTCCTCCTGCTCCAGGATCTTCATACCTGTCACGGAATCTGCTTGGAATGATCTTCCCTTGCCTTTTTTCCCTTACCTATTTTGCTTTCAGATTTCAGCTTTACCACCACTTCTTCAGAACATGCCTTCTTTGGCCACCTTCTCCAACCCAACCAGGCTACATGTCCTGTAGACTCATAACACCCTCAACCTCATCACAGCATTTAACTGTTAACAATATGTTACTACTTATGTAATCACTTGACTCTTGTCTAAATCCCTCCATATGACTATATGTGCCACAAGGACTAATCTATGACTCCCTGCTATATCTTCCATGACTAACAGTGCCTGAACACAAAAGATACTGTATAAATATGACTACACAAATGCAAGTCCAGGAAGTGTATAAATCCTTGCTTGATGTCAGAAGGCTGGTACCAGGGTTAGCATCTACACCTCTGACTGCAGGTGATGGGTTCTACTTCTTAAGGCTGTCTCCACCATCCCCTGGTCTGCCAGATGTGTGCTTAACATCCTTGTCTAAATTGAGTGTCTTATAAAGGGTTCGTTTTGTTTTCATGGTAGTGGGGATTGAACCAAGGGGCATTCTACACTCCAGATCTTTTTTTAAAAAAATTTTGCTAGGATTTATTTATTATTATTATTATTATTTTTTTTTTGGTGGTACTAGGGGTGGAACCCAGAGGCCTTCTACCTCTGGGCTATACTCCCAGACCTATTTTATATTTTTATTTGGAAACAGGATCTCACTAAGTTGCTGAGAGCTTCACTAAGTAGGCAAGGCTGGCTTCGAATATGTGCGATCCTCCTGTCTCAGCTTCCCAAGCGCGGGGATTAAAAGCGTGCCACCATCACGCCTGGCTCTTGTTAGGTTTTAGAAAGCCTCACTACATTGCTGAAGCTGGACTCCAACCTGGGATCCTCCTGCTTCAGCCTCTCAAGTGTACTTGAGAATTACAGGTATGTGCCACTGTATCTGGCTAAAAAGCTATTTTTAAATATCTGACTCTACACAAAATCATTATGTCCTTAGCACAGCCAAAGGGATTAAAAAAAAAAAAAATAGCAAGTGGAGAAAGAGCTTTTGCCTAAGGGCTAGGAGTTCTGAGTTCCAATGTCCCTACCTCGTAACTCTCTGTCCTGTCATCCACCTCCTTTAGAGTTATAAGCACCCATATTCAAAATACATTTGTGGTGCCCGGCATGGTGGTGCACGCTTGTAATCCTCGTACTTGGGAGGCTGAGACAGGAGGATCGCACAGGTTCAAAGCCAGCCTCAGCTACTTAGTGAGGCTCTTAGCAACTTAATGAGACCCTATTTCCAAATAAAATATAAAATAGGTCTGGGAGTATAGCCCGAAGGCAGAAGAGCTTCTGGGTTCCACCCCCAGTACCACCACCAAAAAAAAAAAAAAAAACATTTGTGGTAATTCTTCCACTGACCTGTGACTGGTAGCAAGTTATTTCTCCTACCTACGTTTTGTTTCCTCAAAAGCAAAATGAAGAAGTCAGGTTTTTATCCTTTCCAACTAAAAAGCTCTTCATGCTTCTAGGAAATGCAATTTAGTGTGGTTAAAGGAAAAAGGCGCCAAACTTAGAGAAGACCTAGGAAAGAGTCCTGTTTCCAGCACTTCCTAGCTATGTGACCTTAGACTGACCAAACTCTCTGGACCTCAAGCTCACCTGTAAAATGTGTCAGGGTTACGTAAATGTCAACTGCTTTCCCACTGGACTGCAGAGCGCAGTCGTTACAAGTTCAAGCTTTAGCCGAGCGTGGTGGCGCACGCTTGTAATCCCCGCGCCTGGGAGGCAGAGACAGGAGGATCTCGCAGGTTCGAAGCACTGTTTCCAAATAAAAAAGTATAAAAATAGGTATAAAAATGGAAGTGTAGCCCGGAGGTAGAAGGGCTTCCAGGATCCCCAGTACCACCAAAAAAAAAAAAAAAAAAAAAAAAAAAAAGTTCAAGCTTTAGAGTCAGACCTAAGGTTTGAATCTCAGTTCCATTACTTGATATCCGCGTGACCCTGGTGAAGTCCTCCTCTTTGAGCGTCCGTTTCTCCATCTTGGGGAGTAACAATACCTACTCCCATAGGGTTGCTCTGGAAATGAAATGTTCCTGTGCGGTGGTGTGCTACTACTAACTGGCTACGTGGCAATTAGAAGTCCCACAGCATCCCCTAAATTCCTAGCTGCTGAGCCGAGCCCCGCCCCCACCCGGAGCCACCCGCTCGGAGGCCCCCAGCCCCGCCCCCAGCCGTGAGGTCAGGCCGGACTCGCTAGGGACAGGTCAGGAGCGGTAGAGTGGTCCGGTGAGATGCCCCTGAAATCTTCCATCCGCGCCTCGAGACCCACCGAGGCCACTCACCCACTATCGCCCAGGTTACTAGGGCAGGACTCGTGCGGCGGCGGCGGCGGCGCGGGCGTCATGACGTCACGCGGCGCGGCGGCGCATGCGTAGCGCGTCACGGGCGGCCCGGCAGGCGGCGGGCGCTGGGGAAGCAGACGCAGCTGGACGTCCGTCGGGCCGGCCTTGGGACCCGCGTTCGGGGCATGAGCGGAGGGCACAGAGCCGAGGCCACCAGGTGAGTCCGGCCGCCGCGTTCCCCTGCAGCGCAGCGCCAGCCCCACGGGGAGGTCCTAGCCGAGGCCGCCCTGGCAGGACCGGGCGCAGGCCCCGCCCCGGATTGTCCTGCCGCTGGCCCGGAAATAACAATCCGTGGAAGGACCCCCTCGCCGCTGGGAATGCGCTGCCCGGATTGGGAAGCTGGGGTTCCAGGCCCGATCCCGCCTTAACGTGTAGGAACCCGTGCTTTTGCTTCCCTGGACTTAACATTTCGTAGAATGGCTGTTTCTGGCTTCCAGGGTGGTTGCTGCTCGGCTGGGAGGACAGATGTAAAAGCATTGTCGTGAACTCCTTATCCAAAGGGTTGTCGCCATTTGTGCAAGCCCAAAGAATTTTGGTAGTTGTGTGCAGTCTGCACTTTAAACCACACTTTACCTTTCCTCGAAAAGCCCCATGCTGAACTGCAACCCGTGTGGCCTTTTTTTAACACTCGAAACGACCTCAATGAGGAAGGAAGAGGAAACTGAGGCTCCGAGTAGAGAAATGTCTTGCTCCATTTATGCACTAAATATTGAGAACGAGCAATGAGCCAAGCAGTGTAGTAGGCGCTGGGGATCAGATCGTGATCTGGATTAGCAAGGCCCAGTCCTGTAGGGGCTTACATTCTAGTGAGGGAAACAGCACCAAAACCTTAAATGACTCATCGAAACCCCATTATATGGGGAAAAAAAGAGATTGCCATAGAGAATAGATAGGGATTCGGCTCTGTTAGGTAAAGCCTTTTTGTGAAGAAGACACTTAAAAGGGAGGTCATATGACTTGCTAATGTCACAGTAGATTAAAAGTCATTATTTGAATCCAGACCTCTCTGGCCCCATATTCTGCATGCTTCCCATCAAAACATGGTACCTTTTTGCCATATTAAACAGCTTTTGGTAGTATTGCTATTTTTTAGGCCTAAGAAAAGCAGAAGTTCCTATCATTCAACTCTCAATTCAAACTTCATCTCCTTTAGAGAGAGGCCTCACCATTCAGTTGAAGGTAGTCTGATCCCATGTCAGATCACCCTGTATAGTTGTGTTTTAGCATTTATCACTAATTATATCTTACTTATTTTGTCCTGCTCTCCTTCCATTTATAAGCGTCCTGAGGGCAGAGACCTTGCCTTCTTCACTGCTCAGACCCCAGTAATTAACTAGACAGTGTCAAGGAAATTGAAACTCAGTATATTTTAAACAAATGATCTATAAGAAAGTTGGGGTGAGCAGGGAGAAGACAAACTGTTTCTCCCATTTTCACATCTGGGATTCTATTTGTGTCTGTTTTACCTTTCTCTTAGGAAGTAAGACCAAGGGCTGTGGCTTATTCATTTCTCTATTTCCAGCCTGGCCCAGTTTAGTAATTCATAGCTGCTTGTCATATATTGCTGAACAGACTAAAGATGTGAATGGGAAAGGAAGAAAAATACCCTTGCGTGCAAGGGATAGATAAGCATGTTCAACAGTTAACCCAGGGATGCTGTGTGCTAGACTTTATGCCATGCTGAGATGGATGAATAAGAGACGGTCAGCTGTTGTTAAGACAGTTCCTGCAGCGCTGAGCTTTGTGGCCCTGCTAGACATATATAGGACACGGGTTTTAAGTAGGACGTGTGTTTTCTGAAGTCTGGCATGGCCTGTCATCTTCCAACCCTTTATTCCTTCTTTCTTTACCACATTACACATTTATTAAAGCCTTCATTTTCATCGATCATTTCTGGTTTGGTTCTCTCAGCAACCTTAACTTATAAGCCAGACAGCGTTTATTATCTAAGGATGAGGAAACCAAAGCTCAAGAGAAAATCAGCCTCCATTGGAAAAGTCCCAGCTTGAGAGCAGGACTGACGCCGTGCTTTCTGCTCTTCCCATTACTGTCTCCTTCACGGTCCTCATTCTCCTTGGCTGTGAAATGAGATATTTCACAAACTAAGACTAGTAGTGGACTAGTCTTGAGTGCTATTCTAAATGCTTAAGGGGTAGTTACTCAGTAAGTCTACACAGCTTCATAAGGTATGTCCCCATTGGACAGATGAGGAAAACAAGGCAGAGTTGTTGGTAACTTACCCAAAGTTGTACAGCTAGCAAATGGTGGAACTGGAATGACTAAGGAAGAAATTAGTCTCTTGTGCCCACCTCTCCAAAATGAAAATACTAGCTAATGTGTATTAATTACTTACTCTTGGTAGATACCATGTTTTGTGATTTTGTTTCATATGCTACCTTTAATCATCACAACAACTCTTAAAAGAACAATTGTCTTCATTTTTATATTTGCGGAAATAGAGGCCTAGAAAGTTCAGATAATTCACTTCACACAAACTTTCAAACCCAGTTCTAACCCCACAGTCTGTACACAGATTTTTTATTTTGCAGTACTGCTTCTACCACGAGGAAAAGGCAGATAATGCTGCTCTCCCCTGCCCAGCCTCTTTGGTGCTGTTAATACTTTCCTGATGGTTTCCAGGCTCATTTTGGTGACCACTCCTGAACCAAGTGTCATGTACTAATACAGGTCATGTACTAATAGAGGCCTCCTGCCCAATCAGCTCTGGCTTCCGAGGGGAAAGCATGAGGTTCTGCACCCAGCCCTGGTGCCTGTTTCACCTTCAGCGACAGCATCTTGCTCTGCTGCCAGAGGAAGCTGATTGTAGGTCCCTGGTTGTGGAATAACTGAGGCCTCGGAAGGACTGCCTTCCTTGGATAAATGTATGTTGGGTTGAGGTTAGTCTCGTGTTCACACAGGATTGCTCCTCTGCCGTCTGAATGTTCCCATTGCCCTTAGTGTTTCATAGAGATTGATGGAAGCAGAAACCAAAACTCTTCCCCTGGAGAACGCGTCCATCCTTTCAGAGGGCTCTCTTCAGGAAGGACACCGATTATGGATTGGCAACCTGGACCCCAAAATCACAGAGTAAGTCTGTCGCCTGAATTTATTACCTGCAAAATTAGGATGTTTGTGGTGATAGCATTCAGAAGAATTTTCAAAGGGTATGGAATGTTATTGCCCCCATTATTTGTTTTAGTTTATCTTTGAAGGAAATATAATGTTGTTATTAGGAAATTACCTTGTCACATTTCTTACGTTTGCACTCTGCTACTGTAAGGACACAGATGGAATGCTTTAAAACATAAGGCTCTTTTTTTTCCCCTACTGCCAAATATGTTCTTCCATTTCCAACTAACTAAATCCTTATACCCAAAGGCTACAGGGAATTGTTTTCTAAAAACAGCTTTGGGTATGTTTTGTCTCCCAGAATGAAGGATAAGCAGAAGTGTCAGTACTTTTGCAGCAGGCAGAGGGGTCCCACTTGACCGCAGTTCCTGAAAGCAGTTGTATAACCATAGACAAGGAGAGGGAAAGGGGATCTCAGAGATCATCCAGCCCCTTTTCATCCACTCACTAAATGATTTGAGTGCCTATTGTGTACCAAGTGCCATTCCAAACGGTTCTCGGGCATTTTAAATCTGAGGAACCCAGCCGGGCGTGGTGGCGCACGCTTGTAACCCCCGCGCTTGTGAGGCGGAGACAGGAGGATCGTGCAGGTTCGAAGCCAGCCGCGCTGGCTTAAGAGACCCTGTTTCAAAATATAAAATAGGTCTGGGAGTGTAGCCCAGAGGTAAAAGGGCTTCCAGGAACCCCAGTACCACAAAAAAAAAAAAAAAAAAAAAATCTGAGGAACCCTGTCATGAACAAAAATAATTGGAAGCCATATATAAAATAAAAGCTCAGAGTTACTCTGATCAAAAAAGAGAGGTAAGCCGGGCGTGGTGGCGCACGCTTGTAATCCCAGCATTCAGGAGGCTGAGACCGGAGAAGTGTGGTTCGCGGATAGACTCAGCTACTTAGGCCCTCTGCAACTCAGTGAGACCAGGTTTCAAAATAAAGAATAAAAATTAGGCCAGGGGCTATAGCTCGGAGGTCGAATGCCCCTGGGTTCCATCCCCAGACCCTCAAAAAAAAAAAAGATGTACCCAGAACAAGCTTTTGTCAGCTGCCACCCTTTCTTTGCTGATCCCCAATGAGGCTCTGGAACCTGTAAGGTCTCCGTGGAACTCACTTGAAAACCTGTGAAACAATCCAGATCTGCTGTGCTGTAATAGAGGAAATGCGGGCCCAAGAGGCCGAAGTGCCTTGCCCAAGGTCACGGAGCTAATTGAGTGGAATTGTCCTGATTCCGCACTCTTTCCATCACAGCTACTATAGTGGAAAGGAATTCATCAGCAGAGACTTGAGAGGCTTTTCCTTCCCCCAGTTGTTTGGTAAGCGGAAGGTGGAGGTAGGAGATCAGTAAAGGCCAAGTGAATTGAGCTGCTCCGGGTCAGTGTGTAAAGCAAGCCTGGAGTGGATCAAGTCCTAGAAGCTCACTCCCTGTGGAATAGCGCTTAGCGAAGGGAGAGGAGAAGGGAGGCTGCTCCTTGGAGTCTGGGATGAGGTGTAATTTAAGAATTGAGATTATGAGAGAGAAAAAGGGATGTAAATTTATAGATCAGGATCATGACAGGAAGTTTAGTTTCTTAAGCCTCCTCAGACTCAGATCAGCTAACTCTAGATATGTTTGGGTCTCTATTGAAATTATGATCATATTTAAGATATATGCCCCCGTATTAAGTTACCTTGGTCACAGGGACCCTGGAATATAGATTGCATTCATTTCAGTTCTCATTTACGGTTCATGGCATTGAGGGCAAATGTGTGCATCTGCCCAACCTCTCAGTGTCTGTTCATCAGAGAAGATTTTCCATCATGTAAACACCACGCTCTGAGGGGACCTCACAGAGTGGTTTCCATCCCCACCTCTGCGTGTCTGGATGGAAATCTACAGGGTGGAAACGGTGTTGGTTGTGTTGGCTGCGGTTCCATGTAATGATACTCTTACGCTAATTGTGTCCTGCTGCTTCTCGGGGAGGCACAGAGAGGCATTTGCTGCCCCAATTTATGTCATAAATTGGAGTAGATGAGTGTTTTCTTCAGTTAGAGCTTTGCTGGGAACATTGAATCAAAATGTTCCCACTGATATCTCAGTTCCTTTTACATCGTGTCAAAGGTGGACATCAAGTTCCACACCATAGACCACGGCCTTGTGCGCTACCTGTGGCATCCCCCTTCTGGATCAC
This sequence comes from Muscardinus avellanarius, assembly GCF_963383645.1. Classification (NCBI taxonomy): domain Eukaryota; kingdom Metazoa; phylum Chordata; class Mammalia; order Rodentia; family Gliridae; genus Muscardinus; species Muscardinus avellanarius. The sequence goes on from NC_137799.1 coordinate 13,795,248, forward strand.
CCAGACACTCTCTGCTGCTTTTCTTCTTTGGATTCCTTACCTTAAAAGAATGTCTATTAAGCCGGGCATGGTGGCGCACGCTTGTAATCCCAAAATTTGGGAGGCTGAGACAAGAGAATCTCGGTTCGCAGACAGCCTCGGCTACTTAGTGAGGCCTCTTGCAACTCAGTGAGACCCTGTTTCAAAATAAGAATGAAAAATAGGGCTGGGAGTGTTCAGAGGTAGAATGTCCCTGGGCTCCATCCCCAGTACTGCAAAAAAAAAAAAAAATGTCTATCAAAATGGTTTATTAGATAAAAGTTATTTTCTTTTGAAAGGCATAACTACTGATCATAGCTTATGGTTAACAAAATGTTTAGTATTACCTCATTTTATTTACTTAATTATAAGCAGAGAAACCTAACATTTAAGTAAGATAAGCCTTATCTTGTGAAAATAATATGATTTTCTTCCAAGTACACTTGAATCCTTCTCTTCTCAGGATAGATAATGGTGAGGATAGATGAATAATTAAAATGAAGTCTTTTCCAAACATTGTAATATCTTGTAAATAACTTATGTAAACATAGGATACTATCCAGTTTTAGAAAGTAATAGTTGAATCCAAATTTCTGAACATCTAATGATTCTCTTTGTGTGTGTGTGTGATACTGGGGATTGAATCCAGGAGTGTTCTGAGCTACATCCCCAGCCTTAGTTTATTTTTTATTTTGAAACAGGGTTTTGCTAGGTTGCTGACAGTCTCACTAAATTGCTGAGGCTGGCTTCAAGCCTGTGATCCTCCTGTCTCAGCCTCCCAAGTACTGTCACTACGGGCGTGCTCCACCAGGCCTGGTTTTCTCATGATTCTTGACAGAAGTTTGCAGAGCATTTTTCGGTTTCCCTAAATAAGCTTACCCCACGCCCATGATTTGTTGCCAGCTCTGCTCTTCCCCTTCAACATTCCCTTCTCATCCCTCTTTCCTGTGTGTGTATTCCTACCCCTTCCCATCTCTTCCTGATCTCTTATAAACTGGGTCAAATGCCCCTCCTATACAAATGGGTTTTTACCACTTTTTCTTTTTTTTTGCTACTGGGAACTCAACCCAGGGGCATTCTGCCTCCAAGCTATGCCCTCAGCCTTTTTATTTTTTAATTTGAAACAGAGTCTCACTGAGTTGCTGAGGCTAGCCTTGAACTTACTATCCTCTTCTCTCAGCGCCCCAAGTCCTGGAGTTACAGGCATGCTCTGGGCTCCTTGTTAACAATCTTAGAAAACAAATTATAGCATGTATGTATTGTCATGAGAATTTATGGGGATATGTAGAACAGTAGATTTTTTTTTTTTTCTTGGTACTAGGGATTGAACCCAGGGACATTTACCACTGAACTATACCCCCAGCCTTTTTTCTTTGTTTTTATTTTGAAACAGGGTTTCTCTAAGCTGCTGGGGCTAGCCTTGAGTATGAATCTCCCACGCACTGGGATTCTGCATGTACCACCACACCCAGCTAACAATGTCAGTTTCTAACAGCAACACTTTTCCATTCAATTTTTCCTAGTTTATGATTGTCTTAGTCAGTGTGTGTGTGTGTGTGTGCGTGCACGCGCACACGCGTGCACACATGCATGCTCACACTTGGTTATTAATGTGAGTCCTGCTCAGGTTATAATAGAATGTTCATCAGACTCCTCTCAACAGAATATGCATTCTTGACTAACTGCTGAGCATTCTGATAACTATGCTGCTTGTTTATTTGTGTTCACTCTGGAATTGCAGACCTGACCATCTTAGGCCTGTGCTACATGCCAGAAATACTTGTATGACTGAGTAGATCTTACAGACTTGGGTTTAAGGGCGTGTGATGCACTTTTATTTAAGGAGGTAGCAAAGGCCAAATCCATGTTCTTTCTATTGTAGTCTTATTCCTCAACTACATATTTTACTTCATATTTCTTACCTATAAAATAAAAATATCCAGCCAGATGTGGTGACACACGCTTTTAATGTCCATGCTTGGGAGGCAGAGACGGGAGGATGGTGCAGGTTTAAGAGACCCTGTTTCCAAATAAAAACATAAAAAGTAGGTCTGGGAGTGTGCCCCAGAGGTAGAAGGGTTTCCAGTAACCCCAGTACCACCAAAAATAAAAAATAAAAGTAAATAAATAAAGATGTCCAACTAAATGATATAAATATTTTTTTCCTCTAATATTATATGAAGTCCTCTTATTTGAGCTTGTAACAAATTTGGAAGGTAAATGGAATAGATATTAATTTCCTTGTTTTATAGGAAAAGAGTTAAGTGAGTTGGCTCCATTTACTGAAATAGTTAATGATGGGACCAATTTCCCACTGTCTAAGTAGTGCACTTTGCACAAATATTCTAATAGAATAATTGAACAGTCATGACCTAAAGTATCCTGTTTTAAATTTAAACATGTAGGGCTGGGCGTGGTGGTGCACGCCTATAATTCCAACATTCGGGAGGCTGAGACCAGAGGATCGCGGTTCACAGATAGCCTCAGCACTTAGTGAGGCCCTTCGCAACTCAGTGAGACCCTGTTTCAAAATAAACAATAAAAAATTGGGCAGGGGGTGTAGATGGAGGTCAGATGCCTCTGGGTTCCAGCCCAAGACCCACAAAAAAATTAAAAAATAAATTTAAACATGTAGGGACTTCTTTTAAGTTGTTGTGGGACCCAGTTGAATTGTAAGGTTAAATAATACCTCTAAATATCATTGCCAGCACCTTCAGTGGAGAAGCCAAAAGTTAATGTCCCTGGACATCTATTTTCCATGCTGTGGTTTCTAATAGGGTTACTACTGGCTTCTTTTTCAAATACTGACTGCTCATGTAGAAAGCTAAATTAATAGCCTCTGCACTATACGTATGAAGGAGAAGTATGAGAGAGAACAAAGCCAGTAGAAATTCTAATAGAGCATTCCAAGTGAAGGGAAATCATAAATAAAAGTAAAAACAAGAAAGATTGTTATATGTAAGCAGACCATCAGGAATACCTTTTTGCCATAAGGAGAAGTTGAATACCAAATAATAAAGCATGTAAGAGGAATTGGAAGGGCAGAAACCGAAGATGAAGCTTAGTCAGGAGGAACTGCATAAACGAGCCTGCTGTCACTGTCACCTGACTGGAGAGTCTGAGACACGATGGACATCATTGAAGAGGCGTGGAGAGTTCAAGATGGTTCTGAGAGGTGTTTTGTCATTTTTTTTGTGGGTCAGAGGATGAAGCACGGGGCCTTGAGCACCTGAGTGTTCTTGCCTGTGGAATGTAAAAGCCTCCTGTCCCCTGACCATGAGTAGCTGGGAAGGGCTTTCTGTCTGTGGTAGGGAGGAGGTCCATTCAGGGCATGTTGTCAACTTAAAAGCAGTGGAGAGCCAGCTCAGTGGGAGTGTCCTTCTGACGCACACCCTTAGGGATGGACTAGATAAGCTAGAATTAAGGGAAATAAATGCTTGAGCACGTGAGAGCAGTGTGTTCACCCTGAGAAACCGCTTTCTTTCTCAGCCCATTCCTTAATTTTCTTTCCATTGTCCATGCTTCTTTTCGTGTTTCTATTTGCATGAAACAGCTTTTACTGTTTACTTAAATCTGAAACACAGTAAATCCACTTAAAACATTCATAGCCTAGAACATAAAGACATGCCCCATAATAATTTGCATACATAAATTTTTCTATAAAAATTATGCATTAAAATAGTATTTTTGCTGCGCTCAGTGGTACATGCCTGTAATTCCAGCTACCTAGGAGACAGAGGAAGGGAACGCAAGTTCAAGGTCAGCCTGGGCAACATAGACCCTGTTTCAAAAAAAAAAATTTCCTCCCCAGAGGGAGAAAGGATGTGATTCCAAGGATTGAACGCACCTTGTACATGCTAGACAAACACTCAACCACTAAGCTACATCCCCTGCACTTAAAATAATCTTAAATGTCATTTCATTGGCTTCCAGTTGCATACAACATCAAATTAAAATTCCCTAAGCAGAGCCGGGCGTGGTGGTGCATGCTTATAATCCCAGCATTCAGGAGGCCGAGACCAGAGGGTCATAGTTTGCAGACAGCCCTAGCTACGTAGCAAGGCCCTTCACAAATCAGTAGGGACACAAAAAGAAGAAATTAAAAAAAAAAAAGACTAAAAACTAGGGCTGGGGGTGTAGCTCGGAGGTACCGTGCTCCTGAGTTCCATCCCCAGTACCACAATAAATAAATAGATAGATAAATAAATTTCCCTATGTATGCAACACCCTTCACTCCTGTCCCATACCTGTGTCCAGCCCCATCCTTCAGTGCCTAGCCCTGCTCTCTTCCAAAGGATCAGTCTCTTTCCCGTTTTACCTTTGCACGTGTTATTCCCTCATGCCGACACACTCCGCTCATATCCCACCCCTTTCACAAGGCTTTTCTTAACTACCATCTCCCTGTACAGTGTAGCTCCCTTCATCTGTGCACGTACACACCTAGTGTAAACACACTGTTCTATAGTTCTTTGATTGTATATCGCTCCTGTTAACCAGACCATGAGATCCTTGAGGAAGTTTCTTTCATCTGGATAGTCTGACTACCTTCTTGTAGGTATCTGTTTTAATGTATGTATGGCTTAATTGCTTCTGTGCAATCAGGCAGGAAGGGTGTTTTAAAGACTGCAGAAAGCACTGAGTTGCAGAAATGTGTGTGGGGCTCCTCCTCCTGAAGGCAGCAGGGCGCACGTTTTGGCCAGCAAAGCCGGCCTCTGATGAGTAGTGAACTCTCCCATACTCTAGCAGCAGATAAAAGTGCTTGCAGATGTGAAAGCAAGATCCTTCAGGCTTTTCACTATCGGAGCTTGCAGTCCCCATCTCCAGGAAGCAAAATAGTAAACATTTCATTCCTTTTGTTTCAGTGTTCCGATAATTTCAAGAAATTATCAAACAAGAAAAGAAATCCTAGAGAAGTTGAAAGACACAGACCTAAGCAGATGTTCCTGGAATCTTAAGGTCGCACTTCTCAGGCAGAATGTGTTTGTTAGCTTTACAATGAAAAATCTGTTGGCAGGCTTTTTTTTTTTTTTTTTAACTGAGTAAATTAAAATTCATTTCCTAGGAAATGCCAATCGTGTTACCTTCCTGCTATTAAGCAGAATGGAGCTAATGAAACGATGGCCAGCCCAGCCCACAGTAGCCTTAGGCTGCTTTTTTAAAAAATGGGTTTCACCACCATTCTCTGGCAACTGGCAGTGTAGAGGTTTGAATGGGCACAGTGCGTGGATGTGCAGATGCCAGTGAAAGACCCCGGGGGACTCTGATTGATACCCACCTGTCTGTATCAGAGCTTCATTCTTGCTGTAAGCCTGCTTAGACAATCAAGTAAAAGCAGACATGGAGACTTGTATATGCCTTCCCCTGAAGAGTCACCTATATTCTCACTGAGTTAGGGTCATGGTTGTTTTCCCTTTCAAAACAGGTCCAAAGACTGTTTTACTCTCCATAATATGCCTTGGGGCCCTCCATCCTCCCCCAGTACTGGTCCTGTATTATGTCTTTCTCACTCCGTGGTGTCAGGTACCTGATCTAGGATAACGGGCTTGCTCGTTGATGAGCATTAGTATCGAATTTAGTAGAGCTTATGATCTATTTCATATCTCTCTGCCTCCCAAAGGAGAGTCTTGCTGAAGAATAAAATCTTGATGAGTTTCTTCTAGAAAACAATTTAAATATAAATGTGGCTATAAGGACAACTTGACTGACTCCCTGTGGGGTAGAATTCCCAGTAATAACAGATTTAGCATGTGGGCTGATACCTTTTTAGTATCACAGGGACAGCATTGTTTAGAGAAAGCCTTGACTCCGTTTGAATAGCTTGGAGGATGCCAGGAGGAAGGCCAGAGGAAAAGGAAACGGGAGAGCTGTTGGTTTGTCTCACCCTTACATCAGATGACAGGAAGTCAGAGTTGAGATTGGCCACAGAAACCTGTTAAGGCCACATCTGTTTGAATAGCTTAAAAGCCCTATAGAAACCAAAAAAGGTTTAAAGCTTAGAATCCAAGAAAAAGATGAGCGGGGTAGCAAGCAATAACTTGGAGTGAACTTCCTGCCAGGAATAAATGTCTTCCTTGACAGGGTTCTTTATTTGACCAACCCCATAGTATATGCTGTGTTAAGGCAACAGAGGTTGGTTAGTTACTGTGGCTGGATGACCCACAGGACTGACCTGCCTCCCCTGCCCTGTGTGAGGTCAGCCACCCATACTCTATCTAAAGGATCTGTCACATCAGGGACAGGAACTCTCAAGCTCTCTGCTGTGCTTTGGTTTCTGGCAGAGTTCCTCCAAAGTGTGATTTGGGTCTAATGATTAGCTACAGAATCTAATAGAGAAGCATGCATGGTGGTACATGCCTGTGATCCCCGCACTTGGGAGGTTGAAACAGACGGATTGCAGGTTTGAGGCCAGCTCAGCAATTTAGACCCTGTTTCAAAATAAAAATAAATAATGCCAGGCATGGTGGCACACACTTGTAATCTCAGCATTCGGAAGGCTGAGACTGGAGGATCGTGGTTCGTGGACAGCCTCAGCTACTTAGTGAGGCCCTCCGCAACTTAGTGAGACCCTGTTTCAAAATAAAGAATAAGCCAGGTGTGGTGGTGCACGCTTGTAATCCCCACACTTGGGAGGCGGAGACAGGAGGATCGTGCAGGTTCGATGGCTTAAGAGACCCTGTTTCCAAATATAAAAAAGTATAAAATAGGTCTGGGAGTGTAACCCGGAGGTAGAAGGGCTTCCAGGAACCCCAGTACCACCACCAAAAAAAAAAAAAAGAATAAAAAACAGGGCAGGGGGTAGCTCGGAGGTCAAATGCCCCTGGGTTCCATCTCCAGACCCGCAAAATATAAATAAGAATTAATTAATTAAAAGGGCTGGGAATGAGCCGGGCGTGGTGGCGCACGCTTGTAATCCCCGCACTTGGGAGGCTGAGACAGGAGGATCGCGCGGGTTCGAAGCCAGCCTCAGCTACTTAGGCTCTCAGCAACTTAGTGAGACCCTGTTTCCAAATAAAATATAAAATGGGTCTGGGAGTATAGCCCGGAGGTAGAAAGCCTCTGGGTTCCACCCCCAGTACCACCAAAAAAAAGGGGGGGGGGGCTGGGAACTAAGCTTAGAGGTAGGATGTCCAAGGGTTCAAATCCTAATACCCCCACCAACACACACACACAACACGCCAACACGCACACACGCACAATAAGGAAATCTCCAGGATTTTTTTTTTTTTGTTTGTATGTATGTATATGTATGTGACTTTTGGAGTATGGGCATGTGTTTCTGATGGAATAATGGTTACTCACAAATGCTATTTCTTTGCCAAGAAATTAAAAATAAATAAATTGACACTATTTTTGAGCTTTTCTCCAAAGGGAAAACAAATGGTACTTGTGGGCCAGACAGCTGCTTGTTAGGTGTGGCGTTTTGTTTGGTATTTTCATGTTGGACGGATGCATAGGCATGGCAATTCCAGTGGCCATTCCAAGTGGAGGCAAACAACTCCATTTGCCAAGTAAACTAGCACTGGGGTTTGGAGGCAGGCAGGGGCGAGGGCAAGAGATTTAACCCCGGGGGGAAATGATCTGCTTTTCTCTCTCACTGGGGCTGAGAGCCAGCAGGACCCCAGAGTGTGCTCACGTGCTCATCTTCCCCCACAGATACCACCTCCTCAAGCTCCTTCAGAAGTTTGGTAAGGTGAAGCAGTTTGACTTCCTCTTCCACAAGTCAGGTGCTTTGGAAGGACAGCCTCGAGGATACTGTTTCGTCAACTTTGAAACTAAGCAGGTAATGGGCTTCCTCCCCTTCTGTGCTACTTAAGTGCTTTGTTGTGTGCTCTTGGCATTTGTGTATCTCTTGACCGCTAGACTGGCAGCGCTTGGTGAGCAGGAGCCAGGTATGATCTCCTCTGTGTCCTGTACTGAATACTACAAGAGGTGCTCCCTGACCAGGTCAGTTAGTGCATAGCCTGCGAGGTCTCCTCTCCCTGGGCCAAGGTGTCAAGTGCCTGGGATGCTCTTGTTGGACCCGGGGCACCTACCTCCCAATCCTCTTTTGTTTGTTTCTTTGATAGCTGGCCCACAAAGCCTCCTTCTCTTTGTAGTAGTTTTGCCCTGAGGGACAGAAACCCTGACTGTGGTGAGCCACCCACAAACTCCATTTTATTTAAAATTTTTATAAATGTGCCCTTCTTGATGTCTGGAAACAAATGCCTAAAAGTTTTAGTTAATGTAGAAGAGAATGTTCATATATACATATGTCTTCTTGTATTAAAATTTAGATCTTAAAGTAGAAATGAATCGTTAAATGAAATTGGAGTGTTATTAAATATAGTCTGTTTAGTATTTTTATAATTCATGTAGAAACATTGTCAAATTATTGTCTTATTAATAATTTATGTGAATGTTTTCCTTATTATAAAAATAATACATACATATTATGGATGAAAATATATAGAATAAAAAAAAATTAAAATTCCATCCCCAGACCTGCAAAAAAAATCAGAGCCCAATACCTTGAAATAATCACTTAGTATTTAGTCCTATATCTTTCCAGTCTCTATTTCTTCACATTCACACATGTAACATGCAGTTGATAACACACAAATCAGCTCTATTACCATGTTTATTGCTCAGAATCTATTGAAATTTCTCTGACATCTCATACACATAAGAAAGCATTCTATATTGTGATGTGGTCTCACTGGTATGTACATTATGTGGGTGTGTACAGATAAAACTAATCTGCGCCTAAGATTTGCACGTTTCATTGTATGACTTAGAATGCCGTTTGAATCTAGTCAGTATATTTTTGATGAATGTGTACTTCATATAAATGTTATTTGACCCCTAATTATTAGCTATTTGAGTTATCTTCAATGGTTGACTAGTGTAAACATCACAGTAGTGAATATCTTTATAGCTCTTACTATGTATTTGTTACACTTATGGTAAATGAAATGGCTCCTCAGAGGGCACGCATATTTTCTCCTAATACAATTGCCAAAATGGCTTCAAGAAATGATGTATCAGTGTAGGAGAATGTCATTTTTCCTCACCAGTTCTGTGTATTTTTATTTCTTCTAATTTTTGCAAGTATAGAAAATAGTGATATATTCAAGTTTTTGAGAGAAGTGAAAGAATTCCCATTTTCAGTATTTTTAAGAACTTCTGTCTTCCTTACTGATGGTGTTAATGAGGATTCTTAAGAACAACTAAATTCAAAGGTCATGTTGGGGGCAGATGTTGGTTTAAAAATGCTGAGCTACAAATTACAAAGCATACCTTGTATTTCTAGATTTTTTATTAACTTTAAACAAATCTCAAATTCATTTAGTCTCAGTTTTCAGCTAAAAATGAGGACTAAAAAGGGGGTTACCTTATAGAAAGTTGGGAAAGTATAAAAACACAGCTAGCATTTAGTATCACTAAATGCATGAACTTTGAAACAGTATTTTAAATAGAAAATTGTTACATATCTTCTGCTGGCATCTTATTACTGCTGATGCTTCAGAACTAGTAGAGTACCATATAAATCCCAATAGACCAAATGAAACTTAAGAGAAGTCTCTTACCTAGCACTCTAACTTCACATTCTGTAGTGAAGTAGGATGGCCATTGTGTATCCAGTGCCTGGCACACCGTGGGTACTGGAAAGAAACATTTGCTGAATGCCCTGCTGCTGAGCTCTGGAGGGCTGAGCAAACCACTGGTGAAACCAGACTGGGTGCTTATTTGTAGTCCTGCTTGGTCTTGGATAAACCCCCCTGCTCTCTGGGGCTTCCTATTTCTCCTCTATTCCTTAAGGGTTTCTTCACCCCCACTAAATATGGGTCATACTTGGCTGAATGCCTTCTAGAGAGAGATGGAGCAAAGAAGCTTTTGTCAGGATGGGAAAGTACAGCCAGTTTCCCTGGGAGTGACGTAGGCTGACTGTTACCAGCTTCAGGAATTCCTTTCAACCTTGCTGCTCCTGTATCTGATGGGGAAAGGGTCAGGGAGCTTGTGGCTCTTAAAAGCAGATGTGTCATTGACTCACGCGTACACCTTGTCGCAGCCTCTTTGACTCACCTCTGCTTTTTCCGGCTTAGTTTCCTTCACTCCCATGTCCTTTGAAGCTGGTCCTGTTCCTCACTTTGGACCCCGGGAGTAAGCGCTAGTCCAGGAGAGAGTTCCGGGCTGCCTGCGGGGACTGCCATCCCTGGAGGAGTGGAGAATGGTATTGCCTAAGAAGGACAGTACTGCTAGCTCACATCTGTTAAGTTTCACCGTGTGCTTGGCGTGCACTCGTTGAATCCTCACAACAGCCTCAGAGCAACAAATAGTAAGATCAGTATTTGACAGGTGACAGAGCTAGAGCTAGACCCGCCAGACATCGTGCTGCCAACAAGTGACAGCAGGATTTGAATGTTTTGTCTTCCCAACTTAGAAAACCCTCATACCTTTGTTTTTGCTTTTGTTATTCTGCCTTTTAAAATTATAATCTCTTTGCCAAGTATTTATCAAAAGCCATTTGGGCAGAAACTCAACCATCAAAGCTGGTGAGGCCCAGTGAGAATACAAATAGTTTAAGCCTTTGAATTTCTAACCAACTTTCTTTCCTCTCCTGGACAGGAAGCAGAACAAGCCATCCAGTGTCTCAACGGCAAGCTGGCTCTGTCTAAGAAGCTGGTGGTGCGGTGGGCACATGCCCAAGTCAAGGTATGGCTGGGAGGCTGGGAAGGCGGCGCGGCCTCGTCCCGGGTGAGTCTGCACGAGTCGCTGGCTCCTCCATTTGCATCACAGCCTCTTCGCATCTGGAGCAGCCGCGCTTTGGTCTCCTACTTGTATTTACCATGTGTGTTGCCAGATTTTTCTTTTGAGAAACATCTCAGGAGGGATTAAGTTCCTTCGTTGTTTCTCTCCACATACCCACAGATCCTGTTTTTGATTGATTTTTCCATGTGGTTGATGTGTATGCTCAGACCTCTATCATTTTTTCAGTGGGGGTTGTTCTTTGGAGGAAGAAAAATGCATTTACTTTTAAAAATTAGTTGCTTTAGGCTTTGTTGGGCTCTTCCCAGCCTCTCATCTCTGCGGAGAGTTTGAATTTGTTTATTCTAAATGCTTAAGAAACGGGTAGTTTCTAGCAGTACTTGCAGCACTGGCATCTCTGTGCTCCCAAGGTCTTGAGAGTTTGTTAGAGTATGATTTGGGGGACTTTGCAGTGCCTGCGTTGTCTCCAAGCCCTGCGAAGTGGCAGACTGCCCTGTTCATCCTGTAGTTGGTCTCTGGGGAGAGTGCATTAGAAAAGGGGGAGAAAATGGCATTATGTTCCAGCTGGCACAGAGGTGGTGAAATGTGTGGACTGGAGCAGTCCCAAGAGTCCATTCTCCTTCTGCAGTGGGTCTTGACAAACTTGGCTGCAAAAGGATTTGTAACAGTCAGCGTGGGAGCTTCAGCCTTTAGCTATGTGGCATAGTGTATCATCAGAGACACCCCAGTGAAGTGTCACGGAAACTGAACAGACTTGTAAGCACTGTGTCCAGGCTTAAAAACAAAGCCGGGGCATTGGGTCCTTACCAGCATTTCAGGTAATTACAGAGCCTTCTCAATTTCTAGGATGTGTTGCCTTCAAAATAGAAACAACAAGGAGAATTACCCAATGCTTTTTTACTCAAAAGAAAATCAAGTCTCATTTGCCAAACTGGCTGTCATTTTCTCATTCTGCATCGCATTGAAAATGCACCCCAGAGAAAACATCCTTCATTCCTGTCTTTGCTTTAAAGATTTCTGCCTAGTGATGCTCTTCTCCTGTAAATCTTTGGCCAGAAGCTCCTGGTGCTCTGTAATACTATATTTAATTTTTATGAGAAATATGCAATTATCTGATATCAAATTAAACTCTTCCTATAAAATGTGTTCTGTATCAGCTACCGAAAGCTATTATTCATTACGTTTTCTTCTCCACTCAGGCCTATTAAGAGTTGAATATTATTTTTGGTACTTTGCTAAATCTAGCAGAATTTTTTAAGGGTTTTGAATAAAACAAATATTACAAGAGGCGATATGTGACAGTTAAAACAGAATGTAAGAAGCAGTCCTGCTGTGTGTTTGTACCATCTGTGAATTTGAATGTTTAAATTCTTTCCCTATCAAATAAGGAGGACTAATTGCTAGATGGAAGCTTCTTCCCAACTTCTTTTTCTAAACTTACAGTTTTTAAGCCAAAACTGCATGGAATTTTGCATTAATTCAAAGTGTAAAGCAGTCCTAAAATTGTGTAGAAATATGCTGATGATAAGCTGGGTGGGATTAGCGTTTCTCACCCATGCACTAAAATAAAGGGCTGGTTTCTGCCCAGTTGAAGTAATCTCCCCTGTTTCTTATTTTCAGAGATATGATCATAACAAGAACGATAAGATCCTTCCCATCAGTCTTGAGCCGTCCTCGAGCACTGAGCCTACTCAGTCTAACCTAAGGTAAGCAGCCCCCTGACAGCATTCAGTCAGGAGCCTGGGCCGTTTCTTCATTGTGCACCTTCATTCGCACCATAGGGAATATGCAGGCTTTAATGAAGAATAGAACCTATCAGCTGATGTGTTCAGAGATGTGTTCTGTTGACCTCCAAACTATACATTTCCTCTCCTCCCATCCCCCAAGATCTCCTCCTCATAGAAATCAAGCCTTGTTCTTGGTACTGGTAATGCAAAGAAAAATGAGACACAGCCCATACCCTAAAAACAAGCATTTTAATAAGGCCACAGGTCCCTTTGGCATTTGTCATTATGCACTGATTCCTCCCTAACCATGGGCTCCCTTATATAAAATTTTGGTTTGCAGACATTTGATTCTGTGTACCATCGTGGCAACTTTAATAGCTTTGGTTCTAGTTTGTATGAATCGTCAGTTACTTCTTTGGAGTTAATTTAAAACAGGGGCACTCAGGGTTGGGTAGAGAAAAGGGGAAGTTAAGTGGGTGGTTGGAGCGGTGTTTTTGTTGTTGTTATTGTTGTTGGGTTTTTTTTCCCCACATTGTAGCCTAGGAAGGAATTTTAACAATAATAGTAACAATAGCCAGACTTTATTGAGCTTATTATGTAGCAAGCACTGCACTAAACACTTTATACCCAGTATGTCGTGTCATTATCATAAGTCATTTTACGTATGAGAAAGCTGGAGCTTACAGAACCGGAACGCCTTGGTTGGAATTCAAAGCTAGGTCTCAAGGACTTCAGAATCCAGCCCTGTAGCTGCTACTTCGGAATGGCTGCAGGCTGCAAATGTAGGAATGCAGTTCTAAAGCTTCCAAGGGGAGAGGAAGAAGGTGTGCGAGGGAGCGCCAGGGAGCGCCAGGGACACGTAAAACGATGTGTGTGGGTGAGGGTCTAGGCAGAGGGGAAATGCCTTTCTCCTGTATTACCTGCACCAAACAAAGCAGTGAAAGCCTCTCACCAAATTGCGGGGGGGGGGGGGGGGGCAGCCCTGAAATTTCCAGGGTGGCACATTGAAATGTTACAGTTACTCATTCAAGTTTATTGTCATAATAGTTCTTAGTTTGTGTTTCCTTTATTGTTTTGTGCTGCGTTTTTTTTTTTTTTTTTTTTTTAAGCAAACAACTGAAAAGGGCTGGGGAGGTAGCTCAGTTGTAAAGTACTTGCTAACATGCCCTAGGCCCTGGGTTCATTCCCCAGTACCATAAAAATAAATAAACTTAAAAAACAAGAACCTGATTCCTCTAGATTTAATAGGAACTTTTATCCACTGTGCGATTGTCCCTATGAGATTTGAACTACCTTGGTCACAGGTAGATTTTTTCAGCAAGGCTTTTATAACTATAACTGCATGAATGACTGAATTTATTTCTTTATCATCTCCATGTTACAATGAAGATGTCTTTAGTTTTTTTTTTTTTTTTTTTCTTTCAGTACTAGGGATGGAACCTTGGGGGTATTCTACCTCCAAGCTACACACCCAGCCCTATTTTTTTTTTTTCTTTATTTTGAAACAGGGTCTGAGTGCAAAGAGCCTCACTAAGTAGTTGATGCTGTCCTTGAACCACGAACCTCCTGTCTCAGCCTCCCAAATGCTGGGATTATATGCGTGCGCCACCACACCCAGCTCCTTTTTTATTTTTGATCCTTTGGATTGGACCTGGGGGCATTCTATCTCTGAACTACACCATTGGCCCTTTTTATTTTTTTTAACAGGGTCTTATAAAGAGAGTCTTGCTAAGTTGCTGAGGTTGACCTTGAACCTGCAGACCTCCTGTCTGCCTCCTACGTACTGGAATTATAGACTAGCACCAACACTCCTAGCTTTTCTTTAGTTTCTTATAATTAGTATTTGCCTCTTGTTTACCAAATAGCCTGGTGTTTTCCGTTTATTTTTTTAATCTGGGGAACCTCAGTTTACATCTTTCTATTAATGTCTACAGCTAATTATAGAAGGTTATTTCCCTGTGACTCATACAAAATGCAGGGCTGACTGTTTCATTAATAGAAGTGGTGCCAAACTGCATGTTGGTAATAACCTCAGTATTATTTTTACTGTAATTTAGGATTTTTTGTTTTGTTTTGGTGCTTCTGGGGATTAAACCCAGGGCCACTGTACCTCCAAGGTAAATCCCCAGCCCTTTTTATTTTCTGTTTTGAAGCAATATCTCTAGGTTGCTGAGGCTGGTCTTGAACCTGCAATCCTCCTGTGTCAGCCTCCTGAGTACTGGGATTACAAATGTGCAGCCACCATACCTGGCTAATCTTTTTAATTGACACAAAAATTGCACATATTTATGGGGGGCTATGTGATGTTTCAACACATGTATACATTGTGCAATTATGTTCAAATCAGGATAAACTTATCTCTCCTCAAACGTTTAATCGTTTTTTTATGTTGACTTAGGTTTTAAATATTTTGCCCATGAAAATGTATGGATATGTATAGCAGATATACACCTTTTAAGCATCTCTAGAAGATTATGAACACACCCCTTCCAAGTTTCTATCACTAGTGACAGCCGTTGCCAGTGTCCCTTGAATGAATCTGTGGGACACAACTTACCCGCTGCCTGAGTGCTCTGCCTCTTGTTCAGGGATAGCAGAGACCCCAGTCAGGAGAGATGCCTCACCACTTCAGCGTGTCCTCGCCCTTTCTGTGTAGTGCAGAGCTGCTCAGCTCTCGTTCTAGTGGAAAGAAAACAGGACCGGCATTGGTGGTTGAGTTTGCTAGCTGGGTGAGCCTTGAGCCTGTTACTGCCTGTGTTTTTTTACGTGTAAAATATGGATGATAAGCCTTGTAAGGTTATTACAAGGGTTAGAAACAATAAAAGAGAATTTCTAGGCTTTCCAGATTTTTTTTTTTTCATTATTACTTAGTAATTCAAAAGGTAGTACAGGCTGGGCGTGGTGGCGCACACTTGTAATCTCCGCGCTTGGGAGGCAGAGACAGGAGGATCACGCAGGTTCAAAGCCAGCCGAACTGGCTTAAGAGACCCTGTTTCCAAATAAAATTTTTAAAACGTATAAAAAAAAAAAATAGGTCTGGGAGTGTAGCCCGGAGGTAGAAGGGTTTCCAGGAACCCCAGTACCACAAAAGGTAGTAAGGGCCAGATGTGGTGGCGCACGCTTGTAATCTCAGTACTTGGAAGGCTGAGATAGGATTGCAGGTTTGCAGGGAGACTCAGCTACTTAGTGAGGCCCTCAACAACTTAGTGAGACCGACTTTCAAAATAAAGAATAAAAATAGGACTGAGGGTGTAGCTTAGGGATAGAATGTCCCAGAGTTCAGTCCCCAGTAACACACACACACACACACACACACACACACACACACACACACACACACACAGAGAGAGAGAGAGAGAGAAAAGGCAAAAAATGAATGCAGTATGATGGTTAATAGCATGGGCTTTGGGATCAATTTGTATTCAACAGCCCTCATTTGCCGGCTAGCTAATATTGGGCAGGTTATCTGCCTCAGTTTCTTTATCTGCAAAAAATATAACCTACTTAGAATGTCGAGTTTACTGCTGCCTTTAAATGCCTAATCTGCCAAGCACTAGGGTGCTCAGTAGTGTCTGTATCTGAGGATTAAGTGTAATAGCACATAAAATACTCCTCACAGTGCCTAGGCCTGTACTAAAAGCCTCATGCATGGCTCCGACCTGTTATCTTTCTCAAAATGAGAGCATTTACTTTACACGAAATGTTTATATTTAGTGTTGTGTTACTTCCCTAAAGAGGCACAGGAAGTGAAGTGTGCAGCATTCTCTGAATGGGCTGAGGCCACCCTGACCCTCTGCTGTCCTTTTTCCAGTGTCACTGCAAAGATAAAAGCCATTGAGGCAAAGCTGAAAATGATGGCAGAAAACCCCGATGCAGAGTACCCGGCAGCGCCTGTTTACTCCTACTTTAAGCCACCGGATAAAAGAAGGACTACTCCATATTCTAGAACGGCTTGGAAATCTCGAAGATGATGTTTGGGAATTGCTGTGGCCGCAAAAGCAAATTGGTCTCCAGTCCTCAACTCCTGCTTTGTACTTTGTAGATGTGAACAGTACTGTCCAACAGCACAGTCACATGCTAGATTTGGAAACATGGCATTTTTGGACATTCATGTGGATGTGTCTTCCCTGAACTATGTGTGGAGTTGAGCATCATCCAGAATAAATAAGATTGTGTCCAAAATTGTGATTTGAACACTGGGATGCTCTGATTGGCTGGCTTGTTTGGATGCATAACTCCAGGACCGTCACATGGTGTGCCAGAGAGAAGGGAACATACGACATGCTAGAATTTAAATCAGGACCCTAAATTTATCAACACCCATCAAAAAAACAGAGCATTTTTCTGTGCACATGTCTTTAGAACATTAAAAAAAAAAATAAGAGACAAGGAAGAAAGTGAGACCTAGGTTTTAAATCATGTTTAGAATTGCTGTTTGAGAATTTATGATGGAAATCCCTCCAACTGGACTAAAAAAGAGAGTTCTTGGCAAAAGGGAGCTGGTCCTTTGAGCAAATGTTGTAATCTACTTAAGATTTATGCTTATTGTTTCAAAATCCCAATTAGGAAAATATGGTGTATGTCTTAAAATCATTTGCGTCAACAAACTATAGAATCAAATTTAGCATTTTTATACCACAACAGAAGTTCTGTTTGGAAATCTTTTATTCTATACTGATCATCTTTTTGAAATCTAAATAATCCTGCCTTCAATAATACCAAACATAGGACTTTTAAAATTGCACTTATTGCATGAGATTGTTTTTATAGCATGAGATTATTCTATTTGGAATTAAATCATTATATCATGATCAATCTAAATAGAAAAACAATTTCTCTGAAAACCTAAACATTGCTACATTGGTTACTATCAAACGTAGTATTTCCTAGTAATCACGTAGGGGTCTGAGTGGAAGAGGTTCCGTGAGCTTGTGCAGGATGGGAGGGGACATGCACAGAGCACAGGCTGCTAGAGCAGTACCACTCTGGACAAGATCGCAAGCACGTCGTCTTTTATGTAGTTTTTAAAGACCGCATGATTTGAAAGTGACCCTTCATTCATAGGGCACACTTCTCCCCAGACGCTTTTGCCACTTTGAACGTTTATACATAATAGAGAGACGCATGACCAGCAGATTGAGGGATGTTTCTTCAGCACAGTTCTGGTCACATGGGTGCCAGCTGAGCCTGCGGTTTCCCTGGGCAGCACTGTTGCTTCTTCGCTGGGTAAATCACTTTTGTTACTGACTCCAGGTGCCATTCCTGGTGATTACAGACTGCTTACCACGGTCATTCCTAGGAAGAGGAGGCTCTCATGGGAGCCTAAGTCTTTCTGTGAGTTCAGATGAACTTCAGGCATTTGAATTTCAGAATCCACAGAACTGGTTCAGAGAATTTGTTAATTAGTTTTCCCTAGGTTAATCTTTTTAGATATCTTTAGATATAAATAATT
Source organism: Muscardinus avellanarius (assembly GCF_963383645.1). Taxonomy (NCBI): domain Eukaryota; kingdom Metazoa; phylum Chordata; class Mammalia; order Rodentia; family Gliridae; genus Muscardinus; species Muscardinus avellanarius. Next base: position 13,813,191 of record NC_137799.1, read on the forward strand.
TCTGCATTTACTAGCTATGTCTATGATACAAAAAATTCTCCTATTTGGGGAACATAGTTCAGGGAGATGGGAGCACTCTCTCATTTTTCTGGTGACTTCGTGGGAGTATAGAATTCACCATTTTCTCCTTATGTCCTCAAAGGGTTATGGTGACATAAAACTTAATGCAAATAGCCTTCTATTTTTAATAGGAACTTAGACAATACTTAGGATAAAATAGAGTTATTTCCTTTAGACACTAGACTATTTATTTGTATTTAAAGCGATGTTTATTATTTGTACCAATTCTTATCCCTCTGTGTGAATAAATGCAAGACGGTGTCAGTGTGGTTGTATTTTCTCTCGTCCACATACTGAAACAAAGACTACTGTGTAAGAGTAGGCTTGTTTGCCCTCAGGACAGTGGGTCCAGGTGGGTGCTGTGCTTGGTGCCCTCTCTGCGGAGGGCCCCGGTGCGAGAATCTCCCTCTGATGCAATTCTCTTCACTCGTCCGTTCACATTGCAAATATAACTGCAAAGAAGGGATATCCTGCAGCTATTGGACTGTGTTCAGTCTCTCAAAACAGGGGCTTCAGTGGAATAAACGTATATGTTGAGTGTCTGAAGGCAGTCTGCTGAAAGGCTCACAAAATAGGTGTTAACTGGTCCACTATAAAGAGGTTATCTTGTAAGTGAAATTCTTTTGTTTACTGTTTGGCTAAAATCATGTCACTTATTATTCTGTGATCATGAAAAACTGAAAGAAATATTCAGAGGAAAGTTATAAACTCTCTTCCTAATCTCAGCTCTTAATTGTCCAATGCAAAAAGGAACCCTAACCAGTTGGGGTTTTTTTAATTTTTATTTATTTATTTATTTATTTATTTTGGTGCTGCTGATGGAGATGGAACCCAGGGGCATTCTACCTCTGAGCTGTACCCCCAGTCCTATTTTCCATTTTCTTATTTTTGAAACAGAGTCTCACTGAGTTGCAAAGGGCCTCACTAAGCAGCTGAGGATGGCTGCAAACCTGCAATCATACTGTCTCAGCCCCCAACGTACTGGGATTACAGGCGTGCACCACCACGCCCGGCTAGCCAGTTGGTTTTCTGCAATCAGCACCTCGGAATTGGTGAAGAGGATCACATGAGGAGTTATTTTTAAGCATGTCATAAATCAGTAGCCCAGTTTTATGAAACCAAGTATTCTATAGCCCTGTCCCTCACTTATTAAAATACGCAGTTAATTTCCAGATCTTTTTTATACTGCCTTATCAAGAGTTAATTCTTGCCTTGTAAGCTAAACGTTAAGCATTTCCTGTGTCATCGTTATGTCCCTAAAATACAATGTGATCCCATCATATTCATCTTCAGTTTCTCTTTTTCTCTCCTGCTTCTCTCCACTCCTCAAATGCAGTCAGCTCTGTCCTCAGGGTGCATCTTGCGTCAGTCAGCTTCCCAACACATCAGCACTACTGTTGATTTCAAGCTATCATCTCTTGCCTGGACCATTGTAATACCTTCCTATCTTCCTGCCTCTGCTACACCCCACCTCCATTCTTAGTTCTCCACACAGTAGCTACAGCAAACCTTTTGAAATTCTTTCAAAATGTCCTGGTAGTGCACCAGCTACTCAGGACTCAGGCAGGAAAATCACTTGAGCCCAGGAGTTTATGGCCAACCCAGGCAACAAAAAAAAAAAAAATTTTTTTTAAGGTATTCTTTTTCCTCTCTCCCTCTCCCTCTCCCCCCCCTCTCGTTTTTTTTTTTTTTTTTTTTTTTTTTTTTTTTTTTTTTTTTGTACTAGGGATGGAACCCAGGGGCATTTGACCTCCGAACTACACCCCTAGCCCTATTTTTTATTTTAAAACAGGGTCACACTGGGTTGCAAACGGGCCTCTTTAAGTAGCTGAGGCTGTCCACGAACCGAGATCCTCCTCTCTCTGCCTCCCAAATTCTGGATTACAAGTGGCTTAAAGATAGTTTCTTCTCTATGGCTTTCCATTGCACATTGAATAAAATCCAGAGGTCAAAAGGGATGTCCTTGACTCCTTGGCCCCATGGCCTCCTCCTCCCCCCTGGCTCACTGCGGTCCAGCCACACTGGCCGCACTGTTCCTAAACACGAGGCAGCACGTACCTCAAGGCCTTGACCTTAGCCATCACCTTTGTCTGTAATGCTCTTTGCCACAGAGCCACATGGTCATTTGACTCCTGCCTACCCAAATGCCTGTGATGAACAGGCTCTCCCTAGCCGCTCTTAAAATCACAGCCCTGTCACACTCCAATCCTTGCCTTTTTATTTTCTGCACAAAAATACCCGTCACTACCATGGGTATTTTGTGCAGAAGATAAAAAGGTGGTAGCTCATCACTACTCAACATTATAGAGAAAGTGATAAGCAGGAACGCTATCACTGCTATAACAACAGAACTTGAGACAGTGCCTGGTATAATACATGCTCAGTAAATACTTACTGAATGAAATATCAGATTCCTGGTGTTTGAGAGTTGAAGGGCCTTGCGAGACCACCCCACAGTGCCCCTAACATGTCCAGGTAGTAAAGGGAATCATGGAGAAACAAAGTAAGTGCTCTGGTGTGGCTACGAGTTGAATGTGACCGGCACAGCTTCATGTGCTGAAATTTCATCTACAGTGTGAAGTATGAAGAGGAGGGAATTAGCTGGGTGTGGTGGCGCACACTTGTAATCTCAGCATTTGGGAAGCTGAGACGGGGATCGCGGTTAGCAGACAGCCTCGGGTACTACTTAGTGAGGCCCTCTGCAGCTCAGACTCTATTTCAAAATAAAGACTAAAAAATAGGACTGGGAGTAAAACTCGGAGGTAGAATGCCCCTGAGTTTCATCCCCAGTGTGGCAAAAAAAAATAAATAAAAATTCTGGTATTACTGCAGAAAATAAAAGCAACAGAGAGGTGGCAGAATGATGTGCACTTAGTATTGCTAGTTCTCTATTTCTGTCTCTAACCCCTTAAACATGTGTGTGTGTGTGTGTGTGTGTGCGCACGCGCGCGCGCGCGCACACACACACACACACACACAGGCATGCATGTGCATGCTAGGGATTTAATCCAAGAGTGTTTTACCTCCAAGCTACGCCCCAGCTTATTTTATTATTTATTTTGTTTTTTTTTTGTGTGTGTGTGTGTGTGGTACTGGGGTTCCTGGAAACCCTTCTACCTCCGGGCTACACTCCCAGACCTATTTTTATATTTTTATTTGGAAACAGGGTCTCTTAATGCCAGCGTGGCTGCCTTCGAACCTGCGCGATCCTCCTGTCTCTGCCTCCCAAGCGCGGGGATTACAAGCGTGCACCACCACGCCCGGCTTATTATTTATTTTGAAACAAGCTTTCACTAAATGACTGAGGGCCTCACTAAGTTGCTGAGGCTGGCTTCAAACCTGCAATTCTCTATCTCAACCTCCCAAGTACTGGGATTACAGACGTGTACCATCACACCCAGCTCTTAAACATCTTTTGAGATAAGAATTGGCTATCCCAGCCCCAGCAGTGTCATGGTACTGCAGAAGATTGCTAATCTCTTCATTGTCCACACAGGAAACCAAAGCCCTTGGAGCTTTGACATCAGATGCGCCCAAGTTGGCCTTCTAGCCCTGTTATATGAACAGTTATAGTTCAAGTGATAAAACCCTACCCCAGCCACCTTATAGTAGAAATGTTATTGGCTCCTGTAACTGAGAAGTGCAGGTGCTCAAATGATGATGTTGTCAGGAATCTACCTCTTAATTGTGTTTTCCTCTGGGTTATGTTCATTCTCTGACAGGCTCTCTGTTGTCTCTGAAGAAAGATTTGAATCCCAGAAAGAAAGAAGGAAAAAAAAGAAAGGGAAAAGAAAAGCCAGATCGGTCAAAACCTACCCCAAGGATGTGGGCTTGTATCTTCTGTCCTCTGCATTCAGTCTTACTTGGCTAGGCACACTGATTATGCAGAATGGGCTTTTATTTTTGATAAAATCCTTGGAACCTTCCTAAACTAGAAATATTTAAAATTTTAGCCTCCCTTACCTGCAAACAGGCCTCTCTCCCATTTGAGTTCTTTTTGGTGGTGAGTATCCTCATCAGGAGAAAAAGCACTCACTACTTAGACATCCACGAGGCACCTGCTACATGCTGGGCACGAGAGCACAAGGGTTATACAGCCTTGTGCCCGCGCGGGGCACAGCCCATGATGGCGGAGGCTTGGGAGCTGCTGGAGAGCTGATAATAGTCACCTAGCCCAGTTTAGGAAGGGAGGTGAGAGCCAGGCATGGTGGCGTACGCTTGTAATCCCAGCGCTTGGGAGGCTCAGACAGGAGGATCGCACAGGTTCGAAGCCAGCCTCAGCTACTTAGTGAGGCTCTCAGCAACTTAGTGAGACCCTGTTTCCAAATAAAGTATAAAATAGGTCTGGAGTATAGCCCAGAGGTAGAAAAGCCCCTGGGTTCTACCCCCAGTGCCACAAAAAAAAAAAAAAAAGAAAAAGGAAGGGAATTGAGGGCAAAGATGATTTCCCAGAGGCAGTAACACCTGAGCTGAGCACTGAAGGATGTTAAAACATAAGCCAGACCACAGGTTTAAGAAAAGCATTGGAGGGCCGGGCGTGGTGGGGCACACTTGTAATCCCACCATTTGGGAGGCTGAGACTGGAGGATCATGGTTTGCAGACAGCCTCAGCTACTTAGTGAAGCCCTCTGCAACTTAGTGAGTCCCACTTTCAAAATAAAGAATAAAAAATAGGGCAGGGGGTGTAGCTCAGTGGTGGAATGCCCCTGGGTTCCATCCCCAGACCCACACACACACAAAAAAAGCATTGGAAGTTGGGCATGGTGGTGCATGCCTGTATTCTTAGGGGTAGGGAGGCTGAGACAGGAAGATCACAGGTTCAAGGCCAGCTGCAGCAACTTAGTGAGACTCCGGGCAACTTAGCAGACCTGGTTTCAAAATAAAAAAATAAAACGGGGCCAGATGAGGCTCAGAAGTAGAATGCCCCTGGATTCAATCCCCAGAACCAAAATAAAAATAAAAATGGAAAAATAATAGAAGAGCATTGGAGCAAGAACAAAACCTTTAAGTGAAAACACTTGGGAGAACTTGGGATTTACTCAGAAGAAGAGGTAAGACATTTCTAAACTCCTACACCATGGGATAAGCCAGGTGTATGAGGTCTTCTACAACCCGCCCCATTATGCTTCCCCTAACCAGAGTCACTGCTTGTATGCCCCAAACACAAGAGAATCTTCCTCGACTCCTCTGTCCTTGTAAAAGATGTTTCCTCTACCTGAAAAGTCTTTTCTGCCTGCTCGACCACTGTTTAGCAGATACGTTTCTACCCATCCTCGAATGTTAACCCAAGGCATTGATTACCTTTTTTCGTAAATAGACTTTTCGTTTCTTTACTGGGGATAGAACCCAGGGGCATTCTGCCTCTGAGCTACACCCCCATCTCTATTTTTTTATTCTTTATTTTGAAACGGTCTCACTAAGTTGTGGAGGCCTCATTAAGTAGCTGAGGCTGGCTGCGAGCCCTGATCCTCCTGTCTCAGCCTCCCAAGTACTGGGATGATAAGCATAAATAGGCTTCTATCGGTGCATCATAATTACATGTCGTGGTGGAGGTTGATGTGATACACAGTTTGGTGTGATTCCCTCCACCCTATGCCCCATCTTCCCCATACATGTTAGTGAGATTTGTAGTGATACCTTCACATATGGACATAGTGTTATGTTCCCCATACATTGAACCCAAACTGAGCTCCTCCCAGTAGCCTCTGAGCTCCATGTCTTTCTATTCTTTTCTTTCTTTCTTTCTTTCTTTCTTTCTTTCTTTCTTTCTTTCTTTTTCAGTACTGGGGGTTGAACCCAGGGACATTCTATCTCTGAGCTACACCGCCAGCCCTATTTTTTATTCTTTATTTTGAAACAGGGTCTCACTAAGTTGAGGAGGACCTCAGTAAGTAGCTGAAGCTGGCCTTGAACCTGTGACCCTCCTTTCTCAGCCTCCCATAGTACTGGGATTACAAGTGGGTGCATCCATGCCCAGCTTCCTCCCTTTTTTAATTTTTTTGAAACAGGATCCCACTAGGTTGTGGAAAAGCATAACGCACTATGCCTTTCGACAGTTTATGTATATATTTGTGTGTGTGTGTGTGTGTGTGTGTGTGTGGGGGGGGGGGGTGGTTATGGGGTTCCTGGAAGCCCTTCTACCTTAGGGCTACACTCCCAGACCTATTTTATATTTTTTTATTTGGAAACGGTCTCTTAAGCCAGCGTGGCTTGCTTCGAACCTGCGCGATCCTCCTCGACAGTTTATATTTTGAAGTTGAAATTCCTTAGCTTCTGTACAAAGCTTATCCCAGTTGAGCTATTTTGAGATCTTATCTACCCTCTGCTGGAAAAAGACCAATAAGGGAGATTTACTTTGAATAATGCTGTCAACACAGAATTCTCTGAGGAGGGGACTTCCAGCCCCTTGAGGTTCCTCGCTTAGGGGATGCCTTCTGTGTGTGTACCCATTACATCCTCTTCTGGGTGATTGACTAAGTACTTATCTAATACTGGGCTGGTGTCAAGCCCTTAATTCAAAGGTGCATCTTGGTCTAGAATGGTCCCAGCACTTGCAAATGAGCTCTCTGTTCACGCTCACTTTATAATGAGGAAACCAAGGCTTCCAGATGTCACTTCCCAACCAATGGGTAGTAGTCAGGCTATCATCTCAGGCCACCAGAGTCCTTGATGCTGGGCCTCGCTGCATCCGTAGGGGCAGGAGGCTGCTTTGTGCAGAGCTATTGACTTGGAGGTCCAAGTTTTCTAGTGGAATCTAACCTCCTCAACCTCAGCCCTCCGCCCTCTGGCTCCTGCCCACCTCCCCAGCCCGACACGGTCCTCCAAAACACCAACTGGTCACCCACTCTTCATCCATCCCAAGCCCCACCTCCAACCCTTGCCTGCCGCCCACTAACTCTTCCTCCAGGACCTCCCTGGGAGATCACCTAGGATGCCTTTCCAGGTGCCCCACCTGTTAGCCAGGTCAAATGTCCTCCTCCTGCCGGGTGGGATGGCACCTACCTGTAATCCCAGTACTTAGGAGGCTGAGGCAGGAGGATAGCAGATTTGAGACCAGCCTCAGCAATTTAGGTTTGAGACCAACCCCAGCAATGTAGGGAGACCCTCAAGAATCTAACAAGACTCTGTTTCAAAAGTCGAAGATAAGAAAGGCTGGGAGTGTAGCTCAGAAGTAGAATGCCCCTGAGTTCAATCCCCAGAACAACAACAACAATAAAGCCCTTCTCCTGGCTTCCAGAGCCCTCCTCGATGTTCCTGGCTCTTCTCTCATGGCACTGGGCTTGCAGTAAGCACTTCATAAATGCCTGCTGGCCTGAATTTATGCAGCAGATGTTCCAACTGGAAGGGGATTTGGGTGACTGTAACCATGCACACTTGCAATGTGCATTGAGGTCTAAAAACCCCTTTCACACTGATTATCTTATTCCTCTGCATTCGACATTCTCCCCAAAGCTGAGGAAACTGTGGTTCAGGTAAGTTAAGTGACTTTTCCAAGTCCACCCAGCCAGGAAGTGGCAGGGCTGGGATGTGATCTCAGGTCTGTCTGTCTCCAAAGCTTTCTCCATCGTGTGATTCAAGGGACACACACACACACACACACACACACACACACACACACACACACATTTTTCCACCAAGGACACCGTGGCCAAGAGAGGCGACTTTCTGGCCTTAGAGTGTGTACCCCATTCTGTGCCCTTTCCTCAAACAAGAAATGCCCAGGAAGGTGGCCAGGTGAGTCTGGGTGGGGAGGAGAGAGAACTGCCCAGGGTTTCTTCCTATCCACTCCCGCCCCACTTGTCACAACCCCAATGTTTAAATTTTGTATTTAGTATTTACTCTGAAATGGCTTTCATCTGATTTCCCCCTTGCTCACCAATTTAGCTGTCAGAGTAAATAAATGTGAAGCTGGCTCTCCATCCTCTCTCAGCTCACATTACCTTCCTAGAATTACTCCCCGGCGGGGCGGAACCACTGCTGGGGGCCTCCCACAGAATTATCCAGTTACTGATGAAGCCTCTTTGCAAACCCAAACCTGAGATGGAGATCCAGGTGGGGGAGGATGGCAAAATGCACCTCCGAGGACCAGATGACCACATCCTGCGTAGTGACAGAGACAGGAATCAAATTGAAAACTAAGTGACATTATACATGGTGGGCACTGAATACAGCTCCAGGACTGGAGTCAGCTCTTCTAAAAACATTAGATTTTAACATATGGTTTGTTGTCACCCCAACCCTGAGATGTATTGTTATCCCCATTTTGCAAGTAGGGAAAACTAGGCTCAGAGAAGCAAAGTGACCGCCCGCCAGTCTCCAGCAGGAAGAAATCGAGTACCTTGATGGAACATAGAAAACCTGCTAATCCTAATTTTTCCAAGGTCGCTCCTCTCTGAACTCTTTCTGCTGCTAGAGTCAGATGGGGGTTGTTGGAAAAGGAATTTCTTACCCAAAGGATTTTGCTTCTGCTCTCTTTGAAGTCAGGCAAGCCCTGGGCTGGAGAAATGAATGGGGCTGCCACTTTTTTAGGTAAGTTTTATTAGAGAGAAGTTCTATTTATTTTATTTATTTATTTATTTATTGTAGAACTGGGGATTGGTCCCAGGGTCATTCTATCTCTGAGCTACACCCCCAGTCCAGTTTTTTATCCCTTTTTTCTTTCTTTCTTTTTTTTTTTTTTTTTTTTTTTTTTGAAGGGGAGTAAAAAGTTTATTGGAAGCAGCAGGGAATAGGGAAAAGTGGCCAAACACCCCCTAAGGGGCTGTCGGAACTCTGAAGTCCAGCAGCTGCCTTCAGGTCACTACCCAAGTGTAGCCCGGGCCAAGTGCCTTCAGTTGCAAGCTGTTTTCTCTCAAAGTCCACGCGATCTGCCAGAAAGGAAGTGCAGGTCACCCCTAGGGACCCTGGTTGGCCTTGATGTCCAGCAGAGGCCTTCAGGTCACTACCCGGGTGTAGCCCGGGCCAAATGCCTTCAGTTGCAAACTGCTTTCTCTCAAAGTCCACGCGATCTGCCAGAAAAGAAGTGCAGGTCACCCCTAGGGACCCTGGTTGGCCTTGATGTCCAGCAGAGGCCTTCAGGTCACTACCCGGGTGTAGCCTGGGCCAAGTGCCTTCAATTGCACTCCACCTTCTCTCAAAGCTAACACGACCTGCAAGAGAGAGAGAGAAGCTCCCCAACGGGGAGGGGTTCCCAGAGTGGGTAACCCTTTTATTCCTTATTTTGAAGCAGGGTCTCATTAAGTTGTAGAGAGCCTCACCAAGTGGCTGAGGCTGGCTGAAAACCTGTGATCCTTCTGTCTCAGCCTCCCAAATACTGGGATTACAAGCATGTTCCACCACACCTGGCTTAAGCTTAGATTCTGTAATTGACTCATGCCTTCTCTTTCTCCAAAAAGAATCTGAAGTGGAAACTGGGTGTGGTGGCACAGGCCTATAATTGTAGTACTTAGGAGACTGACACTGGAGGATCACAGGCTCCAGGCCAGCCTCAGCAATGTAGGGAGACCCTGTTTCAAAATATAAAATAAAAAGAGCCAGGCGTGGTGGCGCACACTTGTAAACCCCATGCTTGGGAGGTGGAGATAGGAAGATTGCACAGGTTCAAAGCCAGCCTTGCTGGCTTAAGAGACCCTGTTTCCAAATAGAAAATATATAATAGGTCTGGGAGTGTAGCCCGGAATAGAAGAGTTCCATCCCCAGTACCACAAAAAAGTATATATAAAAAAGTGTATATATATATATATATATATATATATATATATATATACAAACATATATATGTATATATATATACTTTTTAAATATATATGTATATATATACATATATGTGTGTATATGTGTGTGTGTGTGTGTATATATATATATATATATATATATATATATATATATGGGCTGGGAAAGTATCTTGGAAATAGAATACCCTGGGCTCAATTCCCAGTACCAAAATGAATACATAAAAATAAAAAGGGCTGAGGGCATAGCTCAAAGGTAGAATCCCCCTGGATTCAAGTCCCAGCATAAATAAATAAATAAATAAATAAATAAATAAATAAATAAATGTAAAAAATAGCTTGAGTTGTAGCTCAGAAGTAGAAGGCCCAGGCTCAATCTCCAATACAAAATAAAACAAAACAAAAAAATTTGAAAGTGGCACCCAAGCTGGGTGTAGTGGCGCACCTTTGAAATCCCAGCATTTGGGAGGCTGAGACAGGAGGACTGCATTTTGAGGACAGCCTCAGCTACTTAGTGAGGCCCTTTGCAAGTCAGTAAGACCCTGTTTCAAAATAAAGAATAAAAAATCGGGCTGGGGGTATAGCTTGGAGGTAGAAAGCCCCTGGGTTCCATCCTCAGTACAAAAGAAAGAAAGAAAGAAAGAAAGAAAGAAAGAAAGAAAGAAAGAAAGAAAGAAAGAAAGAAAGAAAGAAAGAAAGAGAGAAAGAAAGAGAGAAAGAAAGAGAAAGGAAGAAAGTGGCATCCAGCAAAATGGCACTGAAACGCTTGGCCAACTCATGCCACAATCATAACTAACCTTTGCTGGTTGCTTACTGTGTGTCCAGCATAGTTATAAGCCCTTGCACATGGACCACTTGCATAATTTCCAGAGCTGGGAGGAGGGTTGGGCATAGGAGCTGGGCTCTTGGTCAAATCCACTTCAAAGGCAAGGAAACTGAGGCTTACGGCTGAAGAAGTAACCAGATAACCTTCCAGGGCTACCCAAGGACTAAAGGGCACTACCAAGATTGGTACCCAAGCAGTCTGGCCCCAGAACCTTTGGGCTTCACTCCTGAGCACTTAGAATTCGGGAGCAGAATTGCATAGCAGGCAAGCGTCGGGGCTCAGAGTCTGCGTGCCAAAGGTACGAGGGCTCCTCTAGATTTGTTTCCCCAATTGTTGACTAAGGATAGAACTTCTTCGTAGGGTTGCTGCGCTTACTAAACCGGGCTGTGCATGTGAAACAATGCCTGGCCCATAAATAAGGGATGGCTATATCATCATCATCAGCAGCAGCAGCAGCAGCAGTCACTCAGGGATGGGAGTGCATTCCTTGAGCCTCTGAATGCTTGCAGCCACCTCACAGCCCGCAATGCTTGCTTCTGTCCCCTGAACCTACCCCAATTCCACCTACCCTTTCGTGTTTCAGCTCCCACCTCCCTTTTGCCCAGGGCATTTTGCAAAGTCAGCACAATCTTCCTGGCTTTCTTCTTTCCCAGAGTCCTTCTGCACTCACCTATGTTCAGCATCGTATAATGTTCACTGCCCTCGGGGTTCCTGCAGCCACCTAGGACAGAGGAGGAGATAGAGGAGGCCCTGCTATTATTCCCATTTGGCCTATGAGAAAGCAGGGCCTGTAGGTGGTAAGGCCAGGAGTTATACTCAGGTTTTGACAAATTATGGAAAGTGTGTGTGTGTGTGTGTGTGTGTGTGTGTGTGTGTGTGCACGCGCGCACACATTCACAGAATGGACATGGTCATGGGTGCAGCCTAGGAATCTAGTAGCAGATTTTGAGTTCTTGGCTCTGGCTGTCATTACCCTTGTGTGCACCACTTTGGACATACCACATGCTCCCCCCGAACCTCAGTTTCTTTGTCAGTAAAATGGGCACCATTAAGAGATGCTGCCTCGCAGAGTTATTGGGAAAAGACAATGAGATCGTGGTTATAAAATGCTTAGCATCTGAGTGTCTGGCACCAATGAAGGTACCAGGAATGGTAGCTGGGATTGTTGTGTGTAAATGAGACATTGAAGGGGGAGGGGTTGATCCTCTGTGGTCATGTTGGGGGTGTACGCGTGCACACTTGTGTACGTATCCCCACACTTCACCCACCTCCACGCAATCTGTTCTCTTAATATAAAAGATCATGGTTCCGAGGGAAAGTCTTTTCTCTCTGAAACTCTGCCTGAGAGCTATAAGCGACTGGAATGCAGAGACCAGGAGATGCCTCAGTGGGGGCCCGGGCACTTTCCGTGTACAGGAACGGGTACTTGTGTCTCTGGGGGATACGGGCACCAGCGCTGAGCCTCGTGGGGATGCGGAGACACCCTTGCCTACCTGTGTCTGTTAGGATGCGCCTTTGTGTGTGCAGATTGACTACTGGGAGCCCTGCGTCTGGAGACACACTCTGGAGAGAGGGTGCCCTTGCTGTTTAGAAGTGGTTCTCCCGCCATCTGTAAGGGTCTGTGTGTTTATCTGGGGATGCTTGGGCAGAGGACCAAAAATGACATGGGATTTGGAATTCTGTGAGAGCCTGTGATGTCTTAAGGATGGATGTGTGTATGCACGAGTGTGAGGACAATTGTGTGGAGTGTTCACATCTGCAAATGAGAGCAACTGCAGAGGTGTGTGTGTGTGTGTGATAGGGTGCAGGTGGGCTGTCCTGCCGTCTATAGGGCTGGAGCTAAACCTGAATGTACGCATTTGTTTTTAGAAGGGGTCATATATTTATCCGTGTCTCTGTAGGCTCAGCAACCGCGGCTCAGACGTCCACGTGTGTCTTGTAGGATGTTGGTGTGTGTACAGCTATCTTTGAATCTGAAGGTTCTGTGGGCTGTGTCGAGGGGTCTGTGTCTCCTCTCCAAATGTCTGGGCCTCTCTGCCTTCCTCGCCACTCTCATTGTCAACAGAACCCCAGAGAAGGTGAGATGGGCAGGAGAATGTGTAGCTAAGTAAATCCTGAAGGGATGGGGACGTTCCCAGCAATCCCTCCCAAAAGAATTCAGAGGAACCACCCTCCCTTTCCATTTCCCCCTCCCCATCCCATTCAGCCCTTGGGAGCGCGTGCCCTCCGGTTACCGCACGGAGCAGAACTGTTTGCAAGGGAATGTGTGGATACCGAGAGCCCGGTGAAAGAGTGCAAACACGTTAGGATTCGCATCAGAATGTACACAAATGTACCAGGCGCGGCTTTGCGTCCACCGAGTATCATGCATGGCCGCCTATGGGCACGGTCTCCGCGGATGGGGTGACCGCGGGTCCCTCTCCTACCTGTGAGTGGGGCTGTGTCTGAGGGCGGTGGGCGCCCCGGGAGGGAGGGGCGGTGGGGAGCGCTCTGCCCGACGTGCGCCCGCCGGCGTGTCTCTTGAGTGTCTGTGTGTCTCTGTGTTTGTGTGTGCGCGTCTCTGGTCTCTGCCTCCTTCCGTGTGTCTTGCTCGTCCTCGGCGGGGAGGGGATTGGTCACGCATGACTCATCTTGAACCGAGCGGGGCTCCGGCGGCAGGGCGGCCGCCGCCGCAGCTGGAGGGGGAGGAGGACGAGGAGGAGGGAGAAGAGGAGGAGGAGGAGGACTACAAGGAGAGGGAGGAGGAGGAGGAGGAGGAGGAGGAGGAGGAGGAGGAGGAGGAGGAGGAGGGGACCTCTCCAAGTTTGTCGGGACCTTCTTCCGAGGCGGCGGCGCAGGCAGCCGGGGAGGCCCGGGCTGCGCGCGGGCCAGCGGCGGGGGCTGGGGCCGGGCCCCGGGCCTCGGGGCCGGCGCCTGGGCTCTCGGGCTGCAGCCTGTGCTCCCACCGCGGCCGGGGCGCCCCCCCGGGCGGCTCGGGGCGCTGCGCGCGGGGTGAGCCCGGCGCTCCCGGGCCCATGTACTGGAAGCATGAGAACGCAGCCCCGGCGCTGCCCGAGGGCTGCCGGCTGCCGGCCGAGGGCGGCCCCGCCGCCGACCAGGTGAGCGAGCGCCGGCCGGGCCGGGCGGGATGGCGGCGGCGGCGCGGAGGAGGGGTGCTGCGTGTGTCCGTGGGTGTGCGAGCGAGCGCGAGCGCGAGGGGGGGTCGCGGGAAGCGGGAACGCATTATGCAAATGTCGGAGGAATTTCTCAAAAAGCGATTTAGCAAAGACACAGGCGAATCAAGGGGAGGCGAGGCCGGCATTGTCCGCGTGAATAGGCGCTGATAGCGCCGAGGCGCCGGGGCTCGCGCGGGCGCGACGCCGAGGATCCCGACGCGGGCCGCTCCGGGCGCGCCCGAGGGCTGCGGGGGCTCTTTCCTCCTCTCGGACGCCTCTCCCTTTCTCTTCTTGGCCCCACTTTACCCCCGATCTCGCCCCCTTTTGCTCCGGGTTCCTCGGACGGGCCCTGGAAAGGCGCCTCGATCCGTGTCAATCTCGCCGCTTCAATTTCTCGGCGCGCGTCGGGCGGGCGGACGCTCGCGGAGCTCCCGGTTTTATTTTCCGCAACCACCACCAGCACCAGCACCACCACCACCAGCAGCACCACCACCCCCATCTCCTTTTTATTTTCTTTCTCTCTTTCTCCTTTTTGCATTTTGTGCGGAGAGGAGGAGAAGGGAGCGAGGAAGGGGGGGTGGGTGGAGAGAGAAAAATTCGATTTTTAATTACTACCATTAAAAAATCAAATTTGCAATTCTTTGGGCGGCCTGATGGATCTCACTGATTGACAGTTGGAATTGACACTCTGGCTACCTCTTATCTTGGGCATTCACGACAATTTCTAATTGCAGGTAGTTTGTGTGTGTGCGCGTGTTTTTCCCCCCCTCAGAGGCTTGGATTGCAAGGGAACTAAGCGATTACTTCAAGAGCCACGGGTTAAGTGCAGGGAGAGGGGGAGAGAGAGGGAAAAAATCCAATCCAAATTCAAATTGCTTCATTAGAGAGACACCGCTTTTGTGGGGAAGGGCTTTAAATGCCCACTACAAAGTTAGGACTCATTGTTCCGCGCCGGTTTATATAACAGGCGCGGGGAGGCGCTGGGCTCAGGCTGCGCGGAGCCCGTGCCGCAGCCGCCGCAGCCAGGCTTCCCTCCCCCTCCCCCAGGTGATGGCCCAGCCAGGGTCCGGCTGCAAAGCGACCACCCGCTGCCTTGAAGGGACCGCGCCGCCTGCCATGGTGAGTCCGCTCGGCTCCGCCTGGGCCCTCGGCCCCCCAGCAGCCCAGCCCCGGACACCTGGCCGGGCTTTCCGGCCGCGAGCCGCTGCCCAGACGCTGGGGGGCCTCCCCGCCGGCGCCGCCCCTCGCCCGCGCCGGGTTTTCCGGCCAGGAGCGCGGGCTTCGGCCGCTCCTCGCACCCAGGACGCGCCTGTTAAAAGTTGGGGCCGTCCCTTCCTCCCCGGGAGGCCCTCCGGGGGCTGTGGTCCTGCCTGCGGCGCCGCATCCCGGGCAGATTTCGTTGTCGGTGGGTGCGCGAGGAAGCCGACTTGCCTGGGCAGCGGGGCGGGTCGGGGCGGCCGGCTCAGCGCCACCTCTCCTCCCCACCGCAGGCGCAGTCGGACGCCGAGGCCCTGGCCGGAGCCCTGGACAAGGACGAGGGTCGGGCCTCCCCGTGCACGCCCAGCACGCCGTCCGTCTGCTCGCCGCCCTCGGCCGCCTCCTCCGTGCCGTCCGCCGGCAAGAACATCTGCTCCAGCTGCGGCCTCGAAATTCTGGACCGGTATCTGCTCAAGGTGAGTCGGGGTGGGGGTGGCGCGCGTGTGGGAGGGGGTGGGATGCCGCGCGGGGAAGAGGCGCCCGAGCCAGGTCGGCTCCATCCCCAGTGGCTGCGCGGCTGCGGGCGGGTCTTGGGGGTCTCTCTGCGCCCCGAGTTCCCTCTGAGAAGTAGGAAGACTATTTCTGTTTCTCGGAGCCTCGGGGTTAGAGAGGCAAACGAAGGGAGTCGCAAGCGCCTTCTGAGTCCCGGCGTCTCTGTCTGCCAATGAGGCCGGGGAGGCTGGGGCCGGGAGTGGAGGAGCCCCGCGCTGACCCGACCCCTCCCCGCCCCCTCCCCAGGTCAACAACCTCATCTGGCACGTGCGGTGCCTGGAGTGCTCCGTGTGTCGCACGTCGCTGCGGCAGCAGAACAGCTGCTACATTAAGAACAAGGAAATCTTCTGCAAGATGGACTACTTCAGGTAGGCTGCGGCGGCCGCAGGAGGCCCCGAGCGCACCCCGGCCACCTCTGCGGCCGAGGCCTCCGGAGCCCCGTGGGGTCCGAGCGCGCCCGGGGCGCCGCCAGGGCGCCGGCCTGCGGCCTTTCCGCGTCGGGAACCCCGTGCTCCGGCCGTGCGGCGATGGGCCTCGGGTTCCGCGGTCCGCTGGGTGTCGGTCGCGTCTCCGGCTCCGTCTCGGGTCCTGCCGGAGGCTCAGGCTCCGGTTCCGACCTGCGGCGCCGCAGTCCACCCTGACGTCCGCGGTTCCCGCCCGGACCCGCTCGGATCCCAGCAGTCCGCAGGCTGCACCTCGCGTGCGCTCCGGTCGTGGTTCCAACCCTACTCGGACTCGAGTCGTGTCAAGGCCCGTCTCGGGAGCCACCCTAAGCTGGGCCCCGACTCTGGCACTGGCTCTGACCCGGGGCCCGGCTCGGGATCTGATCCGGCCCCAAGCACCAGCCCGCCATGCAGCTCAGACCCCAGCCCATATCCAAGCGCCTGGTCCTAAGCCCCAGCCTCGGTCTCCGGCTCCGCCTCTCCTCCCCTGGCCGCGGCCGCTCGAGCCTCGTACTTCCAGTCTGGGAATCTCGCTTGGGTGCTGGGAGCCTGGTCCGGCCCCAGCTCCGCCGTCGTTTCCGGCGCCGGCTTGGGCCTCTGCCGGGTGTAGGCTCTGGTTTTGGGCTCTCGGCCAGGTGAGCAAGCCCCGGGCCGCAGCCCGAGCGCCCAGTGGGATTACCCTGAGCTGTCTCTTCGCGCCGCGGCACCGCGCTGGTCCCCCGAGCTCGCCGCCGCCGCCGCCCGCGCCTCCTCCCGCGCGCCGTTGCGCCTCCGCGGTTGGCTGCGCTCCTCGCTTCTAACTCCGAGTCCACGCCTGGGTCGAGGTCACTGCAGTGTCAGGGGCTCCGGGGTGGTCTGCAAGATCCCAGCGGGAAGCAGGAACCAGGCCTGGTCCAGTGGCCGGGCCTAAGGAGTCAGTCCCAAGACAGTGGTGTGGAGTCAGTTGCGGGGATGGATGCTGCTCACCTCTCGGACCACCCCCTCCCAACCACAGACAGCCCTCCCCTCTTTGCCTCGAAGAGGTCACTGTTTCAGTGCTCCTGAGAAGACCCGGGCTCCAGAATGCATCTTTGAAGGTCGGGGAACCCGGTGGATGGCAGATTCCTCCTCCCCAACTCGGAGCTTCTGAAGGGCCTGAGTCCAGAAGGAAGTTGGCAGCCTTTGGGGCTGGGGTTCTCCAAGGAGACTGTGAGAAGCGGTTGAACAGGCTTATGTGATGGGTGTAGGAGAGAGTGCAGCTGCTGCAGGAGGTGTGGGGTGCTCTAGCAAGTGGTCTAGGTCTCCTTGTGTGGGGGGGGCACGGTATGTTGGTGATATTGTCAGGAAACTGTGCGGTGGTACTGGGCACCCTGTCCTTAAACAGGGTCAAGGATATGTAGAGAGTATGTATGTTCCTTATTAGAGAAATACTTTGTCTCTTAGTTCACATGTATCAAGAGTGTGAGTCTATTTGTGAATGCTGAGATTTTGTGTATGTGCATGCATGCGTGTGCAAGGTGGTCAGGACAGGAACACATCTGGACCAGAGTCCGGAGGTGGTGGGTTGGGTGAGAGGATTCTGCAGGCTGGTCTCACCCAGCCCACCCTCTCCTCTGAGGCCCTCCACCTAGGCACTGAGGGGCCACGGGTGCGGTGTGAATGTGCCCTCGATAGCTGGGCTCTGCTGTTTTGCACTTTTGTAGGCAGTGTGGGGTGTCACAGTGTGGTGTGTCTGCAGTGTGCTATCTCCTCCTACTGTCCCATCTGACTGTTGGTGTGACCTGGGCAGGAAACAGAGGTTAGAATTACTGTCCAGCCACCTCCTTGCTACAAGCCTGACTCCAGGTAGTGGGGAGCGGCTGCTGTTTGGGGGCTCCTTGGCGTCATCCGCTCCCAGGAAGCTTGGGCAAGCCAGCCCATGGCTTCTAGGCATAAGGCTGGGCAGGACCCCTGCCCAGGCTGGGCTGATGACACCACACCTGGCAGCCTTACTTATCACTGGCCCAACTTTCTTCCCTGCACCTCTGGATGGAACCAAGCCTTGGTTCCATCATCAGGATCCTTCACAAATTCCCCATCCCACTTTGTGGGTGAAGGGAGGGTGCAGCCCATGTAGGGAGAGGCAGGGCACCAAGTTGTGACCTGAGCCACATCACCACATCTCTCTGCCCTGGATTCTGCCTTTGTAAGATTGTTTCCCCAAGCTGCCAAAGAGGCCACCAAAGGGACAGATGTCCAGAAAGGTTCGCTAACCGGCAGTGCCTCCGCTATCACTGCTGTCACCGCTGACAAGCGGACGGACGCCGGGCAGGAGCCCAGGGTGGCATTTCCTGCTGGCAGGTCAGCTTCAGTGCCTGAAGTGCTGTGGCCGGGCCATTTCTAGGCTGCAGCTTCTGAGCCCCGATCCTTCCCCAGTGACAAGAGCCCCCAAAACAAATCGAATCCAGATTTCTGGTTAAGAAAATGGTGGGAACAATGCTCACAATCCTGGGGTGAGGGTGGAATTGTGGCTTTTCTGATCATTTCTCCCCCTGCCAAGTCCCCCTGCGGGCATAACCCATCTTTGGCAATTCCACCTGTAACAAAAATGACAAAACCTCCAAAACGGGAAAGAAAAAGCCTGCAGAGCCAGCAGCAAGAACTAATGTCTGCACAGAGTGCATCTCAGGTTGCCGAGGGAGCTCTTCCTGGCTGAATGGTGCTGGGGGGGGGGGCAGAGTCCATCTCTTAAGAGCCAGGGCTCAGGGAAGCAATCACTGAGACTCTGTAGGCCTCTAATTCCTGAAGCCTAAGGATCCAGGGTCAGGTGGGATATGGACTGGCGCACTCTGCCAAAGAGAGGCCAAAATCTTCCAACAGGGTAGGAAGAGAGGGGAGGAAGAGGAGGCACTTGGGGCTGCCATGGGCCTCTAACCTCTGATCATGTCTCCCAGGAAAGGGATTCTCTTCTGTTCTATCCTTTATCTGGCTCCTCCTTGACACTGTTTTGTGGATCTTCCTTCAGACTTCATTGGTAGAGCTGGTATTGGTAGCTCTGAAGTTAGAGGTCAGAAGGGAACCCAAGATTCATCAGAGAGGGAGTTTGCAGAGCACAGGGAGCCAGGGGCCTGTGCTGCTACTGGCTCATTTGCATTACTGGGAGCGGGGCTTGGCTGTTCCACTGGCTCTATGTCCTTGGCCAGACTGTTGGACCTCTCTGCCTCAGTTTCTCCAACTCACTCTGCTAACAGGGACCTCACCAGCCCTTGAGGGCTCAACCTGACTCAGGCCTCCTCTCAGTCTCAGAGTACCAGCAGAAAGACATTACCAACAGAAAAATACGATAGGGCATTTAATTCTTCACTTTTGTTGTTAAGGTACTTCCTTCCCCCTTTAGTTGTCCCCCCCCCCAAAAAAAAAGTGGAAAAAAGCCAGGAGTGGTTGCACAGGCTTGTAATCCCAGCATTTGAGAGGCTGAGACAGGAGGATCTCAGTTCGCAGACAGCCTCAGCTACTTAGTGAGACCCTGTTTCAAAAGAAAGAATTAAAAATAGGGCTGGGAGTGTAGCTCAGAGGTAGAATACCCCTGGGTTCCATCCCCAGTACTGGAAAGAAAGAAAGAAAGGAAAGAAAGAGGAAGGAAGGAAAGAAACAAGGGAAAAAAGATGTGGGGGAAAATCTGGGGGAGAAATACGCTTCCTTTTGGGGGCATTCACATTTCCATTGCCATCAGCAACTGCAAGCCAGGATAGCTTCTCATGCCCCCAAATCCCCCACATGTGGGGGCAGTGGCCCCATGGCAGGGCCTTCCTGGTCCCCTCAACCTCCTAGAGCACTGTGTGTGCCCACTGTATGGTTGGGGAGGCCTAGGTCCCAGAAGAGCAGACAGTGACATGGCCCACACAGTAAGCCAGAACACGGACAAGAGGCAGGCCAGGCAACATCAGAATATACAGAGCTCTGCTCCAGGCCGGAACGATGCTAACACTTTCTCTGCTTCAATTTTTACTCAATCCTCAAGTCCATCCTGTGAATATTATACCCTAACAATTCCCACATTATAGGAGGGGAAACTGAGGCCTGGGGAGGTGAGGTCATAAAGCACATACGTGGTAGAACTTGCATAGGCCATATGGCTACCTAACCCCACCATTCCTTCCTCTAAGCACCCCCTGCCCATACTCTTCTATAGGCAAAATATGCCCATGGCCTCTGTGCACTGCAAGGCCTATAGAAAGGCAAGAACTCCTGTCTGCCCGTCCTAAGAGTCCAGCCCATAGTGTCCAGATGAGTGGTCTCCCTAGGTGGCCCTGTGGGCACTAGAGCAGGGGCAGCCTCCTGTCTCCAGTGACTTGGAGTGAGTTTGCCAAGGTCAGATCATCCTGACCCTCTTCCCTTTGGAGGGAGGGAGAGAGAGAGTGGGAAATAAAGGGTTAACTGCTGCCCCTGGTCCCTGCCGGGCCACTGGACTTAGGGCATGCCCCTGGCCTTCTAGGGTCTTCCTCCAGGAGCCAGAGCTCTGTCTTCAGGCTCTAGTGGGAGACAGACCTCCACTCTTTCCCAGAGTGAGGGTCTCAGAGGAGGCCGAGAGAGCCCCTCACCACAATGGAGGGCAGCTGTTGGGGGTCTGGTGTTGGGGGAACAGAGAGGGGAGCTAGGGGAGGAGCCTCAGGCCGGGGACCTCGGGAAGGAGGCTGGCCATCTTAACCTCTTAAATGCCGGTTCTGTTTTCCCTGGCTTCTAAGGGTTTGCCTAGAAGGGAAGGAGCAGGAGGACTAGGAAGCCTCCAACCCTCCTTCTTCGCCTTATGGAATCTCTTTCCGGCCATCCATCCAGTGAGCAGGAGTGTCTTTAACCCCAAATCAGTGAACTCAGCTTCCTTTAGTCACCTCAGACTCCTTAGCTCCCAGAACCCATGCCTGCGCTCTGAGCTTGTTTCCTCTAGAGGAAAAAGGGTAGAAAAATAAACGAGGGAAGAGGTCCCAGCAAAACTCCAATGGGCTCATTCGTAAAAGCTCCTTCTTCAGGCAAATAATTACTGAGCATTAACTATACCCAGGAGAAGTAGACCTGGAAGACCGGCCTGCCTTGGTCAGGGTGGGTGTGTGCCCCTCACATACACACACAACCAGGACTAGCCAGACCCCTCTGCTCCCGGTGCAGGAGGATGCCCAGCCGCGCCTTCCATAGCTGCCAGGATGCGCTGGACCTGACCGGCACCTCTCCGTCCCCAAAGCGCCTCAGACTTCTGTGTGCTGGGACCCAGGGAGGGGTGCACAAGGCCCGGAGCTCACAGCAAGCCTGGGGTGGCTGTGGGTGCGCCTCCTAATCCCTTTGGCGCTCCCTTCACAGCTCCGGAGCACCCCTTTCTTGAAGTTTCGTTGTCTCCACCGCCGATTTCGCTGCTTCCGGAATCCGGGGGCTTGAGCCTCGCCGCTTGCCGGGGGAAGGAGTCTGTCAGTTTGTCAGAGCCTCGATCCGTAAGCCTCTTCGTGCGTGCCCTTTGTTTGTGCCACTGACCCCTGTCCTAGGTGGAGGACACCCTGCAGGAACGGGCCCAGCGCATCCAAACCTACTGAATGACATCCATCCGCATCCGCACCCCAAGCATCCAGGGCGGGGTGATTTCGTTGACCGGGACAGGTCAGGGCGAGTGCAGAGAGCTTCTAGGGCTTCTAGGGCTGGACACCGCGCCTGGCTTGCTGGGTGATGTTTGGAGCGCCGGTTTCAAAGCAAGGGCATGGGGCACCGTGCCCTACCTGTGTAGACAGAGAATGGGCCGGACGTTAGGGACTGGTAGGGCAGGAAGATGGGGTGCGAGGTGGCCAAGGACGAAGATACCCACCCAGCCACGTGGGAGGATCCGGGACCACACTTCCCACGAAGCGAAGCGCACCGAGCTACCTGCTGGAGGCTCAGCTGCTTTTGCTCCTTTCCGAAGGCCAGGACCTTCCTTACTCCTCCCGCTGTCTCCCAGGAGACCCACTCCTTCTGGCGCAGGAGTTTGGGGAGTTGAGTTTCCAGAATCTACAGAGGGGAGTGGGGACAAGATACAGTCAGACCAAGCCCCTTTCTCGGTCATCCTCCTGGGATCCTGACTCTTCATCTGCTTGGCGGCTCGGCGGGTTCTAGGTCTGCTTTGCACCTCGGAGGGAACCTCAACACTGGCCTCGTGCTCTGTGGTCTGGAGTAATCGCTGACTCCATGTGTGAAAAATGGGTGCCAGAATCCCTACCTCACCCAGTTTCGACAAAGGGGAGATGGTCCACAGAAGGTGGTGCGCTCCGAACCCCTACCGGAAGTGAGGGCTCTGCATTTGGCTGGACGCCTGGTCCTCCCGAAGCCAGCCTCCCTCAGAGGCCAGGAAGTGCTCCTGATCCAGATATCACCAGTGGGGTGGCAGAATCGGCTTGGATTCGTGGAAGGGGTAGGGTGGTAGGCAAAGCAGTTTCATCCTTTTACTGTGGGATTAGGAACCAAGACAGGCTGTTCTGTGCTCTCCCCCGGGGAAGCCCAGCCGCCAAGGTCCTCTCAGAGAGGTGAGGGCTAGAGCTTCCTCTGCTTAGGGGGAAAGGACCAGCTCGCTTTGCTTAGGGTAGAAAGGCACCAGCTTGCCCTAGGCTGGGCAAAGCCAGCAGCAGTCTGTGGGGGCCCCCTTGCTCTCCTCGGGCGTCTGTGTGGAAGCAGGAGCTGACCAAAGCCATCTTGCTCTGGTACTCAGTACAACTCAACATCTTTATCAACCATTAATTGCTTGATTTTACCAGGGCAGGTGAGGCTGGGTGTGTGTGTGAGGGGGTGTTGTTTTGTTTCTGCTGGGCAATTTCCTCCAGCCACACACAGATGTGGTTTCCTAAGGCAGCTCTAAGTAGAAGGGTGCTCTTCCTGAAGACATGGGGCAAAAGCTTTTAAGCTTCCCCCTCCCTCCAGGAATGAGGTAGGAATGGGGTTGGGGGTGGACTGGGAGAGCCAGCCAAGCAACCAGACATTCACCAGTGTTGTGGTGAAAACCAAGAGGGTGGAGGACCTCTGGGAAGGACTTGCTCGGGCAAGGCCTGGGGGAAAGTGCTCCAGAGGCGGCTGACCTTCCACTGTGGCTGACCAGGACTCTTGCTTGGCTACGTGGTGGGAGATCTTGAAGAAGATCAGGAAGGAGGTGGCCTAAGGAGGATGTGGTCTGTTGGGTTCTGTAAATCCCAGATACCTTGGACCAGGTCCCGAGGGTAGAGTGGAGCCACCAGAGCATGTTAAGCAGGGCAGGGCCAGGCTTCCAGGTGTATGCGGAAACTCACTGTGACTTTGTTGGAGGATGTCTTGGCAGACTAGACTGGAAACTGGCAGACCAGGGCAGGGTCTGGCAGTGAGGGGTGCCTGATGGGAGCTTGGCCTGCGAGGGAGGGCAGCAGGAAGGAGGGAGATGGAGAGGAGGAGATGGGTACCAGGGATACTTCCGAAGCTGAGCCCTTGGCGCCCAAGGATTGGTTGGATGTGGGTTTTGAGAAGGGAGGAGGGAGTGATGTAGGTTTCCATGATGGATGGATGCACTGTGGCGCCATTCCCTGAAATAGAGTGTGCATCAGAGGAAACGGAAGCTGAGAGGGTTGGGCAGAGTGGCAGGTGAGTTATCTTAAAGAACAAACCTTTCCTGGTTCCAGGGGTCCAACTTCAGGCACAGGCTGAACCAGACGCTGCTGCTTCGTAGAGGGGCTCCTGGGTTGTTAGTGGAGGCAGCTGCAGTGTACTTCCTCCCCACTACAAAATCGGAGGAAGAGGAAGGGAGAATTGGGGAAACCATCAAGGCCAAGGGACACATTTGATCTGGGCTTTGTATTTTTGTCTTCTTAATGTTTAGTATTGGGATGTTATGGGCTGCAGAGTCTGAGACTACTTAGGTTCTTAGACTGCAAAACACGGAACAAGCAGTAGTAGTTATGGCCGTTGTCACTAGTTCTGTTAAGACAGCACGCCCAGGGTCATTCAAAGCCAGACGGCACCTATTTGTCTATTCGCCCAAGAATCTCTGAACCCCTGTGCAGCAGAGACTATAATTTCTTCATCTCTGGCATCAATCTGTCTGGGCTTCTTATCTTTGTGAGCTATATGACCTCATGCAACTTATTTTACCTCAGGGATCCCTGATTTTCTTCCTCTGCAAAACAAGGATTCATTGAGATAATGTAAAACACTTAGAAATCTTGCTGGGCACCTACTTCTCAAAAATTTGCCCATAGCAGTCAGTACCCGAGAGACTGACGTGTGAGGATCCCGGGTACAAGGACAGCCTCAGCAACTTAGTGAGACTCTCAGAAACTTAGGACCCTGTTTTCAAACAAAATGATAATAATATATTTTTTTTAAAAAAGGGCTGGTGGTATAGATCAGAGGAAGAGCACCCCTGAATTCAATCCTTGAGTACTCTCCCCCAAATTGCCTATTATTATTACTGTTATGTTTTCTTAACATATTTTACTGAACAAATTAACACACAAATGTAAATGATGATCTTCGAAATTTCGGAACGCTCAGAAAAAAACACCAAGAAGAAAATAAAATCATCTACCAGCTCACTTCCGGGGGGGACTTGGCTGCAGAGGGGTAGGGCATCCAAGCAAAAGTTAAGGCGTGGGAGAGGCCGGGGCTGGACACTGAGTGCTGGCGCCTATTGGGGAGACGGACAGCCGGTCTCAGCCTGGTCCTTGTCCCCCTGTCCCGCAGCCGATTTGGGACCAAGTGTGCCCGGTGCGGCCGACAGATCTACGCCAGCGACTGGGTGCGGCGGGCTCGCGGCAACGCCTACCACCTGGCCTGCTTCGCCTGCTTCTCCTGCAAGCGCCAGCTGTCCACCGGGGAGGAGTTCGGCCTGGTGGAGGAAAAGGTGCTGTGCCGCATCCACTACGACACCATGGTCGAGAACCTCAAGAGAGCCGCCGAGAACGGTACCCTAGCCGCCCCCGCCCAACCTCCGCCCCAGCTCTTGCCCCCGCCCGACCCCAGCACCCCAGGGGCCGCCGGCGTCTGCTCTCCGCGCCCGCCTTCCTAGAGCCCCGGGAGGCGGCGCAGGGGTGGGGCGGCTTGGGAGCTGGCGCTCCGGCTCCACCTTTTGCTTCGGTCAGAGTCCCTGATCGCCCCTGCCTCTGCGTTATCTGTAAAATGGGGCTAATGATAGGACGCCTTCTCAGAGTTTGGTGAGCTGGGGTGTTGTGAAGCCGGAGGCACTGGAGCCCAAGGGGCGCAGCGCATCCATTTCTCCCTTGGACCCCTCTCCTGGGCCCGGGAGTTCATGCCCTCCAGCTGCTTAGAGATGCCTCTAGATGCCCATCCAGGCGGGGTTCTAACTATAAGGGGGGAGAGGGCCAGAAACAGCTCCTGAAGACTGCGCTGGCATATGGAATGGCCTTTCCTCTCTGGGCCTCAGTCCTCCAATCTGTGCAAGATGGATGTTAGACTAGAATGATCTCTACCTCTCCTGTGACTCTGACACTGATATCCCAAGACATATAGTGCCAGGCACGGGGTCCGGATCTTCCAGGGGCATTGAGGCGGGTGGGGGCTGGTGAAGGGGAGTGCAGGCGCGGCTGTGGGCAGAGGCAGGGACTCTGTGTCACTCCCCTGTGGGCATCTGTGGATGCTGATGACTTCCCTAGAGCATGGGCTAATTTCTGTGATCTTAATAATAGTCCTAGGACGTTGGTAGTGTGTCTCCATTTAACAGAAAAGGAAAGAGGTGGCAGTTATCTGCAGTATATAACTTGCCTACAGTTACAGACATTGGGTCTGCCTGACTTCAGAGCCCAGGCTCCTAACTCCAGTAGCGTAGCCAACCACACCGTGCTCTGCCTCCTCGTCTCCATGCTCCAGGCAGGACTTCTTGATCAGACAATAAAACTAGGAGGCTACTGGGGTAGGTGCGGCTGCCCCTAAAGGGCTTCATTTTTCCATCTAAAAACAAACAAACAACCCAGGCACCCTAATCCTTGTCCCACCCGCTTTGCTATTAATAAATACAATAAGATGTCTGGCTCACCCCTGGCTTCTCTGGGGAGGGGAGGGAACTTCCTACCTCAATTTCTAGGCTCACCTGAAGTCTAGTCAGAGATCATCAGAACCCCCCCCCCCCCGGCCATCACTTCCCCTGCCAGGATCTAAGTGGGGAGCAAATGAACTTGGGGTGCTATGATGTTACCTGTAGTGACGGGCAAGCTGGCCGTTGAGTTGGGATGGAAACCTAGGAGTCAGAGCTTCCTCTACACCATGGTCCATCAGTAACCATAGGCTCCCACCATGCCTGGACCCACTAGGACCAGCCCTAGTCATGGCCTAGACACGTGGCTCTTACCACGCAGGGGACTTGCTCTCCCCAAGAAGGAGAGCTTAAAGGCTCAGGACCTCAGAACTCCCTTGCTGATCAGCCCTTGGTGTTGATTATTGCTTTGCTTTTTGGAAATAACACATACATACATACACACACATATACATGTTTATCATAGGAAAATTAGAAAAGATGTTTAAGCAAAAAGATCACTCCAAATGCCACCTCTTTTCCCATTTTAGTGTTAGCTTTCCAGATTTTTTTTCTATGTACATGTGTATGTATGTTGGAGTATTTGGGGTTTTAGCCCTCCAACATAATTTTTCCGAATTAAAAATTACAATAAATTGTGAGCAGTGCTTATATGAATGGTGAAATTGCCAGTGATATTTTCCCCTTTCGTTGTGTTCATTGGAATTTTCTAGACTTTTGATAAGGACCATGAATTACTTTTATATTCAGAACAATGAACTATTTTTTGTGGTACTGGGGCTGGAACCCAGGGGCTTTTCAACCTCCGGGCTATACTTCCAGACGTATTTTCTATTTTATTTGGGAAAAGGGTCTCACTAAGTTGCTGAGAGCCTCACTAAGTAGCTGAGGCTGGCTTCAAACCTGTGTGATCCTCCTGTCTCAGCCTCCCAAGCACTGGGAGCGTGAGCCACCACGCCCGGCGGAACAATGAAATATTTTTGAAAACAAGAATCTACTTGTTTGTATGGTGGTTTACAAACATAATTCTAAAAGTAATATGAATGGAGACAGGATATCAAACATCTACCCAGTTAACAAAATTAAACCTTAGAGAACTGACATGTACTTACTTTTAAGACCTCAGAAGTTACAGAAATACTGAAAATAAAAAATTCTAGGTAACCACACTCCTGGCAGGTAAACCATGTCTAACACCTTGGTGTTTATCTTTTCAACTTTTTTTCTTCTACTTTTTTTTTTAAAAGCTGGAGTTACAATTTTATAACCTGCTCCCTTATCTCCACCGGCTCCTTTATCTCCCCCAGATTTGCTAGAAGGGAGTCCAGTTGGGGGAGTCAGGGCCAGCCACCAGAAGATATCAGGCAGAAGGCCAGGGGCAGGAGCTTTCTTCTCTCTGAGCCTGTTCCCTCTCATGTCAAGTGGGCATAATGCCGCCTCTCTTTCGGGCTGTGAGACGTAAACAGCACACCGAGTGTGGAAGGGCCGCTCAGAAACCGAAGACCTTTCCCCAAAGACAGAGCTCAGGGACTAGGACTCTGGGGTCCCCGCTCCCAGCCGCTCAGCTCCTGACCCTTCCAGGGACAAGCTCCCCCCACCCCCATCCTTTCCAGGCTGCCACTAGAAGAGATGGGAACGCGTGGTCAGCTGCTTCTGTCGCCCCCAGGGAACGGCCTCACGCTGGAGGGGGCAGTGCCCTCAGAACAGGACAGTCAGCCCAAGCCGGCCAAGCGCGCCCGGACGTCCTTCACCGCCGAGCAGCTGCAGGTACCTGGGCCAGCCGGGAGCGGCGGGGCGGGGGCCGGGGGCGGGGCCTCGGGGGGCGGGGCGAGAGCCTCTGGTCCCACCCCTGTGCCCGGACCCACGGGAGGGGCGGGGCTGCCGCTGGAGGGGGCGTGGCCTCCTGTCTGGAGCCTCTGATTGGGCCGGGGTCTCGGAGACCTCCGAGCGCCCGCGCCTCACTGCGCTCCCGCGACCCGCAGGTTATGCAGGCACAGTTCGCACAGGACAACAACCCGGACGCGCAGACGCTGCAGAAGCTGGCGGACATGACGGGCCTCAGCCGGAGGGTCATCCAGGTGGGCCCGCGGTGGGCGGGGCCTCGCGCACAGCCCCGGAGCTGGCAGAGGTGGGAGGGTGACGGGTGCACTCGGCCGCCCTCCTTCAGGGGGCGATGAGGCTGACCCTCGTGGGGTCCCCTGGCGGCTCCCGAGACCCTGTTCGGCGAGGCTGAGCCTGGAGTTGGCTGTCGTTCCAGGTGTGGTTTCAAAACTGCCGGGCGCGTCATAAAAAGCACACACCGCAGCACCCAGTGCCACCCTCAGGGGCGCCCCCGTCCCGCCTCCCCTCCGCCCTGTCCGACGACATCCACTACTCCCCCTTCAGCAGCCCCGAGCGGGCGCGCATGGTCACCCTGCACGGCTACATTGAGAGTAAGTGGACGGCCGCGGTCGGGGTCAGGGGAAGGGGAGGCTGAGGAGGTTGGCGAGGCTCGGAGAGGTCCGGCAGACCTCGCGGGCGAAGATGTGGGCTTCGCAGTCAATCCCACCTCGAGGGTTCAGGGAATGGGTACACTCCCTGCTCGGGCCCAGTGGGGTGGACCACTTGGCAGAAAGCAAGCAGTTTAACCCTTCCCCAAATACTTTTCAAGTGCCCACTCTGAGCCGCAGCCTGGGGAGGAGGGACAGTACGATGGGCAAGGGCCCGGTCCACGCCGCGGAGCCTCGGCTCTGGTGGACAGAACACCATGACCCATGCGGGTGGTTTTCCCTGGGAATGATTCCTGGGGAAAAGGTGCTGGGTGGGAGTGTCTGCAAGTGCTGGAGGGAGGTGCCTCTGAGCTCACTGAGAAGGGGAGGAAGAGTAGGAATCAGAGTGGCATGGGGCCCAGGTGCACTGAATGTGAGCAGGTCCTCTCCCAGAAAGCAGCTTGGAAGCTGTGCATCTGGGGGGCCAGAGGCCAATGTGACAGGACCATTCGGGGTTGTGAGGTCCTGGGCAAAGCATTACCTAACCTCCTTTAGCCTCAGTTTCCTTATCTGTAGGTTAGAATGGTAATAATATTTTGGGGGTCTGGCGTAGTGATGCGCACCTGTAATCCTAGTACTTGGGAGGTGGGGACAGGAGGATCACAAGTTGAGGCCAACCTCAGCAACTTAATGAGACCTTGTTTCAAAAGAAAATAATAAAATAGGGCTGGGGCTGTAGCTCAGAGGTAGAATGCCCCTGGATTCAATCTCATATATATACACATGTGTGTATGTATTTTGTTCTGGAGTTGTGGGAATCATCCATGCATCCAGTAAGTACATGTTTAGTGCCTCCCGTGTTTGTAGCACTAGGATACAACAGTGAGTATAATCAGAGCGGCCGTGCTCCTGGAACTCACATACCACCGGGGGGGATGGAGAGAGACCAGGAACTTCCAAAGGAAGGGAGGCAGATGTGGAGGGGCAGTGAGCTCTGGGCCGAGACAGGGGCAGGTCATGGTGAAGTGACCTTAGAGCAGGAACCCGGAGGAGTCAGACCCCACGGAGGTCTCAGGGATGCTCCTCGGCAGGTGCTTATCACAGACTTTCTGTCCCCTTGAGGCTGTGTCCTCAAAGCAGGGCATGACCAAAAAAAAAAAAAAATAGAAATGAGCAACACACACACATATGCACACGTACGCAAGTGCACACACCCTTCCTTCTCTGGCTTCAAATAAAAGGGGAAAAAGAAGGGAGGTCAGAGAAAGAAGCACTGTTTGCAAAACACCCACCATGTGCCATAAAGGAGGATCAGAGTTCATGATCCCATTGAACAGATGGGAAAACCAAGGGCTCGCGTAAGTTCATGGGAGCCAGTACTCTTTGAAGATCCAGCGTGGGCTTTGGTGTCAGACTTAAGGCTCCAGATATCACCCCATCACGCCATTTACTAACTGGGTGACATTGGGCAAGTTTCTTTGCTTCTCTGAGTACTAATTCCCTCATCTATACAAAGACAATAAGTACCTCCCTCAAAACAGTGTTATGGACAGCAAACGAGATAGCTGATTAAAAGTCCTCAACACTTAGTAAGTACTAGGTAAGCATTAGCTGCTCTTGGGATGGTGGCAGCGGGCTCGGCTGGCAGAACTAGGAGTTTGGTCCTGTCTACTGCAAGAGGCTGCCACGCGGAACCTTGTCTTTTTACACTGCTGCATGTCTGAACCATCTGCTCAACAGAAGAGATGCTTTCCCCCTTTCATTTCTAAACAATGACTTATGTTCATCCTGCACAGCGCCTGTTAAATACTCATTAAAAGTGCCAGGGATGAGGTGTTCTGCAGGTGCCGGGTATCTGGGCTACCAGGTAATACGTGGTAGGGAGGCAATAATGGACTTAGGTGGCCCAGGTGGAAGTGGGCCAGGACTCTATTCTCACGCTCTATTGGCCAGGCCTAGATCTGTCTTTGATGCCTAGAGAAGTGGTTGGGATATCCTTTTCTTTTCCCCTGGAGGTGGAACCTAGCTTGGGGCAGGAGAAACTGGGGTGTCTAGGCCTGCTACCTCTGACCTCAAGCTACCTCTTGCTTTATAGTTAACTTAGTTTGAATTTTCTGAAGCCATAGAGCTGAGAAGCTGATGAAATGTTAGAACCAGACCCCAGAAAAGTGGTCTTCTGCTACATAGACTTTGCTGCTAAGCCGGGCGTGGTGGCGCACGCTTGTGATCCCCGCACTTGGTAGGCAGAGACAGGAGGATCGCGCAGGTTCGAAGCCAGCCACGCGCGCTGGCTTAGGAGACCCTGTTTCCAAATAAAAATATAAAAATAGGTCTGGGAGTGTAGCCTGGAGGTAGAAGGGCTTCCAGGAACCCCAATATCACCAAAATAAATAAATAAATAAATAAATAGACAGGAACCTGGGTTCCCTGAAGCCTTAGAGCTTAGATTTGATGAAAATAATAATAATAATAATAAAAAAGCTTTAGAGCCAGACCCCAGAAAAATGCACAGACACACATAGTTACTGGAGTAATTTGAGGCTGTTCATGGATTGCTTTAACACCCAGGGAGCAAAGGATCCTCAATGCAATTGCTTTATTCTACAGATGAGAGAACTGTAGCTCAGAAAGGGACAGAGACTGGCCTCAAGTTATGTATCAGTTGTTAGTCACCGTACAGGTTTCTTTCTGTGACAAAAGACGGGGAAGTCTAGAGAAGAGCTAGGCAAAGGACTGATCCACTGTATGTAAATGGCTGAAGCATAAGAGCTTCATATCAGATGCAAAGAGGACTCTCCCCATCAGTTTTAGATGTAGAATAGGCTATGAAACAGCATTCAACACATATTTTTTAAAGCACCTGCTAGATGCCATGTCTCATTCTAGGTACTGGAAAATACACACAAAAAATCTAGAATCTAGAAAACATAAAAGTTCTTACCTTCATGGAACTCACATTCTAGTTGGCAAAGATAGATATATCAGATAAATAAAAACATACAGAAGCCAGATGTGGTGGAACACACCTGTAATCTCAGTACTTGGGAGGCTGAGACAGGAGGATCACAGGTTCGAGGACAGCCTCAGCAGAGACTTTCATAAATCTAGTGAGATCCTGTTTCAAAATAAAACTACAATAGAGCTGGAGGTATAGCTAGGAGGTAGAATGCCCTTGGGCTCAATCCCCAGCACCTGCCTGCCTCTCTCTCTCTCTCTCTCTCTCTCTCTCTCTCTCTCTCTCACACACACACACACACACACACACACACACACACACGTGCATGCCAAAATCAGATGATTAGCAACTCAGAAGATAAGTCAAGCTGGAAAGGAGGACAGAGAGGAGAGAGGTGGCTGTTGATGTTGGGTTGGTGGAATCCAGTGCAAGCTAGGGATCCGCGAGCCTCTGGACGAATGGGGTGCCGCCTTGCCTGCAGGAGTATGCCTTTATCAGCAAGCTAGGTGGTTCTACCTAGCAACCATAGCACTTTATAAAGTCCTCCACAGACAGCATTGTCCCCAGCCCTACTGAAATCCCATAGGGCCGTCCACGTGGTAAGGGCAGGGATGGACCTGGTCTCGGGCCTCTAGCTGGCAGGGCATGGGGCCAGTGGGATCCTGCATGGGGCCTGGGAGACAGGCTCTAAGGTGTCCTCTTGTCCACAGGTCAGGTACAGTGCGGGCAGGTGCACTGTCGGCTGCCTTACACCGCGCCCCCCGTCCACCTCAAAGCCGATATGGATGGGCCGCTCTCCAACCGGGGCGAGAAGGTAAATGGAGCCAGGTTGCTGAGCTGGCTCAGAGCCACCCTGCGGGGTGGGTTCTGGCAGCATTTTCTGTCACTGGGCAGGCACAGGCCTCTTGGGCAGTTGCAGGCGGGTTCCATGTGCAGGGCCTCTCTGGGCCTCCTTGCAGCCCCAGCTGCCCCGTGGGTGGCGCGGTCTTCTCTTTTTCAGACTGGACAGTTTGCTCAAACTTTCAGGCCTTTCTAGGAGGGTTTCTGTCACCTGCCACCCTACCTCCCATCTTCTCACTGGCTTCTCCTCTTTCTCCCTTTCAGTCCTTGCTGTTGGGAATAAATAGTTGGCGGGGCGCAGGGCCAGCAGGCCAGCGAGCAACTGTGGCCAACTGGCAGGGCCTCCTCTGCAAAACCGAATCTCTGATGGTTTCAGACATTAGGACCAAATGTCTGGAAGGGTGCTTAGATGCTACCCGCCCAGCAGCTTGAAGGCTTTGTTTCTTAAACAAGGGAATCCCGTGTCTAATCGTGGCCACACCACAGATGAAAAGAGATAGAGCTGCATAGGGGCGCCACTTCCCTCTCAGCTCTGAGACATCCCTGGTTAGTCTTACACACCGTTGCTCTAAGACGGCTCTTCACTGCAGCGGTGGGGAAACTGAGGCCCACGTAGCTCAAAGTCAGAGTCTGGATGAGGACCACACATGTATTTACTCATCAACTCATTACTCAGAGATGAGTCAAGCACAGTCGCTGCTCCTGAAGCCACAGTCTAGAGGGACATGGACTCCGACAGTGAGTGCACAGTGTGGTCACACCATGATGGGGAAGCCATAGGACATGGGAGGGGCAAAGGAGAGACCTGGGGAAGATGTCCCAGGGGAAGCAGGCTAGAAGCCAGACTTGAAAGCTGAATCAGACTTCATCAGGGCAGACAGGAGCCGTCCCCATACTTAGGGAACCCTGGAGCTGCCAAGTGGAGAATTTGGACTTTATCCTGGGACAGTGGGGGGCCCTGGAAGGCCTTACAGGAACATCCCTGTGGTGGTCCTCAGGCCAGATGTGTTATGGGAGGCAGGGAGCTGCCCTGAGCCATTGGGTGCAGAGTTCCAGGAAGAGAGGGTCCATGCTTTAGAGCTGGGACCATCACGAGCCTTCCAGGCCAGCAGATTCCAGCCTTGGCATGTCTCAGAGTCACCGGGGCGGCTGAAAAAGACATAGGTTCCCAAGCCAGAGAGTCTCATGGGGAGGTCCTGGGTGAGGTGCAGGGATCTGCGTATGTAAGGCCAGCCCTGTTGCTCTGATGCCCCAGCCTCTCCAGGATATTTCTTCTGCCTTCACCTCCTGATTGAGCACCTCCCATGCATTGGGCTCTCTCTGCGATGGGCGCCATGGTGAGATGTGTATAGTGTGGAGGTGCAGACAGCCTCGTTGGAGAGATAGGTTTACAAGTAAATGGTAGTGCCCACCATACACAGGTGAGCATCTCCAGGAAGGTCCCCTCTGAGACCGTCATAGGCACAGTAGCAGCTGCTCCTCCTCTGACCAGGTCAGGCCCTTCAGACATTGGTCAGCACCTCCCAGCCACCTTGCAGGTGTGGAGGTGGCCTTCCTTGTTGTCAAGATAAAAACACTGAAGTTCAGAGAGATGATATGATTTGCCCGGGGATGTGGCAAGTCTGTGAGGTGCTAAAGTCAGAGTAGTTCGGTAATTGCTTCCTTTCATGTAGCACTTTACAGTTTATACAGGGCTGTCTCTGACCTCATCCTCCATGGATGATTATGATGGAAGTCTGTTTCACCTGTAGAAACTGAGGCTCAGACCGTAGCCGAGCTTATTCAGGGCCACTCTGAGCATGGTCAGGACGAGGCTGAAACTGTCCCTTTCTGGTGGGAGAGCATTCATTTTCTTGAACCTGCTACTGGCTTTGCAGAAGGGAGGTGAGCTGACCCCTGCCCACAAGGAATGTGGCTTAGAGCTGGACGTGGGCAGCCATACTCCAAGATGACAGGGCAGTTGGAATGGGGGACAGCCATGACCCTGGAGGACCCAGGAGAGGGAGCAACAGGTTTAGGGAAGAAGCAGGGCCTGCTCCACTGAGAGGCTTGGGTGTTATATAGGGCAAGGGGTGGGCCTTGGAAGTGTTCAGGGCTGGGCTGAGTGCGTGGAGAGGAGCCCTTGTCTCCTGGTCACTCGGCTAAGCCTGTGGTTATATATGGCTCAGCCTGAAAGATGAGGCAGACTGGGCCCTGGCAGCTTTGGCTCTAGCTTTCTGGTCCCTGGGTTTATCTGCTGAGCCAGGATTCTCTCCTGCTGGGTTATATTTCTAGCATTGTATCCAGACATTGTGCATTAAAGAGTCTCCCTCCTTCCTGACCCGCTGCCCTCTTGCTACCCGGCTTCCCGCCAGCTCCGGGGGCCTTTCCCATCCATACCTCATCAAACCTGTGGGCCCAGTGGGTTCCAGGGTGTGAGCTGGGCAGTCAGCACAGGACCCTATGGGCTTTCTCCCAAGTCTCCAGGCCTGAGCCAATCAGCTGTGAGAAGGCTCAGTCCCCCGGGGCTGGTCCCTGAGTCCACTCATCTGGGCCAGAGTGGGTCTGCCAGGAGAACAATGCTCGGAACATTCTCGAGGTGGGGGGAGCTCCCTGTGTCCGCTGTATTCCCAGCTGGCCACACATGCTTGTGAGTTTCCAGAACCACACTTCTTCCCGGTTTGTGTACATTCATCTCACCACTGCAACACTTGAAAAGTTCCTAGAAATTGGGATTAAGCTGGGTGTGGTGGTGCATGCTTGTAATCCTAGTACCTGGGAGGAGGACCACAGGTTCAAGGGCAGCCTCAGCAAGTAGTGAGATCCATCAACCTAGTGAGACCCTGCTTCAAAATTAAAATAAAATAGAGTTGGTGGTATAGCTCAGAGGTAGAATGTCCCTGGGTACCACAAACACACACACACACACACACACACACACACACACACACACACAAATCAGGACCAAGAGGTTATTGATGAGATGGTGCCTAGTTCATTGCCTGGTAGGTAGAAGCCCGAGGCCGACAGAGAGAGAAGGGTCACTTCTTTTGAGTGAGCATCTCTGAATAAGAGCCCAAAGCCAGGGGTCCTGCAGGCCAGAGAGGACAGTGTGGAGCCGGGCCAGGTGAGGAGCACAGGGAGACACTGGAGTCAAGCGACCCCGGGTCCAGGTCCGCCACCCACTTCCTCTGAGACCTGGAAATACAGTTAGCTTCTCTGAGCTTCAGTTTCTGATTTGCACAATGGGAATAATAATAATAGCTCCCACCCCCTAAGGCTGCCATGGAGAAATACAGTGATGCGTGTAAAAGCCTCGCCCAGTGCCTGGTGTGCACAAAGGGCCCCATGGGTGTCAGGTATTATCATGATGACAGCTGTCCTGCTTTATCTGTGGGAATTACGTTCCAAGACCCCCAGTGAATGCCCGAAGCATGGAGCATACTAAACCCTATGTATATGATGCTTTTCCCCCTATTCATACATGTCCACGATAGAGGTTAGTTTATAAATTTGACACAATAAGAGATTCACAATTACAAATAAGGCAGAACAATTATAACATTGTGCCCTACAGCAGTCATATAAATGCGGCCTCTCTCTTTTGAAAGAGTCAGGACAAATATCAGTGTTTTTGAACTGAAGTTGATGATAGGAAACTGAAGATTAAGAGGGGCAGGGTCAGCCGGGTGTGGTGGTGCACGCTTGTAATCCCCGCAGGAGGATTATGCAGGTTCGAAGCCAGCCTCAGCTATTTAGTGAGGCTCTCAGCAACTTAGTGAGACCCTGTAACCAAATAAAATATAAAACAGGTCTGGGAGTATAGCCTGGAGGTAGAAAGCTCCTGAGTTCTATCGCTAGTACCACACACACACACACACACACACACACACACACACAAGAGGGGCAGGGGCTGCTGCACTACACTGTTAGAGAGATCCACGTCATGGCTTCCCTCCTCAGCTTCCTCTAGGCAAGAGACATTCCTGATCAGAATGTGTATCAGGCCAGGAGTGGTGGCACACGCCTGTAATCCCAGTACTTGGGAAGCTGAGACAAGAGGATCACAGGTCTGGGGCCAACCTCAGCAACTTAGCAAAGCCCTCTACAACCTAGTGAGACCCTGTTTCCAAATGAAAAATAAAATAGGGTTGGCAGAGTGTCCTTGGGCTCAACCTCTAGTACCACCAAAAAAGAAAGAAGGAAAGAAAGAAGGGATGAAGGAAGGAGGGAGGGAGAGAGGAAGGAAGGAAGGAAGGAAGGAAGGGAGGGAGGAAGGAAGGAGAGAAAGGGAAAGAAAGTTGGCTGCCTTTCCATGCTCACTGGCTGTCTCGGTCACCTGCCTTGGCTTTGAGAAGGTTAAGTGCACAGTGCTTGGCCCGTTGCCTGGTGGGTAGTCAGCAGCCAGGGCTCAGGGTCACAGCGGCCTTGGCGAAAAAGGGGTTGTGAGGTACAGTAAAGAGAGGCTGCTCTGGAGCCGCCTGGCTTCCGATGCTGGGTCCACCTCTTCCCAGCTGGGTGACCAGAGCCTCACAATCGCCACCTCTCCAGCACCTCTCAGCGCCCTCCCTATAAAATAGAGAAAATGGTAGGAATCCTGCCTGGGCCCAGGGGCAGCCTCGTGGGGTGATTCAGAGAGGGTGCCGGGCAAAGTGCCCAGGAGACTTTTGCAGCTGCTATAGTAGCTTATCAAATCCTCCCTCTTGAGAGAGATTCCACCATCCCCATGAGAGAGATTCCACCATCCCCATGAGAGAGATTCCACCATCCCCACGAGAGAGATTCCACCATCCCCATTTACAGATGAGGAACCAGGCTCAGAGAGGGGGAAGTGAGCTGCCCAAAGCCCCACAGCGAGTGAGCTGACAAAGGCAAGATTTGAACCAAGATGCAGGCCCACCTGGAAAGGAGGGCCCACCCTCCTTCCTCAAGCCTTTGAGGTTCCCTGGGGGCCACAGGCGGGGCAGGCCCCTCACTCAGCCACCTCCCTCCTCTTGCAGGTCATCCTTTTTCAGTATTAACGCTGCCGGCACTTCCGCATCTGTCCGTGGGCACCCCACAGCTGCCCTTCAGCCGCTGAGATCCGACGTCTGAGCTGCGGCCAGGGATCCGCCGCCTCCGCACCCACCCCTGCCCGCCATCCTGCCCATGCTGGCTGGGGCCTCCCAGGCCTGGCCTCTCCCTCTCCTGCTGAGAACCAGAACCCACCAGGAGCACCACAGAGTCCTCCCCTTGGAAGGCAGAGCTCCCTGAAATTTGGAATCAGGGTGAAAACAACAGCCTGTTTTTCCCACTTAAACAGCAGTCATCTTCAACCTCAGCTGATTACAATAGCAAAAGGTGAATTGAATCATGCGACGCCAGCCACCTCCTAATTTACAGGGGTTTTTTTCCCTTCTACTGGCCTTTATTTACTACTTTCCTTGGAACCATCTCTGAATTGCAGATAGCTGACAACCCCCAATGTTATCCACTCTGTTGCTTTTGTCTGGAAAACTCTACAGTGTTTGTGGGATGTCCCGAAAGGAAAGCTATGTTCTAATTTTATCATTTCCATCTGTCTGGTTATGTCAAGTTAATTCAGAAAGAGAAGAGACACTGACCAACCCTGAGAGGCCCAGTAGGGCAGAGATGGAGGTCTGCCCAGACCAACAGGCAAAGGGACAGGCGGGGGTGGGGGACAAAGACCCACACTGGTTTGGAGATTGGGGAGAGGGACAACACCCTCGATGGGGAGAGGCACTAAACCATTTCAAGAAGAGGAAGAGAAAACTGGGGGTGGAGGGAGACCCCGCCCCCACCTGCATATTTGGCATACATAGGAGACATAGCCAAGATGGTATTTGATCTGTTGATGACACCACTGAATGTTTAAACAGGTTACAGTCAAGGATCCTTGTTGGCTGCTGGTTCACTACTGATAGGTGTGCCTGGGCCAGGCCTTCTTTGGGGAGGCTTGCTCCTGGGGGGTCCCAGAGAATAGAGTCCAGTGAAATGACAGCCAGAATGTTAATTCCCATCCATATGAGTAGAGAGAGGTGCCCACTGCCAAGCCCAGGACTCTAGCTGGCACCTCTGAGCTCCCCCACCGGTCCCAGAGTCAGTCCCACCCACTCCTGAGAACAGAGGCGAGACACGGCTGTGCAGGCATCCACCCCATCCTGCTGCAACTCTCCACCCTGAACATACGGCTCAGGCTACACATGACCGTGATTTGTGTTTCCAGGGGATACCGGTTTGTCCCAAGCTTATCCTGTAATTCTAGGACAACTTGGAGACCTGATGCCTTTCCCACTAGAGGCTGTTAGCAGGCATGTTGTAGCTCCAGTCCTCCTTCCTGATTTGGGAAGGAATCTCCAGGTCAGGGAAAGCAAATTCAAAGTATATATGCAGTGGCATCCCTGTTTTCACCCAGAGCAGACATCACTAATCAATTGCAGCACACTCCCTCTCTCTGAGTCTGGATAAGGTTTCAGGATTCACACACTTGAAGTTGGCCCCTACATGGGAACCTCTATGCCATTTGTTCTGGGACCTGGAGGAGGGTTAGGCAGGGGTGCAGCCCAAGAAGGGAACCTGTGGTCTCTCCCTTCCAAAGATGTTCAGCTGACTAAGGACAAAGAAAAAGCCCACATGTAATGTGGGAAGCATGGCTCAGTTCAGAACTTATCCAGTAGAAGTCTGTGCCCGGCTCCGTGTGGGGCACGGATGTGAACAGTGGCCATGTGGGCCTGATACCCAGCCTTGGGAGCTTGGGTCTTTGTTGTTTTTGCTCCTGATGAGCAAAACTCCAATTGCAAACATGTAGTGAGCAGCCAGCTGAGCCCTGCCCGGGGTCACCCAGCACCTACTCTGTCTCGAGCCTCCCCCCCAGGGTTTGTTCCTTCCGTGGATCACGTGGCCGTAGCATGTTGCAGTTAAAACGTCTCCACTACCCTGTAAAGAGCAGCCTGGGAACGTGCAGGCTGACGAGACTATTTATTTAAATATACAAAACTAAAGGGGAAAACACACACATTGGAAAAAAATTGTAAGCACTTTTTTTGTAAAACCAATGTCTGTTTTGTTACATACCTTTCATGTTGTGCTTTGTAAATGTCTTATTTGTGTAATAAATAAAGTTAATGCAAGTAGAAGTGCTGGCACTTAAATCCAGAAACACGCTGGGATTCCGTTTCTTTCCTGCTCTCTGGTTACAGGCTTGGGTCCCTGGCTCCCAGAGCAGCTGAGCTGTTGGACAGTGCAATTCTGTCAAGTTGGTACCATTTCCCAGTTTAGTGAGCTGCGTTGCAAAGGCACAATGACGGGTCACTTCTCTAAGTGCTGGTCGCCCTTGTGTCTCAGCTAAGCTCTGCAAGAAGTCAGGCTGGTAGCTGTTTTCTGCTCTCCCTGGGCACCAGCTCTCTGCCGGGCCCTGTGCTGGCTCTGTAGACCCAAGGAGGAAGGGTCCCAGACCCATCCTGCCTGAAGGAGCTCTCAGTCTGGTCAATGATGAAAGCAGACGTCCCTCCAGCATTCTGTGGGGCTCCGGGGAGATGCGTGAGCTGGATCCCATCAAGTGACAGGTTCACAGAACAGGTACAAAAGAGGGTGTTGGGAGGGGGAAGGCAGGGCTCTGTAGCAGCGTTGCCTGGTCTCGGGGCCACCGTGTGATTTGCACAATGAGGGAGTGCATTTTGCTGTTGTTCACCTAATCTTTCATCAGCAGAATCACCACTTGGTCAAGTCAAAGCTCCTGTTGTGGAGAGTGGCACTGCCTTGTGGGGAATGAAGGCCTCCCCAGTCCCCTGTGCCCTGGACAGGTTGCCTATGGTCACCAAGTCTGCAAGCATATTTTACCCACAGTCTTCCTTCCTGCTTCTGGAAGGAGAGTCCAGGATAGAGAAAGCAAGTTTAAAGTATATATTTAGGTGCATCCCTGTTTCACCCACAGCAGACATCACTAATCAATTCTCTCATCTGGATTAGGTTTCAGAATTCACATACTCAAAGTTCACCCATCCTCTTTATTAGTTTTTTTTTACCCTCTATCCCTGACTCCATTTCTGTACCTCCCCCTCTACTCTTTCAAACCATTTTTTTCAAATGATTAGATATATGCGTATCTTTGAAAATATATTACTTGTGTGTGCATGCCTGTGTGCTTGCATACACAGATGCGTGTTTACATCAGTGTACCTTCTGTTTTTAGAACACAGTTTGGGAAGCACCAGTAGAGATCAACACAATTATTCTAGCAAGGAGATGGGCGCCTGAGAGGGGAAGGTGGCCCCCAGGTCTCCAGGGTGCAGTTGAACGCAGACCCAGTCCTTCCTCTGCCCCTCCCTGCAGCTCTGGGTCCCTTGTTGGAGGTCCAGTTTCCTTCCGGTGCAGATGTCAGCAGAGACCTCTCAGGCCCGGATCACCCTTCCACCTCCAGCAGGCAGCTCTGGTGAGCCAGGAGATGTGGCCTGGGGGCCCGCAGGACCCAGCATCCTCCAAGGAAGGACAGTTAAGCAAAGATCCAGAATGCTTGGGGCCCAAAGGCGGCCCTGGAACATATTGCCACTTCCCCTGCTGACTTTCAGCTGACAAATGTTATCTCTGGAGTGATTTTGAGAAATGATTATATGTATAGCTACCAAAATGTGTGTGTGTATATGTGTGTAGGGGGTACCAGAGATTAACCCAGGGACATTCTACTTCCAAGCTACACCCTCAGGCCTTTCTTAGTTTTCTATTTTGAGACCGAGTCTCACTATGTTGCCCAGGCTGGCCTCGAACCCATGGTCCTCCTGACTCAGTCTCCTAAGTACCAGGATTACAGGCATGTGCTGCCATGCCCGGCTACAAATTGTTCTTGATAACAAACAGGTTCTGTGTGCCTGCTAAGCGCCAGCCCTTTTACTCAGTCTATTTCCTCTGACCTACTCGGCCACTTTGTGGTTTTAAATATTATCATAGCTATTTTACAGACAAGGAAACTGAGACTTAGAAAGTGATTTGCCCAAGGTGACAGTACCGTGGATGAGCTGGGATGTGAGCTGAGACATGGATGGTGCCTGAGCCAAGTTCCTCCTGTGGGATCATGTGGATCCTGTCAAGAGGGAAAGGCAGTCCTGGGAACTGTTCCCGCACCTACAGGATGGTGCCAGCTGTGGCCTGGGCACAGTGATCCGGGCAGGGGGATCCAGCCCTACTGCTCTCCAAGACCAAGGGGCACCCTGAACGTCTGACTCCCTCTCTGCAAAGGTGATGCTCGGCCCCTCAGGCTGCT
This sequence comes from Muscardinus avellanarius, assembly GCF_963383645.1. NCBI lineage: Eukaryota > Metazoa > Chordata > Mammalia > Rodentia > Gliridae > Muscardinus > Muscardinus avellanarius. Next base: position 13,854,633 of record NC_137799.1, read on the forward strand.
GTGGGGAGCAGAGCAAAGGCCCAGGAGTCGCTCCTTCAAATACCTCCATCTGTCATTATAAGACAATGGTCCTCAAACTTTGATATGACGAGAAATACCTGGGAATGCAAATGATCCGGCTCCATTCCCAGGAGTCCTGAGTAGCAAGTCTAGGCTGGGCCCGGGGAGTCGCTAGAGTTTATGTTTGTGCCCAGGTGCTTCTGATGCAGGTGAAATGAGGCTGTCTTCTGAGAAAGCGTCTTCTAAGGCAAATGCACTTGGAGCTACTGAGTACGGAAAACCTTTATTCCTGAGTCACACTTTAGGTTTGAGAATTACAGCCTAGCCCCTCCCCCCATGGCTGGACCCCCCCGGCATGGAGGGGCAGGTGGAAAGCCCTGGTGGAGCGGCTGCGGAGTTCACAGCTTGGGCCTGTGGCCCACGATCTCATCCCAGCCCTTCCGACAGGTCCGGATGATCCACTCATGTTCGTCATCATCTGTGGAGAAAGAGGAAGAGCTGGTCATGCCCGGTGCTTGCTGCTGCTGGGACCTCCCCTGTCTGGGAGGGCTCTGGGACCCTGAGTTCACTCCAGCTCAGGCTGATGGGTCTGTTTAGCTCTGCGGGCAGGAGCAGACCTTTCATTTAAATCTAATCCCCTGGCAGAACTCCTATCTATCTCAGGCAAATTGAACACCAAAGTTTCAGTAGTTTACGGGTGCTGCTGATGGGGGAGAGAGCTTGAGATCTGAGCTGGTTTGATCCCCACCGGCAATCAGAGGGCGGCAGCCTCACGCCATGGGCACTCAAGGGTCTGATCTACAAACAGCGCCCTGGTAAGGTGGGGCCGGGCCTGGCGGGCAGTACTGGGAGACAGTCTCAGATATTCATTTCCCTTCTGGACTCTCCATTCCTGACCTTCAAGGAACCCCGGGGTCTTCCCAGGGAGCCCGCCACCCTCTGCTGACTCAAGTGCCAGCAGCCACTGGTATTCCTTGGAGGCCTGAGCTCACCCACCACCCTTTGCCTAGTCCCTGGGAAAGAAGGCACATCTTTCCCACCACTTCACGGATGAGCAAACAGAGGCAGGAGGGTTGGGCCTCTTGTCCACAGCCTCAGGGTTAGTACAGGGGTCAGGGTCGGGGTCGTCTAACCACAAAACCTCTGCTGCTCTGCAAAACTTCAGAGTAAGTCCATGTCCCCGGCCATGGCACAGGGCCGCATTTCTCTATGCAAGAGCCCTGGTGGATTTCTGGATTTTTATTTTTTTTCCCTTTCTCCTCCAAACCCACACCCCATTTTTCCCCTTCTCCTCCAAACCCAGCCTCCCCCCCCCCCCGCATGACTGGAACTCACTCTAGTGGTGGGATCTACACCCCTAAAAATGCACACAGCTCAGTAAAATATGTGCTGTTGTTTTGTGTACAGAATGTGTTTTTAATTTACAAAAATGGCATTGTGCTGCGGATTTCATTGTGTCGTCCTTCTTTCATGAGACAGCGCGTTTTTAGGCTCTCTTCTGGTTGCTCCGTGGACGTCTCGTTCTTCGCCTCTTAGGGCTCCCCTCATTTTTACTCCTCATCCTCCCAGGGGTGGAGATGGAGTTTGCCTCCAACCCCCTACCAGGACAGACATTCCCTGCGCGTGCCTGCAGGGGTGGGGGCTCTCTCTGGGTGTATTGCAAACAGAGGGTGGGGACCACCAGCGAAGGCTCCCAGCGAAGTCCTCCTCACACCATGCTGCCTACCTGCCTTCCCTCTCTGCCCCTGGCTTCTCACCAGTGAGTGGAGGGGTCACTTTTTCTCTTTACACTGTGCCTAGCTCATGCCTCCCATCTGAGCGAAGGGAAGACAGGACTTTCCCTTTTCTTTGGGTGACAAATATTGGAAGCTGGGAGGAGACCAGGGGACTTCCTGAAACTGAAATCCAGAGGCCCAGAAAAAGCCTGCCTGCCCTCTGAATCGCACCCCTCTCCTGCGGGGAAACCCAAGGCTGGAGCCGGGGGAGTGTCTTGGACAGCCTACTGTGCGCCTAATAAGCACTGCAGGCCACCGTGTCTCTGCAACAGCTCAGCACCCCGGCAGAGATTGTCCCCATGTTATAGGAGGGACAAGCTGTGTCCTAGGTCCCAAGCTATAGAATTTGAGCCATAGTAACCAGGCCCTGTAGCCTAACTTCTCTTTACCCCAGACTAGACAAGATGGAGCCAGGGCCAAGGCTGTCCCACAGAAGCAGCCCCCCTTCCAAGAACAACAATCCTCTCCCTTTACATTACAGTAAAAAGGTTTGCCGGCTAGCACCAGCCTTTGGGAACTGCCCTAAGCAGCCAGCGGGCCTCAGTTTCCCCTGGATCTGCTGCCTGGAAGTCCTGGCAGAGGCTGGCAAAACCAGGGGAGGAGAGCCGGGCCGGGATGTGTCAGCACACAAGGAGTTAAGCACTGGTGGAGCCTACTTTTGCCACACTCTGAGCAGCCCGTTGCTAATTACAGTCCTGAAGTCTCCAGGCTATTCGAATCAGTGCAGCTGCAGCCTCTTCAGCGGTAACCCCTGAAACCAGACAAACTGGGTTTATTGTGCTGAACCAGTCCTCGGGCCCCTCCCTGATCGTTACAAATTGACAGCAATGGACTTAACAGCCCTCTTCACTACCCCTTTCACTCTCTACCTGGCTGCACAGCTACCAATTTGAATCACAGATGCCTCCCCTCCCGGCAGCTGCTCAGCCAACCCTCCCTCCACCTCCCCTGCGCCTCCCCCCCCCCCCCCCCCCCCCCCCCCCCCCCGGCTCCCCTGGCCCTGCCACGCCAGGGTGAGGCTGCCGCCGCACATTTCATCAATATTTAAAATGGAATTAAACCTGTAGCTTTGATTAATGCCTCCCAGATCCTGGGAGTTGTGATTACTATTTTGCAAATTGCGATTGTTGGAATATGTTAATATGATTGTCTGAGAACATCTTTACCTTCTCAGATAATTTCCCCCCTTTTTGGCAGGAGGGGAGGGAGAAGAGGAGGGAGAAAAAAGATGGGAAAAAAAGCACCTCACAAAGTCTTTAATCAATTGTAAATTATTACCCTTGGCTCAATCGCCTGCGATACAGAAAGAAGGGGAGGAAGATTTCTGGCTTGGCACGTTTATCTTTAAAAGTTTTTGGCCTCTGATGGTCTAGTAATCCTACTCCGGGACACTATCTTAAGGGGATAATCTATTTGTCTTAGAGTTACTGAGGATGCAGAGGATGGAAAATGACATACATTTATAAAAACTGGGAAATGATTATTTATTAAACCAATAATTTCTAGACACTGACTACATGCCAGAAATGGTACGGCTTGAAGGGGGCCGTGGACACTCCCCAAAAGCGATGTGAGGGGTTGTTTAGCATGAGGACAGTTATGACATCTGGATAGAAAGAAATACAAAGAAAGTGTTTCTGATGAGAAAATAAGTCAGAGAGAGAGAGAGAGAGAGAGAGAGAGAGAGAGAGAGGAGGCAAGAAATAAAATCCCACAGTGTGTCCCATCTAAAAATTGTGCACAGAAGAGAGATGAAATCAACTGACGTGTGAATAATGGTCAGCTCTGAGTAATGGAACTAGAGAGGTTCTTATTTCCAAAATCTCTTGCATTATTGGGTACCGACAATAGAGAAAAAAACTGAAATAATAATTATTGGCCTTTTTTTCCCCCCTTACCCTCCAATAAAATGTTTGGTAATTGTGTATATTTTTAAATTGAAATAAAATATCCCTAGGTTTCTAGAAATACTGATAGGTTATTGAGTTTCTGAAATGGAAAAATCCTGGCATACAAAGTATTGGTAAAAATGATTAAAGATCAAAATAGACAAATTTCCTGGGCAGAAGAATTCCAAATAATGTATGTAGATACTCTGCCTTCAAAGAATAGGGGGAAAATTCCCCACTTCTTGTTTATATCTATTTGACACTGGAGGTTGAACCCAGAGACATTTTACTTCTGAGCTACACCTCCAGCTTTATTTATTTATTTATTTATTTATTTATTTATTTATTTAAAACAGAGTCTCCCTACCTTGTTGAGTCTGGCCTTGAACCTGTGATCCTCCTGTCTCGGCCTCCCTGGGATCACAGGTGTGCACCACAAGCCAGGCTTGCCGTGTCATAAGTGCAGCTGTATATAGTGACTTCCAGAGAATGTGGTGTAGATGGGGAGGGAAAAAAGAGCAACTTCCCAGTAGAGAAACTTGACCCAGCCCTGTGCTCACGGGTGAGCTCCTCAGTAAATCCTACTGATGGTCTGTATCCTTGATATGTTTGAATGAAAATGGCCTTTACTTTTGTGGCCTTCTTCCCCAATCCCCACAACCCCAGTCTTAACCGTGAGAAAAACTTCAGACAAGGTCCAGTCAAGGGACATTCTACAAAGTACCTGACTGATACTCCTCAAAACTGTCAGAAACAAGGAAAGGCTGAAAAACCGCCACCCCAAAGAGGTACCCAAAGAGGAATAACTGAATACGGTGTGCCCCAGATGGGATTCTGGAACAGAAAAAGGGGCACTAGTGAAAGACTGAGGACATTTCAATAAGTAAATTGAATACAGAAATGAGTTAAGATTAGTTCATCGGTATTAATGTCAATAGTAGTTTATTCGTTGTGACAAATGTACCATCTGATGTAAGATGATAATATTGGAGAAAACTGTGTGTGGGCATATTGACATGCTGTACTATTTTACAATCAACTCTGTAAACTTAATTGCTCTAAAATAAAAAGTTTAATTTTAAAAGCTCATGAAGCCCTGGCACAGTGGTGCACTCTTATAATCTCAGGACTTGGGAGGCTGAGACAGGAGGATTGCAGGTTCAAGGCCAGGCTTAGCAACATAGCCAGACTCTTAGCAACCTAGCGAAACCCTGTTTAAAACAAACAAACAAAAAAAATTTTAAAAAGTCTGGGGGCGTAGTTTGGAGGTAGAATGTCCCTAGGTTCAATTCCCTGCAGTACAGGAAACACACACACACACACACACACACACACACACACACATCCAGTATGCTCTTTTTTTTGTGTGTGGTACAGAAGATTGAACCCAGGAGCATTCTACTTCTGAACTACACCCCCAGCCCCTTTTTAAAGTTTTTGGTTTTAAACAGGGTTTTGCTAGGTTGCTAAGTCTGTCCTTGAGCCTGCAATCCTCCGGTCTCATCCTCTCAAGTACTAGGATTACAAGTGTAGCATAAACACTATCCCAGAATTTTACTCAAAAAGTGAATGTCCGCAGAGCACGAAAGTAGCACAGTTGGGAGACGGCGTGGACCTGAGTGGCCTGGTGGACGAGGTCTCCCTTGGCCCTGCCGTGCTTCAGAGGGGATCCCCTCCGGGATGTGAGGGCTGTCCCCACCCACCCCGCGGGCCTGCCTGGGTGTAGCCCTCCCTGACTCCGCTGAGGTCACGGGGATCGGCCATGATGGCCCGGCAGCCTGGGGCAGCCATGTGATCCGGCCCGCAGAGAATCAGCACTTAAAAAGTACTGACTCAGTATCTGGTGAATAAATGAAGAAAGAAGGTGTAATTTGGAGACATTAAAGTAACAGTGAGATCTGTGGATCTGGACAATGGGGGAAGACTTTCTTCCCCTCCCTGGGCAAATGGAGCTGCGAAAAGGGCCGGGCAGGCTTGCCAAGTGCAGATCCTGGGCGCCAGCGGCCTTTCAGTCTCCAGCCGCACCTGGGGCAGGCCCAGTGCACCAAGATGCTGGGTTTCCTGGGAGCTTACCTGAGCACTAAGCACACTCAAAGCTCAGCCTGCCTGGCCCGGGGCCCGCCTCATGGCGCAGGAGGGGAAGGGCCAGCCTGCATTAGCCACAGCTGTGCTGGGCCTGCCGCCCTGCGCCTCAGTCACCCAGGGTAACATTAGTGCCGTCTGCAGGTCAGCGCGTGCAGGGGAAGAAGAGATCCTGAACGTCTCTGCGTAGCTACAAGGGAACAGCTTGATTAACCAGCTGGTTAGCAGAGAGCTTAGGCAGCTCACACAAGGGGTTGAGAGTACACCCCGGCTTTGGAGCTCTGGGCCACCACCTGGGCAAGGGGCCTTCCTGGGTCTCATTTTCTCATCTATGAAGCTGCTTGCTATAAGGACCAAGTAAGATCATTCCTGAAAAGTGCTCAGCAAAGTACACAGGAAATACCAAAACCCCCAAGGTGGGACTTCTGGCGCATGCAGTGCTGTAGCGTGGACTGGAAGGAGTTATGGAGGCAGACAGGTGGGGTGCTGAGCCATCAACTTGTTGGGTGATTTGGGTCAATGCTCCCAATCTCTGAGCTGAGCTCCTGTCTGCACTCTGGACTGAACCAGACCTGGTGCCCAGGTCAGAGTGAGGCCCAGACACTAAGGAATTGGAAGCTACCATCATCATTCTGATGGGTCTTTGCTCCCCAAACTGGATGCCCACACGGGACTCACCAGGAAAACCTGGGGACTGCTGGCTCCCTGCCAGAATTTGGGGGGCCAAGGGAGGAGATCTGTACACAGGATCCTCACCACAAGGATCAAGAGCCATGGCACAGCTAATGCATTGTGTTCAAAGCCAGGACAGGCCAGGGCAGGCGAGCCCAGAGAGGGCAAATGTGTGGGTTGGGGTCACTGAGCACCCACAGGCCGGGCTCTGCTACCTCTTGGCACACCTTTGGGCTGGGCGCATCTGTGGCTACCGCTGCTATGCAGGCCCCACCTGTGTGAGCTGGGGCAGGGTGGGGACTGGGAAAGAGAAGAGACTCAGAAGGAACAAAGTGCTGGCCCTGGGGCCTGGAAGAGGCTCATGGGGGCCAAACGCCTGGGAGGGCCTGGCTCCGAGGCTGGGACCAGCCTCCCTCAGTGAGCGAGATGGGGCTCCCCCCTTTGGGAGAGAAAGTCAAGGCTTGGAGGGGTGCAATGATTTGGGGGCAGAGGGGCAGGTTCACACTCATTGAAGCTAGGAGTGTGTGCACTCACAGCGTGTGTTCCCATTCAGGTGAGTATGTAAGTGGTAATGTCCTGGCTGGCCGAGTGTGGCAGTGTGCGGGGACTTGAAGTCTAAGTGTGTGTGTGATCACACGTGGACCTGTATGGACAGCCCAGCACTCATCCAACCCGCCTCACTGGCAGTGACATGGGGCAGGGCCAGGCTCTGGGGGAAGGGGACTTCTGACTGGGGAGCTGCCCTCTTCTCCTGGGGTCAAGGATCATCCTCAGAGGACGCCAGGCTGGCATCAGGGGTGCATGGCCAACCAGGTTCCCGGCCTGTGTCCAGGTCCCACACCCTCTGTGCAAATTCAGGGCTGTGTGAGCTGGTGGGGTGTTGTCTGAGAGGCACCAAGGGCGGTGATCTCAGGTCTCTGTGTCATGACTCTTGACAAGAAAGAGGCTTTGAACTCGGCTGGCAGCGGCGGTGGCCAGAGGCCAAGGCGGCAGCATCGTCAATATTGACTGAGGGGGTCACTGCCCAGGCAGAACCCGCCGCGGGCTGGTGGGAGACCATGGGCCGCCCTTGCTTTTCCTGCAGTGAAGCTGCTTCTAGTTTGGGTGGGGTCTGTGGGTGGATTAGGGAGAGCTACTTCACCCACTGGGAACCAGAGGTACAGGCCCAGCACCCACCCACAAGCTTGTCGAGGCATATTTGAATGGAAGAAGCTTGGAAAAAAATGTCTGACTCCAAACTATCAACAACAACAACAAAAATAACTGCGACACCGAAATTAAATGTTATAACAAATGCATTAAGACTTGATTAATTATTAGATGTTGAAATCAAAACAGTGTTATTACACTTGAAATCCATTTCTGGGCTTCCTTTCCTCATTTTGCAGAATTTTCCAGTATGCACATGACTCTCAGGAAATCACAGCCAATTGTTAAAGATTCATAGTCAAACAATTGGCCAAAGTTACAGAAATCTTTTTAAAGTGTTTTTTTTTTTAATTTTAACTTTTTTTTTTGGTACTAGGGATTGAACCCAGGAACATTCTACTTCCAAGCTACATCCTCAGCCCTATTTTATTTTTTATTTGGAAACAAGGTCTTACTAAGTTGACAAGGCTGTTCTCAAACCTGTGATTGTCCTGTCTCAGCTTCCCAAGTTCTGGGATAATAGGCATGCACCACCACACAGAGCTCCCTTATCAAAGTTTTGTTTTGTTTGGTACTGAGGATGGAACCCAGGATGGAACCCAGGGGCATTCTACCTCCAAGCTACACCCCCAGCCCTTTTTTTATTCTTTATTTTGAAACAGGGTCTCACTGAGTTGCAGAGGGCCTCACTAAGTAGCTGAGGCTGTCCGAAAACTGCGATTCTCCTGTCTCAGCCTCCCAAATGCTGGGATTACAAGCACGTGCCACCATGCCCGGTTCCTTATCAAAGTTTTAACAACAAAAAATACATATTTAATTTGGGAATGTGATTATATTTTGTCTTACTATATTAAAATGACAAGGGTAGGGTCTTTAAGGTCTGGCCTAGGGCAGCAGGATTTAGGATGACCACAGGAGGGGCAAATTGAGCAAAGAATATGGCTAGGTATTAGGAAGCCCCTCCGTGTGTCAGGAGGGCACTTGCACGCCCGGTCTCGTGGTGCTCTCAACCTCTGTGAACACGCCGCTGCTGCAGTCACAGTTGCGGGTGCTCCGGTTGGTGGGTGTGGGGAAAGTGCCCACAGTCACAGTGAGCCTTTGGGATCCCTCAGTCAGTGTGAGATGCTCACGGATCTGGAGATTTCAGAGGTTCTAGTCCATCTCACACTGACTTCGAAGCAGGAGCCGGAGCTGCAGGTCGTCAGGGCATCATGGCAGGGAGCAGAAAGCCAAGGTCAGAGAACAGATGCTGCAGCCCCTGTTCTCTGGTGAGTGGTCCTGGGGCACGCTCACTGTCCCTGGCCACACCCGCAGGGACCCTTCCCCAGCAACCAAGCCCTGCTACCAACGCGGCTTCCTTGACTACCACGTGAGGTCTTGGGGGGGCTTTAAAATCCAATCAAAATATTTCTGTTTATGGGTGATACTGCTCCTTAAAGACTAGAACTGTCCTCTATGCAGCAAGGTGCTCCCAGATGGGAGGCAGCCAGGAATAGAGGCCGCTGACTCAGCCTCTCACACTCACTCCAGAGCAAACATGTGTAGATGGAGGGGCACAAAATTGCCAGCATGGTTTTAATTGCTATCCTTTGTGCTTCCCCACCTTTATTTTATTTTAACTTATTATTTGTGGTAATAGGGATTGAACCTAGGCTTTGTGTGTGTGTGGGGGGGTACTGGGGATGGAACCCAGAGGCTTTCTATCTCCGGGCTATACTCCCAGACTTATTTTCTATTTTAATTGGAAACAGGGTCTCACTAAGTTGCTGAGAGCCTCACTAAGTAGCTGAGGCTACTTCAACCTTCAAACCTGCAGGATCCTCCTGTCTCAGCCTCCCAAATGATGGGATTGCAAGTGTGCGCCACCATGCCCAGCAAACCCATGCATGTTATAACTCTGAGCTACACTTTTAGTTCTATTTTATTTTTTATTTTTTTGTGGCACTAGGGATGAAACCCAGGGGCATTCTACCTCCAAGATGCACCCCCATCTCTATTTTTTATTCTTCATTTTGAAAAAGGGTCTCACTGAGTTGCAAAGGGCCTCACTAAGTAGCTGAGGCTGGTCTCAAACAGCAATTGTCACAGCTTCCAAGCATGCGCCACCCTGCCCAGCTTTATTTTATTTTATTATTTTGAAACAGTGTCTCACAAAGTTGCTGAGTCTGGCTGTGAGCCTGCTATCCTGTGATCCTGCAGTCTCAGCCTCCCAAGTACTGGGCTTACAAGTATGTTCCACTATGCCCAGCTTCCACTTTTTTTTTTTTTTTTTGAGCACTAATCATTGGATATGTGTTCTCTAACCATGTTCGTGATGTCTAGCCTCCGTGCTAAGGCAGATCCAAGAAGCCAAAAGTCGTGGCCACGGTCACGCGGTCGGCCCTGGCCCCATAACTAGCTGACAGTGTGGCTCTGAACCGTTAGGCCTTCCAGCCCCTGCTCTCTGGCTCCAAGTGGATAATGGACTGGCGGGGCCTCACAGTTGGGAGCCCGTGTCTGGCTGGCAGACACGAGGGTTGAATTAGGCTGGAGGGTGGGGAGCCGGGAGCCATGGTAAGCCGGGATCTACAGGACCCTGGGACAGACTAGAACTCACCACGCACTCACAGTGATCTTGCAAAGTCAGTGCTGTCAGCTCTGCTCCCAGGGGAGGGTACTGAGGCTCAGAGAGGTGATGACATCTGCCCAGGCTCACCCAGCTAGTGAGTGGGTGCAGGGTCATGGCCACGTCTGGCTTCAGAGCTGCAGCCCTTGGCCACTACCCACTTCCCTGAGAAAGCTTTCTGCAACTCCAGGCCTGTCTGAAGCACAGAAGCCTACCACCCTAACCAGCACTCAAGGCCCCATCCTGTACTGGGTCCCTCTGCCCTGAATGTTCAGCTCAGACCCACTCCTATGTACCCATCAAAGCCCAGTCTGTCCATCACTGGCCGAAGGAGTCCTCCTTGACTCCTCCCCTGGCCCCCAGCGTAAGCAGGCCTCGGGTGCTCCATCCTGAGCACCAGGAGCTCCTTCGCTTCTGTATCTCTGCTCAACCTGTTTCTTCCCTTCTATGCAGCAAAATCCTCCTCTTGCCCTTTAAGGTCTGGCCAGGCACCCCTTTTCCAGGACATCATCTCCACTGTCCTGGGGACACGCACATCTCTCCTCTGTGCTCTCTCCACACCCTGGGATTCCAGGTCTGGGCATCAGAGAAACAGGGGAGCACCTCACTCTTGGGGGGAAGGAGACTCATATTTGATATTTCCAAGTAAACATTAACATAAACATAATCAGAAACATAGAATTGTGTTGGACTGCATTCCATATGTATCTTCTTTGTGTGTGTGGTACTGGGGATCAGACCCAGGGGCGGTCTTCCTCTAAGATACATCCCTAGCCCTATTTTATTTTAGTTTTTTTAATTTGGAAACAAGTCTCCTGAAGTTGCCTAGGCTGGCCTCGAACCTGTGACCCTCCTGTCTCAGCCTTCCAAGTACTAGGATTATAGGCGTGCCCCACTTTGCTCAGCTTGTAGACTATTTCTTGACACTGCTGTTGATTTTTGGTTTTCCAACTGAGTTTCACAATAGTTTTCATTGAGGTTTAAATACATCAGTACTGAGGAGGAGGAGGAGGTGTGTGTGTGTGTGTGTGTGTGTGTGTGTGTGTGTAATGCTGAGGATTGAACTCAGGGGTACCGAAATACAACCCTATCCCTTTTTTAAAAAAATTATATTGAAACAAGCCAGTGCTAAATTGCCAAGCGCTGGCCTCAAACCCGCCATCCTCCTGTTTCAGCCTCTCAAGTTCTGGGATTACAGCTGTGCATCATTATACCTTGCATCAGATATGTCTTTTATGGTTTATGTTATTTATTGGTTTATGGTCATCTCTAAACTCCTTTTTGAGGAGTGGGAGGTGCCTAGAGTCACTGAAGCACTAAGGACCCCTAAAAGCCCCAGGCTTCTGTCCAGAGAGCACCCCAGCAAGTCCTGTGGGCCTCTGTTTATGCATCTGTCCCCGCAGTCCACATTGTTTGGTCAGGTAGAGCTGGCCCGAGTGAAGCCCTGGTGCACACAGGCTCAGTGAAGGCCTGTGTGCCGGGGACTTGGGGAGGCTGAGGCTCTAGGTAGATAAGAAATGATAAGGACAACAGGGCCCGCACCCACAACAGGATGCCTGGGCCGGATGGCCAGGTCAGGAGACTGCGGGCCTCTAGTGCAGCCTTGAAATCCACATTGGGAGGGGGGGTGTTCAGGCCGGAGGGCAGCTTGCGAGGTAATTCTGCATGCAGGGCAGGCTGTTACTCCTGGAGTAGAGATCTGGACAGGGGCCTCTGGATGGCTTCCGGCTGGCACAATCCTGCCCCCTCTAGGCACAGTTCTACTGACGGGTTCGAGCCTATTTTTCTGGTTTTGCCTATTTTTGTAAGTTTTGCCTAGATTCTCAGAGAGGCTCAGAACTCAGAAAAGGCCACAGCCCATCTCCTTGGCTCAGAGGGCAGCCTCTGGTGTTAGAGAGGCCTGGGTTCAAATCCTGGCTCCTCCCTATAAAAAGCAGCATGGCCATTAGTAAATAACCTACTCCTGGAGCCTCAGTTTACCCAGCTGCCAAACAGGGCTAACGGCATTCCTCAAAAGGATCAGAATGTGGTGGGTGTCCAGCACAGCAGAGGCCCCCCGTGTGTGTAACTTCTCTCCCTACCCCTTCTTGCTTTCCGGCGCCGCCAGCCACGTCTGCTGGTGGGGACGTGCAACCGTGCGGGCATTTTATTTGGCAGTTAGGAGTGTGATATTATCCCTCCACAAAGCCTTCATTACGGCGCTGCTGACAATACCACAGATAAAGCAGGGATGCCCCCGTGTGCCAGCCTCCAGGTGATTATAACATTTGGATAAATTGCCTTTTGTCTTGCTGGCGAGACCACAGGAGGGGCTGTGCGGGAGACTGGGCCATTTTGCAGGCGCCCTGGAGCGGTAGCCTGGTTTTGCAGCAGGGGCTGGGGCTGGCAGTGGGAAACGGGGTTTCTGGCCCCCTAGTTCTACGCAGACAGGCTGTGTGAGTTCACAGCCTGTCTGTGTAGAGCTGCCCTCTCTGGATCCCAGGCTTCTCACTTGTTGGAGGAAGGCAGACACTTCAAGATTAGAGGAGCCTTGGTTTGTCAGTGGCATTGACTCTTGTTCTTTGGCCAGCTTTTGTTGTTGTTTGTGTGGAGCTGGAGATGGAACCCAGAGCCTTGTGTATGCTAGGGAAGTGCTCTACCACTGAGCCATACCCACAAAACTTTGGCCAGTTTTTTTTTTTTTCTTTTTTTGAGGTAGGTCTCACTGGGCATGGTGGCACATGCCTATAATTCTCAGTACTTGGGAGGCTAAGACAGGAGGATAGAAGGTTTGAGACCAGCCTTGGTGATTCAGCAAGACTCTGTTTCAAAGTAAATAATAAAATAGGACTGGGGATATAGCTTGAACCCTGGGTTCAATCTTTAGTACCCCCCCAACACACACACACACACACACACACACACACACACACACACACACACCAAATAGGTTTCAGGCTGGTCTCAAATTTCTGGGTTCAAGTGATCCTCCTGCCTCAGCCTTTTAAGTAGTTAAAATTAAGTTACAGGTGCATACCATTGCACCTGGCCTGGCCAATTCTTGGGCAATAAAATGGGCAGAGAACTTCTGGAGAAAGGAACCACCCGCGGGATCCTAGAGTCTTTGAGTATGTATCTTCTCTCAGTGTCTTAGGAAAGCTCCTTCCTCCCTTCCTTTCTTCCTTCCTTCCTTCCTTCCTTCCTTCCTTCCTTCCTTCCTTCTTCCCTCCCTTTTCCCCTCCCCCTCCCTCCTTTCCTCCCTCCCTCCTTCTGTCCTTCCTTCCTTCATTCCTTCTTCCCTTTCCCCTCCCCTCCTTCCTTCCTTCCTCCCTTCCTTCCTCCCTTCCTTTTCCCCTCCCTCCTTTCCTCCCTCCCTCCTTCTGTCCTTCCTTCCTCCCTTCCTCCCCTTCCCTTTCCCCTCCCACTCCCTCCTTTCCTCCTTCCCTCCTTCCTTCTTTCCTTCCTTCCTTCTTTCCTCCCACTAGCAAGCTCTGCCTTCTCATTCAGAACCAGCTTAAGCATAATCTTTAGGTGCGGAGCTAGCTGACCTGGGTTCAGATCCAGCTCTGCCCTTCTTATCTGCTGACCCTGGAGGAGGTGCTGTACCTTGCCTCACTTCCATCGTCTGTAAAGTGGGATACCTACTTTGCAGTGTTACCCTGAGGATTAGATGAAATGAAGTAAAGCGGGCATGGTAGCAAGAGACCCAGTTTAAAAAAAAAAAATCGGGCTGGGGGTGTAGGTCAGCAGTAGAACACTCCTGAGTTAATTCTAGTAACACACACTCACACAGACATAGACACACACACAGACACACACACATGAAAATAAAATAATACATGCTTATACCGGTGCCTAGAATATAGCAAGCACTTAACAAATATTATCATCCTACTCTTTCACCTGAAATATACTATAGATGCCTTTGTATACCCCAAAGATTTATTGTCCCACTGTCTTTGTGTGTGTGTGTGTGTGTGTGTGTGTGTGGTTTTTTTTTTTCGGTATTGGGGATTGAATCCAGGGGCATTCTACCTCTGAGATACACCCTCAGCCCTGTTTTTTTGGAAACAGGGTCTCACTAGGTTGCAGAGGGCCCCACTAAGTAGCTGAGGCTGGCCACAAACCTGCCATCCTCCTGTCTCCTGTCTCCTCCCAGGTACTGGGATTACAAGAGTGCGCCACCATGCCCAGCTTTCCATCATCTTTAAAATGCCTGCATTGTGTTCTATTATGAGCATATACCATAGACAATTTATCTAGTCTCCTCCTATTACACCTTTGGGGGCGTTTCCAGTTTTTACCAGTTTAACCAGCATCAGAGCAGGGAGTCGTGGCACACACTGTACACCCAGCTACTCGGGAGGCTGATGCAGGACTATCACAAGTTTGAGGCCAGCCTGGACAACTTAGTGAGACCCCTGACTCAAAATAAAAAATACAAAGGTCTGGAATGTACCACAGTGGTAGAGTGCGCCTGGGTTCAATCCCCGGCACCCAGAAACCAAAGCCAAACAACAGTGCCAGGAAACCCTAGAAGACCAAGTGGCCTTCATTTGTAGGCATTCGCTCCATGGCTTAGATGTCACCCTTTCCTAACTTGGCCGGGCATCAGATAAACACCACTGCCAGGGGGCAGGGGGCGAGGGCTCATCATCCACCTCCCCTCTGCCTAGATGACCTTGGGGCTGACCCAAGTGGAAGGAAGAAAACTTGAGGAAGAAGAGGAGACCGAGTGCGGCTCCCATTCCTGCCAAATCTCCAGGGAATATGCTTTGACTTTCCCGTGCCTCCGTTTCTTCATTCGTCAGCCGAGGCTGACCCCAGAGCGCCTCCTCCTCAGTGGGGCGTGTGGTGCGTGGTGAGTCCCCAGGCAGTGCTAGCTCTCACGGCCTCCCACAGCCTGCATCGCACGGGCCAGGCCACTTTTTCGGACCCCAATTCACACCCCTTCTTCCCATTGTCCACCTCGCCGAGCGTACATTCAAGGGGGCTTATGCGCTTGATTTGAAATTCTGTCTGGGACCCACAGGTTCAAACGCGAAAGGGCCCTCTCTGCAAATAATCACTGGTGTGTGATATTTTTAAGAAGCCCGAGCCATTGTTTCTGATTGAAGGAAAGTTGGTGCTATTTTGAAGAGCTGCACGATTAAGCGGTGGCGTTATCTCTTTAACCGTTGCGAATTATAGGCTGTTTGAAAGATTTGTGAGCTCCAGGACATTTGCCAGATGTGCTTGATTCGGCATTTCAGACAACAAAGGGGATAATGTTGGCGGGAATCTTGACGGCATTTCTGATGATCAGGATATTCTTTGAGGATGGTACTGAGACCTTTCGGGGAAGAATTTCAGCTTTTACATAAACTAATTTGGGATGCTCACTCTGTCTTCCACAAAGCAAATTTAGTTCATTGTTAGTTGTAGATGTTAAGATGGTTATGAGGGTTTTTTTCTTTGAATATTAATAATGCGCCTTTCATCTGAGACACTCACATGGGGTATCATTAATTGGGGGGAGGGAGTAAGGATTAGTGGTGAAGTTATTTTGAAAATGATTCCTGCTAGTAACGTTGGGGCAAGCGACAGCTACAGGAAAGAGATACATGTACGAACTGCCAAGATGGCTCTGGCTTAGTGTTGCGGAGAGGAATGAAAGGGGCCTATGGGAGGGGGCAGGGTTAATTAATCTCCCAATTTCCTATCATATTATAGGCAATTATCCCAAATATCTTCAGATGCTTCCTTATTGGCTCACAGGCTATAAAGGACCTCTTTTCAAACAAGGTAGCATCACATTTGGGGGACTGTGGCGTTTTTGCCTTGAGACTCTAAAATGACCTTCCCATTCACTTAGGAGCCTTACTGAGTTCCCGATGGGTGCCAGGAATTGTGTGTGGTGGAGGAACAGCTATGAATCACACATGCCCCTGTCTAGGAGAGGAGACAGATGAGCAAAGGATAAACTCAGGCACAAAGCTGGCAAGAGGAGGAAAATAACAGTGTTACTTCCTGTTATAACAAATATGTTACTTCCTGTTATTATAACAAAACACCAGAGACAACTTATAAAGAGAAAAGGTCTATTTAGTTCATGGTTCTGAAGCTTCTAGTACCAGATTGGACAGCCCTATTGCTTTGGGCCTCTGGTGAGGGCAGCATATCATGGTGGTAGCAGATGGCAGAGCAAATTATTTATAAACAAACCAGAAAGCCAAGCAGAGACTCTGAGACTGGGTCCCATAATCCCCTTTGATAGCAGGCTCCCAGTGACCAAAGGACCTGTTATGGGGCCCCACATCCCAGGAGTGCCACCCTGGGTACCAATCCTTTAGCCCACGGACCAACCATAGCAAACAGGCTTGGGAAGGTTTGGGTTCGAGTCTGACTTGGTCAGTAACCATGAGCAAGTTATTAACCTATCTTAGATTAGTTGTTACACTGAAAACTATGGTTCATGCAAATTACCCACTTGGAAAAAACAGAAGAGATAAGCCGATACCGTGCTGGGGGCCGTGCTGGGGGCCCTCAAGGATTCTTCACAAGGAGGCTGCACCCCCGAGCTGCAGATGTATGGGTGAAACCGCACACCATTCTCCCGTGATTATGGGCAAAGACTGTGGGGCCTTCTGCCATGTGCTAAGCACCGAGAGATGGGAGGGCCGGGGCTGGTGGAGAAAAGAGGAAGGCCATTCTGCGCGGGGGCAGTATGTGAGCTGAGGACGGGGAGTAAAAAATGCTGGCTCTGTTTCCTGATGGATGGCAGCTAGGGGGAAGAAGGGGCCGGAGAATGGAACGTGGATGGAACATACATTCAAAATGAGGCTGAGACTCTACACGCCGTAAATGAGAGCCCGCAGACCCCAGCATTTCAGCGGCATTTCATTTCCCAAGCAAAACCCCTGAGGAGGCAGGAAGACGGAGTGTATCCAATCATACCCGTCTCCCTAGAGACTTCCTTGCTCTGGAGCACTTAAGTAAAGCTTAAGAAGCCCCAGGGCCTAGCTCCCCAGTCTGTGTTAACAGACATCACACTGATAACAGCCGTAACTACCAATCACTGAACACCTGCCTTGGGCCAGGTGCTGAACTATGCCTTTTGAATACTTAATCTTAATTTTCCTAACCACAACGCCTCCATAGGCACTCCTGTAATGCCCATTTTACAGATGAGGACACTGAGGATCTGGGAGAAAAAGTCTCCCACACATGATCACATAGCTGGTCTGCTGTGGATGCAGGACCAGAGGCCGGCCAGAGGTATGGGTTCCAGTCCTGACTTTCAACCAGCATGCCACTCTGGGCCTCTGGCTACTCCTAGCTCTCAAGCCTCCCATGGGCAAATGGTCCTGAGCATGTGTGTGTGTGTGTATGTGTGTGTGTGTGTATGTATGTGTGTTTGCTGTATTGAACGTAATACACAACTATTGTACCCAGTTGCCATCATTTATGGTATCATGGTCCTAACGTGGGCAGCAGCGGGGTTAGTGGACAGACACTGGCCTTGTCATAAGAGGGGAGCGGGTCTGAGCTCCAGCAGCACCAGGCTGTCATCTGTTACTCCAAGACCCAGGAGTAACAGCTCCTTGTCTCATACAAGGCGCACAAGCCCAGAGGCTCTAAGGTGAGGGACAGAAGCGACTGATCTTGCTAGGAGGTGACAGCGCGGGGGGTGGGGACTGGGCAGTGTGGGCCCCACCTAGCTTCCCAAGCCCGTGCAATCTCAAGACGGAACCAAGAGGGTCTCTAGGTCGTGGCCTCTGATGGCTGATCAGCTGCTTTACAAACTTGACAGGGCAGAGAAATGGAGTGGGTTGCTTTTATTTTTCAGAACAATAGTTCGTCTGCTATGTGTCAGGTATTGAATTTTGCATAATTAGTGGGAGAAGCCGAGGGGCTTGCCAGCAGGTGCTCTGCCTGCCTGCTTTCTCCTTTACATTTCATCAGAGATGCTGGGGACACAGTGATCATGCGGATACAGTCACATGGCCCCTGCCCTCAAGCAGCTCCCAAATACAGGCTCTTCTACGGGCATGAGCCAAATACTGTTAGAGAAGCTCAGGAGGGAGAGCCCAGAGGAGGCCGCCTAACCCAGGCGGGCCCTGGAAGGCAGGAGGTGGGCCTGGGAAGGCTGCCTGCAACAGTGTCTACCAATGGCCCATCCTGAGTGTGTGTGTGTGTGTGGTGCTGGGCATTGAATCCAGGGGCATTCTACCTCTGAGCTATATCCCCAGCCTTCTTTTAAAAATCATTTTGAAACGGATCTACTAAGTTGTGGAAGGCCTTACCAAGTTCCTGAGGCTGGCCTCAAGCCTGTGCTCTGCCTGTCTCAGCCTCTCAACTTCCAAGTACAGCCATCCTGGCCCACTTGGCACTTTCTTTTTCATTACAGATCAAGGATTTTCTTGGCTCAAGCCTTTATTTTTTTATTTTTTGTGATACTGGGGATTGTACCCTGGAATGCTCTGCCACTGAGCATAAAATAAAAAGGGCTACACCCCTAGCCCTTTTTATTTTTTTTATCTTGAAATAGGGTCTCACTAAGTTGCCAAGTCTGGCCTTAAATCTATGATCCTCCTGTCTCAGCCTCCCAAGTACTGGGATTTTAGGCATGTGCACTGTGCCCAGCGTGGCCTGAATCTTTAGAGGGACCGTGAATCTCTTGAGACTATATGTAAAATGTGTGTGTGCATGTGTGTGACGTGTGTGTCAACGCGTGTACTTGTGCGTAGGCACGTGTGGGCATTTTTCTTGGAAGAGGACACACAGCTGCTGCAATTCCTAGTAGGACAGTGACTCTGGAAAGGCTGGGGACTATTGTATTCCGGGGAAATGTTCATGCTTTCATTTGCACGTGGGTCTCCTGAGTTGAGGCGCTGCAGACCAGGCCTGCGCAGTCTGCTCAGCCTGTGCTCTCACTCTGCGGAGGTTTGGGAGCCTCGTCGGCGAGGCCCGCTAGCCTCCCAGGGCTCCCTGGTGTAAATGTTTATGTGTGATCACAGTCTGTGAACATTGGAACTCATGCTACGACTACATACAGACTCTCCGCAAAAAGTCCAAATGGTAAAACATCCAGATAATCAATGCTGGTTTCTTGTCTGCAAAAGCTGCCATTTCATCAAGAGCATACATGTGTGTGCACACACATGCACCATCCTATACGTGAAGGAAGAGAAGAGAAAGCGTGCCGCCGAGTCGGACGGAACCTACCTGCGTTTCTCAGAAAGCGGTTCCGGTAATCACGGATTATCCTCGTGGTGGGGTTGTAGAAACCATCTCCACAATCGTAGCAGCCTGGGGGGATTTTTCGAGGTGGGTCCATATTGGTGAGCTGAGAGATACCTTGAAAGGGTGTAATAAGTGAGTTCACCAGCAAGGCCAAAACCAAGCCCAGTGCCCACAAGGCCCACCGATCTGCCAGGTGCACTGTGCGCTCTCTCATAAGGTGGGATTGTTTTGAGTTTTAATTAATTAATTAATTAATTTTTGCGGTACTGAAGCTGGAACCCAGAGGCATTCTATCTCCGAGCTACACCCCCTGTCCTTTTATTATTTATTTATTTATTTATTTATTTATTTATTTATTTATTGGTGGTACTGGGGTTCCTGCAAACCCTTCTACCTCCGGGCTATACTCCCAGACCTATTTTTGTATTTTTTATTTGGAAACAGGGTCTCTTCAGCCAGCGTGGCTGGCTTCGAACCTGCACGATCCTCCTGTCTCCGCCTCCCAAGCGCGGGGATTACAAGCGTGCGCCACCACGCCCGCCTTATTCTTTATGTTTTTGAAACAGGCCTCACTAAGTTGCGGAGGGCCTCGCTAAGAAGCCGAGGCTGTCCGCGAACCGCGATCCTCCGGTCTCAGCCTTCCAATGCTGGGATTACAAGCGTGCGCCACCACGCCTGACTTAATTTTTTTTTTTTTTTTGTACTGGGATTGAACCCAGGGGCATTCTACTTCTGAGCTATACCCCCAGTCCTTTTTACTAATTTATTTTTAAAATTTATTTATATTTATTTATTTTGTGATACTGGGAATGAAACTCAGGGGCATTCTACCTCCAAGAGACACCTCCATTCCTATTTTTTTATTCTTTACTTTGAAACAGAGTCTCACTGAGTAGCAAAGGGCCTTACTTAGTAGTCGAGGCTGTCCACAAACTGCGATCCTCCCATCTCAGCCTCCCAATGCCGGGATTACAAGTGTGCGCCATCATACCCAGCTTACTTTTTATTTTTGAAACAGGGTCTCACTAACTTGCTGAGGCTGGTCTGGAACTTGTGATCCTCCTGTCTCAGCCTCCGAAGTACTCAGATTGTAGGATGCAGCACCACGCCTGGCTGGCTTTTAGTTTTGGAAATCACTTGTCCCCTGTCATTTTGGAGCTACTGTCACTGCTGGGCCCAGAACCACACTCTCCTTTGGGTCCACCTGACCTCAAACGAGTCTCAGCAAGACAAAGAGCCCCTTAACATGCCACTCTTTGAAACCAGATTATTGGCCCAAATGTAGTCCCTGGGAACTTGTGGAAGTTTTGCAAGGGTGCAGCATGATACAGGGGGCCTCGGAGAGGAAGGCTTCGCTCCCAGGCAAACTCCACCTGGTCTGAACTCCCAGCTCTCAACTTCATCTTCTATGACCCGGGACTGGGAAGGCGGACCGGGCCCAGTCTTCCAGAGAGTCAAGGAGACAAGCGTCATGAAGAGCCTTGCCCAGCACCTGGTCCACGGAGCACATGCTCCCTGCTGCTCTCTGCCTTTATCTCTTTTTTAAAATGCTTTTACAGATGCTGGGAGCCATGGTACACACCTATGATCCTAGTACCTGGGGGCTGAGACAGGAGCATCAGAAGTTTGAGGCCAGCCTCAGCATCTTTTTTTTTTTTTTTTTTTTTTTTTGGTGGCACTGGGGTTCCTGGAAGCCCTTCTACCTCGGGGCTACACTCCCAGACCTATTTTGTATTTTTTAAAATTTTATTTGGGAACAGGGTCTCTTAAACCAGCAAGGCTGGCTTCGAACCAGCGCCATCCTCCTGTCTCTGCCTCCCAAGTGCGGGGATTACAAGCGTGCGCCACCACGCCCAGCCTCAGCCTCGGCATCTTAAATGCTTACATATTTTTTAGGGTGATAGTAAGTACCATAAATAGCAGCTGACATGTGCGGTGCCCCAGCCAGGCATGCAAGGGACCGCTCTAAGCATTTTACGAGAATTATCTTTTTGACAGCAATAACCTCCTGTGAAGTAGATGACGCTGTCATTCCCATTTTGGGCAGGAGAAGTGGAGAGACGGAGGGGTGCAGTCCCTGGCTCACGGTCCCCCAGCTAGTACCCTGGAGCCCGGATTTGAGGACTGGCCTTTCTGGCTCCAAGCCTTGCTCAGGTCCTCTTCTGCTTGGAGGTACCTCAGTAGGCCACAGGCATTTATATAAAGCTGGCTGCAGATTCTCACCAGCTGTGAAGGGAAGGGAGGGTCCTGGATACCTGAAGGCTTCAGGCCGTAGCAGATCTCGGTATAAAACCTCCGGTCGTAGCTGTCACAGTAATGCCAGTTCTTAGCATCGTACTGCAGCCCGTCGGCGAAGGTGTACCTGCCCTGGAAGACAGGCGCACACAGGCATCTGGGGCAACGTCAGGGGGAGGTGGTTCTTCACCGCCACGCGCTCACAATGATCACGCTGGCGGGGATTAGCGGGAATGGATATAGAGTGCTCAGTCGGGGTGGCCCAGGCCTGTGATCCCAGTGCCTGAGACAGGAGGATCACAGGCGTAAGGCCAGCCTCAGCAATTTAGTGGGATCCTGTTTCAAAATAAAAAATAAAAGGGACTGGGAGATAGAGCTCAGAGGCAGCGTGCCCTTGAGTTCAATTCCTAGTAACCAAAGAAAAAGAAAGAAAAAGAAGAGCAAGCCCCAAGTTCCACGCCTGCCGCTGGAAGTATGGGAGGTGCCTGCGGGAACTTGAGCAGGTGACCTACTCCCTTGTCCCCTGGTCTCCTCACTTGGAAAATCAGGACAGTGATGTCACACATCTAATAAGGGCGAGAGAATTCAGTAAGAAGGTGTGTGTGAAGCATGAGGCACCTGGCCTGAGCACAATGGTTACTTATAATGTAACTTTTAACTTGATTGGGTTAAGGGGTACCCAGATAGCTGGTGAAACATTTCTGAGTGTGTCTGTGAAGGTGTTTCCAGAAGAGATTAGCATTTGAGTCGGTAGAATAAGTAAAGATCATCTCCCTGGCCCGCACGCAGGTGGGCACCACCCAATGCTTTGATGGCCTGATTGAACTGAAGGGCCGAGTCTCTGCTTGAGAAAGGACCATTTTCTCCTGCTGTCACACATGAGCACTTCTGGTTCTTAGGCCTTGGGACTCTAACTGGGACTTACACTATTGACTTTCCTGGTTCACAGTTGTGTGTGTGTGAGTATGTGTGTGTGTGTGTGTGTGTGTGTGTGTGTGTGTGCATTTGTGTGTGTATGTTTTGTACCACCATTGAACCCTGGAAAATTCTACCTCTAAGCTATACATACCCCCAACCCTATTTAATTTTTATTTTGAATCAGGATCTCACTAAGTTGCTGAGAGCCTTGCTAAATTGCTGAGGGTGCTCTCGAACCTGTGATCCTGCTGCCTTAGCCTCCCAAATAGTGATAAACCTCTGGTGGTTCTCAGCTTTTGAGTTTAGTCTAGAACTACACCACTGGCTTTCATGAGCCTCCAGCTTGCAGAGGGAAAAATATAAGACTGCCTTCTTAATCTCATGAGCTAATCCCTTTGATAAATCTCTCTCCCTATCTATCTCTCTATTCACCTATCTATTCATTCCATTTTTTTCTGGCAAACCCTACTATGCATATAGCAAGCATAAACATTAAGTTATTATTATTATTATTATTATTATTTTATTATTATTATTATTATTTTATGATCATCTAGAAAGTTAAGAGGCATCAGCCATAGCCCTTTATCCTAACCCACACATTCCTGCTCTTACTGCATTAGTGCTGAGAGATGTAAAAAGGGCATTGGCCTAGGCATCAGGAAATGGGTGGAAAGTCCTACAATACTATTAACTCACTGTGTGACCTTGGGTAGCTCACATCCCCTTCCTGGGGCTTAGATTCCCCAAGGTATAAAACAAGAGGTGTTTCTTAACCCTTTTTAAGGTCATGGGTCAGGCCCCAACACACTTTTAGTGACACTGATGAAAAGTTATAGAATCTTTTCCTAGAGAAAAAAACACAGTCCTGTATACACAAAAAGGTTTTGTTTATAAATCAGGTTTCAGTGACCCCTGAGTTCTATCCATGGCTCATAAACCCTTGAAACCCTTGGAGTAGACGGTGTATAATGATAGCAGAGGTGGTGGTAGTAATAGAGCTGACAGTTCTTGAGCACCTACTGTGTGCTCACACATTTTGCCTCATCTACTCTTACCTAGGAGATGCCTGGAACTGTTGTGGTAGGCTGAATAATGGTTCCCCCAAAGATGCCCACATGCACTGGAACGTGGGAGTTTGTTACCTTGCAGGCTAAAAGACTTTGCAGATGCAATTCAATTCACGATCTTAAAGTGGGGAGGGTGCCCCAGGTTATCTGGACGCACTTAATGCAGCCACAGGGGCCCTTGTAGGAGGGAGGTAGGAAGGTGTGGGTGAGGGAAGCCAAGATGCTGGTGAACACAGAGGAAGGGAAGACGCTGCTGGGAGCGGAGGTGGGGGTGAGGCATGGCCAGGAGCCAGGGGCTGCAGGAAGCTTCTAGAAGCTGGAAAAGGCAAAGAAACACATTCTGTCTTAGAGCCTCCAGAAGGGATGCCGCCCTGTGGGTCAGCTTAGACTTCTGACCTCCAGAACTGTGTGACAGTAAGTTTGTGCTGGCTTAAGATGCCAAATAGATAATTTGTTACAGCGTCAATGAGTCATGAATACAAGTATTGCACCCTGCTTATAAAAAAATGAGGAACTTGAGTGTTAGAGCGCTAAGTCATGTGCCCAAGATCTAACAGTAAGTGGCAACACAGGATTTGAACTTGTCACAGCCTCCCAAGGACCCTTCCAGATCCAGGGGGAGAAGGTTCTAGAGCTCTGGGAGATCAAGAAGCAAGAGAGGGGATGGAAGGAGGCGGGCGCCGTCAGGGAGGGCAGGGGCAGCCGTGGTGGTGGTGGGCTCTCCCTGGCCTCTCGGTGGCCCCTGTGATCACCTTTACGACCAGTCCCTTCTCCCAGACGGCGTCGTAGCGGCTCCCACTGGGGAAGTACAGGGTCCCTTCGCCGTGGAACATGCCGTCCTTCATTTCCCCAACGTATCTGGTTTCGGTGGGGAGGATGTATTCTGCTTGGCCCTCCATCCTGCAAGGACACAGGGGCATCACTGAGCTTGCCTGGTGGCTGGAGGGGCAGCAAGCGGGAACCTCGTTCTTAACGTCCCAGCGCTGTTTTCCCAAAACCAAAAAAAAAAAAAAAAAAAAATTTTTTTTTTTTTGTTTTCCTCAAAGACACTGTTCAAATTGGGGGGGGGGGCGGGGTTTGGTCTGTTCATCTTCCCATCACCTTAGGCCATATCCTGGAGTCCACATTATCTGCTGAAATACTTACTGCTAGGCACAGAGAAGGCAGGGATGTGCCCAAAGCTGTACAGTAGAAACTGGAAGGTGGGGACTAGGGCCCGGGAGGTGGTTCTGTCTCCTCTGTCCCCCATGACTAACCCACCTCTGCCCACTAAGCTATAATGGGATACCTGAGAAAGCGTGGCTTTAGAGGCAAGAGGTATGAATTGGAATTTTTTTTTTTTTTTGGTGGTACTGGGGTTCCTGGAAGCCCTTCTACCTCCAGGCTACACTCCCAGACCTATTTTATATCTTTAATTTGGAAACAGGGTCTCTTAAGCCACGCGATCCTCCTGTCTCCGCCTACCAAGCGCGGGGATTACAAGCGTGCGCCACCACACCTGGCTTTGAATTTGAATTTTTTTGTGTACTAGGGATTGAACCCAGTGACATTCCACCTCTGAGCTTCACCTACGGCACTATTTTTTATTTTTTATTTTGAAACAGCATCTCCTAGGTTGCTGAGAGTCCCCATTACTGAGGCAGGCCTTGAACCTACAATCCTTCTGTCTCAGCCTCCCAATCTTACTTCACCGTTTCTAGACTCATTATCTTGGACATGCTCCCCAACTTCCCTGTTTCTCTTTTTCCCTTCCTTCCTTCCAGAATTTCTTTTTTTTTTTTTTTTTTTTTTTGCGGGTCTGGGGATGGAATCCAGGGGCATACTAAGTAGCTGAGGCTGTCCACGAACCGCGATCCTCCAGGTCTCAGCCTCCCCAATGCTGGGATTACAAGCGTGCGCCACCACACCCAGCTTCCAGAAAATATTTACAGAGCACCTGCTGTGGGCCAGGGGCTGAGCTGGGGGCTGGGCGGCTGGGCTGCTGGATACAACACAGGTACGAGAGAGGTTAAGGCGGACGCAGTCCCTGTCCACAGAGGGCTCACAGTCAGCCAGGACACAGGTGAGCAGCTGCACGGTGTGTGCCGCAGGAGAGACAGCCGCGCAGGAGCACGGGCAGGGAGGGACGCCTCCACCGGGACCCGCGGGCCAGCTTCTTCATGGCGCAGCGGCTGTCATTAACCCAGAGAGTGTGCGGCGGTTTTCCTAGGATGCTCCTGAAATGCCTTTCCATTCACCCCTCTTTCCTTCTCCATTCTTCCTCCCTGGCGGCAGTCACCTCTCCTAACTCGGACTTGCTTTACGTGTCTGCGATCACCATTGTATACCTCCTCATCGGCTGTGTAATCAGAGCTTTCAGAGAAGAACACCTTGGTTTTTTTTTTTTGTTTTTTTTTTTTGCGTTGTTTCTGGGGCTGGAGCCCAGGTCATTCTACCTCCAAGCTATACCCCCAGCCCTATTTTTCATTTTTTATTTTGAAACAGGGTCTCACTGAGTTGCAGAGGGCCTCACTAAGTAGCTGAGGCTGACCTTGAACCTGTAATCTCCCATCTCAGCCTCCCAAGTACTGGGATTACAGGTATGCGCACACCCAGCCCTCAGTAACTTTAAGGTTATGAAGCCTGGTGTGGGGGCGCAGCTTGTAATTCCAGCATTCGGGAGGCTGAGGCAGGAGATCGCGGTTCGTGGACAGCCTCAGCTACTACTTAGTGAGGCCCTCTGCAACTCAGTGAGACCCTGTTTCAAAATAAAGAATAAAAAGTAGGGCTGGGGGTGTAGCTTGGAGGTAGAATGCTCCTGGGTTCCATCCCTAGTACTGCAAAAAAAAAAAAAAAAAAAAAAGAAAGAAAAAAAAAGAAAAATAGAGCTGGGGAGGAGTGTGTGGCGTGTGGCTTAGAGGTAGAAAATGTCAGTACCAAAAAAATTTAATTAATTAAAATAAATTAAAAAAGAAAAAGAGAAAAAAGAAAGAACACTTAATAGTGAAGAGATGATTACCGTATCTCACATAGTTACCATTCATTCATTTATTTTCGTATCAATTTAGCCAAAATTTGCTGAGCGTCACCACTCCTTTGCACTCTGGGGAGGGATACAGAGATGGAGCATATTCCTAATACTCAGCCCCACCAACGACCTTTCAGTGGCTCCCCCGCCCCCAGTATTCCCTCTCCAGCTTCCTCTCCCACGCTGTGGTGGGCACAACCTATCCTTAGGCCAAGCTAGCGGGCTGCTCCTTCCCACAAGTCCCCTCTGGCCACAGCTCCTGCTCCTCCCTCCCCCTGGAAACGGTCCTCATCACTCCAACCACTGAAACCCATCCAACTTTCAGGGCTCATTTCAGACGTCGTCCCTGTGGAAGCTGGTTGGCTGCGGCCTCTTTAGAGGCCCAGCGGGCTCCACAGTAGAAAGCCCCGTGGGCTTCGCAGTCAGCTAGGCCTGGGTTTTAAACCTCGCTCTGGACATGCTCACGAGGTGACGAGGCAGGCAAATAGTAGTTGCCACATAAGTGTTATCAGTTTCCCTTTGTCCCCTCCGTGTGTAGGGCTCTTTTGGCACTCACCTGTGGGTGCTTTGAAGTAGAATTTTCTAGAACTCAATTGTGCAACTATTCCAGAGAAACTATGATCTTGGAGTCAGATTCTATGTGAACCTTTTTTTAAAAATGTATAATGCTGCAGATTGAACTCAGGGGGATTCTACCTCCAACCTACACTCCACCCCCAGCCCTATCTTTTTATGTGTGTGTGGTACTGGGGATGGAACCCAGGGGCATTCTACCTCCAAGCTACACACCCAGCCCTGTTTTATATTCTTATTTTGAAACAGGGTCTCACTGAGTTGCAAAGGGCCTCACTAAGTAGTAGCTGAGGAGGAGTAGCTGAGGCTGTCCTCAAACCGCAATCCTCCTGTCTCAGCCTCCCAAATGCTGGGATTACAAGCGTGTCAGCTCCAGCCCTATCTTTTATTTGGAAACAGAGTCTCAACACTAAGTTGATGTGAGCCTCACTGAATTGCTGAGGCTGGCTTCAAATCCGTGATCCTCCTATCTCAGCCTCCCAAGCACTGGCATTATAGATGTGTGCCACCACACCCAGCTTACATTAACTTTTTATTTTTTATATTCACATGTGGTATCAGGAAATAATATTTCTTTTCATTTTTTTCAACAGATTTATTGCCAGGCTGTGGTGGCACATGCCTATAATCCAAGTACTTGGGAGGCTGAGACTGGAGGATCGCAGTTTGAGGTCATCCTCAGCAATTTAGCAAGGTCCCTCAGCAAATTAGTGAGATCCTGTTTCAAAATAAAAAATAAAAAATAGGGCTGAGAGTGTAGCTCAGAGGTAGGATACCTCTGGGTTCAACCTCCAGCATGAAAAGAAAACAACTTCTCCAACTTTCTTGAAGTATAATTGCCATGCAACAAAACACACATATTTAGTAAGAGCAATTTAATAAGTTTTGACTATACTCATGCTCAAATCCTGTATATAAAATGGCACAGTATTTGCATATAATCTCTGCACACTGTTCTGTGTACTACTACTAGATTTTATATAATAGCTACTAAAACATAACTGTTGTAGTTATTATACTGTATTGTCTAGGTAATAATGATCAGACCAAAAATTCTGTACATATTCAGTACAGAAGCAGTATTTCCCCCGAGTATTTCCCATCCCCAATGTGGAACTGCTGAAGTCCGCCCAAAGTCCTGGAATCAATTTCCTGTGGATATTGAGGAACAACTGTATACTGGACTCGGGATAGCCAGTCTCTCTTCCCCAATATGTGTTTATTTTCAGAGCACTTGTCACTATTTGACATTATCTTCTCACTTATTTACTTGGACACATCCTAACTAAATTATAAAATGCACAAGAGCAAGGATCTTGACATTTTAAATATTTTTTGTCCTCATATCTACAGCTGTAGCAAACACACACACACACACACACACACACACACACACACACACACACACACGCAGTGAATGAATCTCAGCCCTTCTGCTTATTAGATTTGTGTTCCAGAGAGCAAGTTACTGGAACAAGTTTGTGAAAGTGCCTGGTACAAGTTCCCTTTCAGAGGCAAAAAGACAGTGGTTATCCCAGATATTCAAGAGACAGTTAAGGGAATCAGATGAAGCCCTTACCTCCCATCTACATACTCCCCGATATATTTACTCCCTGTGTACTCCATAGCGGCTGCTTTTAGCTTCCAGCTGCTCGCTGGCTAGTGTCAGTGGACACCGCGTCACTATGACAACCAAGTGGGAGGAACCGACGCGAAGCCCCGCCTCGCGGAGCCGCAGAACTTCCGGGCACTGCGCACGCCGTCGCTCGCGGTTGGGCAGCGCAGTGCGCATGCGTGTCGCCGGCCGCGCCTGCGCAGACGCTGTGTAGGCGTCCACGGCGGTCGAAAGGGGAGTTCAAGGAGACGGGGCGACGCAGCTGAGGGCACCTCGTCAGGGTCGGTGCTACCGCCACCATGCCGGGGATAGTGGAGCTGCCCACTCTGGAAGAGCTGAAAGTGGATGAGGTGAGGCTAATCCGGAGGACAGGCAAACGGGGGCATAGGCTGCAGCTTCCCAGGCCTGGGCCCAGTCCTGCTTCGCCTCGGTGGACCCTGGGCCCGGAACCCCAGTCTCCCGCCTCCAGCAAGCACCCAGGGCGACCCCCCGAACGCCCCCTGCACAGCTCGGGGAATCGCCCCTACTCGACCCCCATCTCGTCCCGCTGTGGCTGGACAGTGTCCCCCCCCACTCCCGCCACCCGCTTCCCCTTCCGTGAATAATGCTACTCTTTACTAAGCATCAGCCAGGGCCACTGTCCTTCTTTTATGCCGCTCGCACTTCCCTGTGAATAGAGTATACCTCTCCAGGTGTTCACATTGGAGGCAGAGAGAGTCCTATTAAAATTATCGTCCGCGCAGAGCGCATTAGAGTGGAGTCAGGGAACCGCAGGAAAATGTCATGATATTGGGGAGTGCATTTGCTAAGGATCCTGGCAGAGAGTTTAGTCTGGACACGTTAAAAACACTCATTTCTTCAGGAGACATTTGTGTATTTACAGTGTGCACATTCACTGGAAAATAAGAGATGAAAGTTCCTGCTTTCATACAACTTGGAATCTAATAGGCAACATAGAGAGCTGGTTAAAGTCCAGTGCGGTTAATGCTGCGAGAAGTGAAAACAGTACATTAGTAACCATAACTAATGGAATCCAGCCATAATTACTTTAGGTGTATTAATTCATCAAATCCTCCCAGCAACACTGTAAGGTAGGATATAATTGGTTTTTCCACGCTGTAGATCAGAAATAGGGCCTGAGAGAAGAGATTTCCTCAAGGCCACATAGCTAGTATGTGGTAGAAGTGCATGGTGGACCTAGACCAGTTTTTGAAACCCATGCTTTTATTTTTGTGGGACTGGGAATTGAATCTAGAGGCATTCTACCTCTGAGCTACACCCCCAGCTTTATTTTATTTATTTATTTTTTAATTTTTAAATAGATCTCACCATGTTGCTGAGAGCCATGCTAAATTGCTGAGGGTGGGTGTATACTTTCAATCCTCCTGTCACAGTACTGAGATTACAGGTGTGCTCCACCACACCTGGCTGAAAAGCATTCTTTTAAACTATTACATTATGAGCAGAAGCTCAACAGAGTGGCAAGGCTTAGCAGAACCTTGGTGTGTTTGGGGAGCCAAGTGCTACTTGATGTGAGCCTAATGTTGGTGGGAAGCAGCCAGTACTGAGCCTGGAGATATGCTTTGGGCTGAGCTAGGACTTGGAAGTAACCTTCACAAGGCCACACCAAGAAGTTTGGACTTCATCTTACGAGGCGGCAGGAAGAGGTGATAGGTATTTTAGGCAGAAGACTGTCATGGCAGAAGTGGGTAGTAGAAGGAACAGGCCCTATTAAAGGAGCAGGAGGGCAAGACTAAAAATTAGTGCCAGGAATTATATAACCAGGCGCTGTGGGTTTTTTTTTTTTTCTTGTTTTATTTATTTTTTAATTTATTTTTTGTGTGTGGTACCTAGCATTGAACCCAGGGCATTCAATCTATACCCTAATCTTTATTTTGAAACCTTCTCACTAAGTTGCTGAGGCTGGCCTCGAACCAGCAATCCTCCTGTCTCAGCATCCCCTAGGTACTGGCATTACAGGTGTGTGCTACCACACCCAGGACTTTATTTTTTTGCTGGTACTGGGGATTGAACCCAGGGGCATTCTATCTCTGAACTATATCCCCGTCCTTTTTTTTTAAATTTTGAAATAGGGTCTCATCAAGTTACTGACCAGGCCTTGAACTTACAATTCTCCTGCCTCAGCCTCCCAGGTACTAGGATTACTAGGCATGCACAACCATGCCCAGCTCTAGGACTTTATGAAAGCAGGTGGGGGGGGGGGTACTGCCATTGAAGCTGGGTTAATTTTGAGTTGCTGTATTTTTCGTTGGAATTTTAACTTGATTCAATATCAAGGTTTCAATTTAATTTTAACTTGATTCAATATCTGAGGTGCTATTTCATGCAAGAGTTCTTTTTTTCTGGGATAAATTTGCCTTTAGGGCTCATACAGTTGAATTGAGAAACAGATAATAAACTAAAATATAAGACAGAGTTCATTAATACTATGAAAGGCAAGCATGCTTAAGGAAAGGGTAGGTTTGAAGTTGGCTCTAACTTCTAGGCCTAACTAGTCACTTTTGGCATTCCAGACACAGTTATTTTGTTTGTAAGAAGACATGATTACAGTTGTACAATTCCCTGAAGTTACAGAGAGAATAGGAAAAGCCCTTCTTGGGTATCACGTGGGATGTGGCTGAATGTCATTTGAAGGACCTTTTTGGGCAAGGATGGAGAGAACCATGAGAGTAGGGTCTCAGCAGAGGTGGGAGTTGGGGAAATGCAGTGGGCTGAAAATGGGCTTGGAGCAGCAAGTTCAGTGTTTTGAGAGAAAATCAAATAGTTCTTTTGTGAAGTGTTGTGGGTGCAAAGGCTGGAAAGTTTGTGTCCAGAGCCTTTGACTACCCAGTAAGATGTTCAGGCTTTAGTGTGCTATTAAGGCTGAATTCTTTTGACAGTTTGGTTGGTCATTTCTTTCAATAGCAGAGTAAAATACACGTTATCATTTAAAAAAAACAAACACTAGCAGCTCTGTGAAGAATGGATTGAAGACAGAAAAACAGGAAGACTAATCCTAGTAGCTATTAAAAAAAGATCTTAATTGACCCTAGTAACTGGTGACTGCTTACAGAGAGAAAAAGAAGCACATATTATCTGGAATTGATGCTGCTTAGCAATGGTTTAACAAGAAGAGTAGGAAAAGTTGAGGAATTTGCAACTTGACCATAGGCCTGGGAAAGGCAGAGAAGGATCAGGTTTGAGGAACAGATTAAGCCATTTTGGACCAATTGACTAGAGTTAGGACACATCCCCAGGGAAAAAATAGTCAGAAGCTTTGGGCTGGAAACTCCTTGGACACATTGATAGTTTTGAGTAAAAACAAAAATAACTGCCGGGCGTGGTGGCGCACGCTTGTAATCCCCGCACTTGGGAGGCGGAGGCAGGAGGATCGCTCTGGTTCGAAGCCAGCCTCACTGGCTTAAGAGACCCTGTTTCCAAATAAAAAATATAAAATGGGTCTGGGAGTGTAGCCCGGAGGAAGAAGGGTTTCTAGGAACCCCAGTACTACAAAAAAAAAAAAAAAAAAAAAACCCAAAACACAAAAATAATAGCCAATGTTGATGATGTCCTTACCAAATATTTGGCAGAGTTTTTAGTATTTTCATATGTATCAGCTCAATTTGGTCCTTATAGTGGCTCTATAAAGTAAGTGGTATCATTCTCTAGATAAATTAAGTCCTGTAAGAAGTGCCGACTTGGCTGTAAGGAGGCGAGGACAGTGCAGGAAGATGGCGAGGCTGGAGCTTGGCTTCCTCTGCCTCACTTTCCACACCTGCAGACCGCTCCTGCGGTGCAGGGTGGCTGTGGGAGGATTAACGAGGACGGATGTTGACTCTGTTCTTGAGACAAAGGGAGCTGAGTGGATCTGAGAGGGTATTCACAGCGAGCAGCTGTGAGGACCCTTTTGCTGCTGGAATTCGTCAGTCACAGTGAAGATGCAGGTGAGAGGACGTGGCGCTCTCAGGTGTGGTCTTGTACTGGGAAGAGGCAGGGCACAGCCCCGGCTTCATTTCTGCCGGTGCTGATGACCAGCTTGTCACTCATTGAGCACATCTCCTGTCCGTCAGTTGGGAACTGGATTCAACGCGTGAGCCTCACTCGGACTTCCTTGTGACAAGGACAGTGTTTGACGTGTTCACCAACACCAAGTTATCATTTTCTTTTCTTCTCTTTCTGGTTCTGGGGATTGAACACAGGTACATTCCACCTTTGAGCTATACCCCTAGACCTTTTTAAACTTTTTATTTTGAAAAAAGGTCTCCAGGTTGCTGAGTCTCACTAACTTGCTGAGCCTGGTCTTGAACATGTAATTCTCCTATCCCAGGTGTGCACCCCCACGCCCGGCTGGATGTCTTCGTTTTGATAAGGCATTTACATTTGTAGGGAAGCAAGCAAATAATGCTGCAGGACTTTTTGCTGTGAGCATTTGAGTAATTAAATTACCCATTTAAAAAAAAAAATATATATATATATTTTGGCGGTACTAGAGATTGAACCCAGGGGTATCCTACCTCCAAGCTACACCTTAGGGCCTATTTTTTTATTTTTTATTTTGAAACAGGGCCTCACTAAGTAGCTGAGACTGGCCGTGAACATGGATCCTCCTGTCTCAGCCTCCCAAGTATGGAGATTACAAGCATGTGCCACCACGCCTGGCTTAAAAAGATTTTTTAAGGCTTTTGACCAGGAAATAAATATAGCTAACCTAATTTTAAAATGTATTAGGTATTAAAAGAGGAGTATTCATTTTTATTCTCCCAGCTACTTATTTTTTGTGGTGCTTGGGAGTGAACCCAAAGACATTCTACTTCAGAGCTGTATCCCTAGACCTATTTTATTTTTTGCTTTGAGACAGCGTCTCACAAAGCTGCTGAAAATCTTGATAAGTTGCTAGAGGCTAGCCTCAAACCTTTGATCCTTTTGCCTCCGCTTCCCAAATAAAGGCATGCTCCACCACGCCCGGCTAAATTGTTTTATTGAAAACTTTAATATAAAAAACTGTACAGATTTTTTTCTTCTTGGTACTGGGGATTGACCCAAGAGTGCTCTACCACTGAGCTACATCCCTAGCCTTTTTTTTATATTTTACTTTGAGACGAAGTCATCCTGCCTCTTACCTCAGCCTCTTGATTCTCTGGGATTGTAGGCATGCATCACCATGCCCAGCTAAAACGTTACTGATTTTTAACATGAATTTATTAGAATTGTTATGGCAAATTTCACTTATATTGCATCTTTATCTTTGTTTTGGTAATCAAGACAGTTGTAATATTAATAGACATAACTTTAGTTTCTGCTTCCTATAGTATGCAGATATGTCACTTTCTTTCCTTGTCATTTATTAGTAATTTAATTGTATAAATTGCATAAAATAAAATAATATGCAGGCATAGTGGCACACACCTGTAATCCCACTACTTGGGAGGCTAAGACAAGAGGATCACAG
The DNA here is from genome assembly GCF_963383645.1 of Muscardinus avellanarius. Lineage (NCBI taxonomy): Eukaryota > Metazoa > Chordata > Mammalia > Rodentia > Gliridae > Muscardinus > Muscardinus avellanarius. The sequence goes on from NC_137799.1 coordinate 13,888,876, forward strand.
ATTTGAGGACAACCTCAGCAACTTGGTGAGACCCTGTTTCAAAATAAAAAATAATGGGTTGGGTTTGTAGCTTGCAGGTAGTATGCCTCTGGGTTCAGTCTCTGGTATGAAAAAAGATACAGATATCAGAAAGAAAAAGAAACTCTTTTTAGTTTTAAATGATATTCATTTTTTAATACTCATCTTCGAGTTTTTAAATCAGGAGCTAATCAGATGGCTTAGGTAGGGTGACTAGAGAATAAACAATATACAAATAAACACTTTGAAAATCCATTAGGAAACAACCCCTTTTAGATAATATCAAAAATGCTCAAATAAACAAGGAATGAGCAAGAAGTCTACAGGGTCCCTCTATGAAGGAAACTATTATTTTGACCAAAAGATAAGAATGACCTGACCTGAATATGGACCGATGGGAGAAATACTACCTTCAACATAGAAGCTCATTCTTTTTTTTTTTTTTTTTTTTTTTTGGTGGTACTGGGGTGGAACCCAGAGGCTTTCTACCTCCGGGCTATACTCCCAGACCTATTTTATATTTTATTTAGAAACAGGGTCTCACTAAGTTGCTGAGAGCCTAAGTAGCTGAGGCTGGCTTTGAACTGGTGCGATCCTCCTGTCTCAGCCTCCCAAGTGCAGGATTACAAGCGTGTGCCACCACGCCCGGCGAGAAGGCGCAGTCTTGCATCTTTTGTAGCTGTTGTATCCCCACTGCAGGCAGTGTGCTCAACCGCTACTTGTGCCACACACTGTTGTGGGTGCTTGTGTCATAGTAAACGTTACACTCAGCTAGCTATATTTGTACTTAGGGAGAATTGACATCTTTATAGTATTGGAATTGAAAATAAAATCCCTACTCTATTGGATCTTACATTCTAGTGGCTACACATAAGACCACTTGAATGGCCAACTGCTGCCAATTTATGTGAAATTGTTAAGAAAAAGATCTCTGAGAACATAACATTTGAGCAGAGACTCAACACAAGTTGAACATCCCTAGTCCAAAAATCCAGAATCTGAAACTTTTTGAGTGCCAACGTATGCCACAATTGAAAATTCCACCAGTGATCTCGTGATGAGTTGCAGTCAAAACACAGGTGTACCAAAAATGTTGAATAAAGTTATCTTCAGCCTACGTATATATGGTGAATTTTATGTTTAATCTTGGGCTGCATCACCAAGGTAGCTCATACATATATGCAAATATTTCAAAATCCATAATACCTCTGATTCCAGGTATTTCAGATAAGAAATATTCAACCTATGTAAATACCCATTCCCCCTAGTTTAGTATGTAACTAAGTTTAATGCAATTTGAATGCAAATTATGGGGGGAGGGGGTTCTGAGATGGTAGCCAAAATTATTTTATTTATTTATTTATTTATTGGTGGTACTGGGGTTCCTGGAAACCCTTCTACCTCCGGGCTACACTCCCAGACCTATTTTATATTTTTATTTGGAAACAGGGTCTCTAGAGCCAGCGAGGCTGACTTCGAACCCGTTTCCACCTCCCAAGCCTGGGGATTACAAGCCTGGGGATTACAAGCGTGCACCACCACGCCCGGCAAGGGGCATTCTATCTCCAAGCTGAACCCCCAGCCCTATTTCCTTCCTTCCTTCCTTTCTTTCTTCCTGGGTCTGGGGGATGGAACCCAGGGGGATTTGACCTCCGAGCTACACCCGCTGCCCTATTTTTTTATTCTTTATTTTGAAACAGGGTCTCACTAAGTTGCAGAGGACCCCACTAAGTAGCTGAGGCTGTCCGGGAACTTTGATCCTTCGGTCTCAGCCTCCCAGGTGCTGGATTACAAGGATGTGCCACCACGCCCGGCTTTTATTCTTTATTTTGAAACAGAATCTGAGTTGCAAAGACCCTCACTAAGTAGTTGAGGCTGTCTGCGAATCACGATCCTCTGGTCTCAGCCGCCTAAATGCTGGGATTACAAGCATGCGGCTCCATACCCGGCTTCTTAGTCTATTAATTTTATACCTGTAGTGGAAACTCAGGAAAGCTTCCTTAAATTGGTTCCTTCCCCTCTGCTCCCCAAGGCTCTGTTTTGCTTTTAAGCAATTCTACTAGGGCATAGTCCTCCTCTCTAAAATCTGCACAGTAATTTCAGTTTAGTGAGACTGAAGTAAATGTGAAGCAAACAATATGAGATGAGCTTTGTGGTCCCTCAGGCACTCCGGATCATAGAGAATGATGACAGCCCATCCGTAAGTCTTGATACAATCAGAACACTCCAGCTTTGCGGTCCCCTGCCTAGGCCAGCGTGAGGCAAGGTTGGAAGTGAAGCCCTGGCTCAGTCTAATCTTTCTCCGTGCTCCGTTCTCAGGTGAAGGTCAGCTCCGCTGTGCTTAAGGCTGCGGCCCATCACTACGGAGCCCAGTGTGACAGGCCCAACAAGGAGTTCATGCTGTGCCGCTGGGAAGAGAAAGACCCCAGGCGGTGTTTAGAGGAAGGCAAGCAGGTCAATAAGTGTGCTCTGGAATTCTTCAGGTAAAAACTTGGGGTATCATTGCCTGTGTGCTCAAAACATCAAGGTATCCTTACTGGTCAAATGAACATCCAGCTAATTAAATGGCAGGGTAATAGCCAGGCATGGTAGTGTACTTCTGTAATCCCAGTACTTGGGATGCTGAGACAGGAGAATTGCAGGTTCGAGACCAACCTCAGCAACTTAGCGAGACCTTAGCTGGGGATATAGCTCAGAGTGGAATGCCTCTCGGTTCTATCCCCAGTACCCCCTGCACCCCACACACAGACAGTGGTGAGACAATTTTCATAGCAAATGCATAGGTTTTGAAATCAGGTAGACCAAGGTAAACAATAAATGATGTTTTTGTTACATGACAAGCTCTTTTATCTTCATACATCTCAATTTCCAAAGTGTAAAGTAATACTGATCATATGCACTCTGGCTGGGAATATTCAGAAAGACACATAAAATGACTTGTGCCTGGGGACATGCTCAGCGTAGAACACTCGCATGCGTAAGGCCCTGCATTCGGTCCCCAGCACTGTTTAAAAAAAAAAAAAGGAAACAACTTGGCACTGTGCTTGATAGCAGACATTCACAAGATTGTTATCATTACCACAGGATTTTTAAGTAGGCCACTGTGCTTGATACTTAAGTATAAAAGTCCAAGGTGAGAGTGGGATGTGGTGGTGCAGGCTTGTAGTCCAGCGCTTGGGAGGCTGAGACAGGAGGATCGCACAGGTTTGAAGCCATCCTCAGCTACTTAGTGAAGCTCTCAGCAACTTAGTGAGACCCTGTTTCCAAATAAAATATAAAATAGATCTGGGAGGATAGCCTGGAGGTAGAAAAGCCCCTGGGTTCCACCCCAGTACCATAAAAGTCCAAGGTGAGTCGGGCATGATGACGCACACTTGTAACCCCAGTGCTTGGGAGGCTGAGACAGGAGGATCACTGATCACAGACAGCCTCGGCAATCAAGTGAGGCCCTCTGCAACTTAATGAGACCCTATTTCAAAATAAAGAATAAAAAAATAGGGCTGGGTATAGCTCAGAGGTAGAATGTTCAAGGGCTCAATCCCCAGTTCTGCAAAAATTAAAAGTAGTGTGTAATTAATAGAAAAATGTTTTAGCAGGCATACTGGCCAGGCTCTATAAAAGGGACTAAAACTCTATTCTTCAGGGATTGGCTCTCTAACTGTAAAGTCCAGAAGTAGGCCTGGCATCGGCCAGGGCTGGATTCAAGAGCTTAAATGACCTCAAAACTACCTGATGTCGTCTTCTCCTCTTCTTCCCACAATCTGCTTTGCTCTGTTGACCTTATTTGCAGACACTTTCCTTGCTGTAACCAGAGTGGGCACCAGCCACTTTAAGCCATTGCTCTTGCTTATGAGCAGAGTCTGATGTCTCTGCTACCTGAACATACACTGTTGAACCAGTTGTGCCTTGGGAGATAAAATGCTTTGATTGGTCAGGCCCAAAGTGGAGAATAGTCTTAGCTTCATCCAAACCACATTGCTTAGAGATGGGGGGGGGGAATTGTACCCCAAAGGAAAATTACAAGGATGTTACAGAAGGGGAAATGACTGCTAGCCAGGCAGAAACCACAGATGTCCACTATGATAACGATAGCGGGAAAACCAAACACCTTAGCACAGTAGTTGCTTTCCTTCCCTTTTTTCTTGCTTGTGCTGTCTTTGTCCACATGCGAAGATATGGTTGTATAAAATGTATCATATACTACTCTGCTTTTTTTGACACTAGGGGTTGAACCCCAGGGGCATTCTCCCTCTGAGCTATACGACCACCAGCCCATTTTATATTTGTTTATTTACTTATTTATTTATTTGTGGTACTGAGGATTGAACCCATGGGTATTCCACCACTGAGCTACACCCCCAGGCCTGTTTTATTTTTTAATTTATTTTTTAATTTTTATTTTTTAAATTTTTTTGGTGGTACTGGGGTTCCTGGAAACCCTTCTACCTCCGGGCTACACTCCCAGACCTATTTTATATTTATATTTGGAAACAGGATCTCTTAAGCCAGCGAGGCTAGCTTTGAACCTGTGCGATCCTCCTGTCTCCGCCTCCCAAGCGTGGGGATTACAAGCGTGCACCACCACGCTTGGCTTATTTTTTATTTTTTGAAACAGGATCTCGCTAAGTTGCTAATGCTGGCCTCTAACTGTGATCCTTCTCAGCCTCCCAGGTACTGGGATTAAGGTGTGCACCACCAGACCCAACTCCTAATTATTTTTTCTTTTGAAACAGGGACTGGCTAAGTTGCTGAGGCTGGCCTTACACATGCAATCCTCTTGTTTCAGCCTCCCAGGTACTGGGATTACAGGTGTGCACCATTACACCCAGCTGCTACCCTGCTTAACAGAGAGCTTCAGATATAACTTAACTTTCTTTTTAATAACAAGGGTTGTCTCTATTTTTGTTTGAGACATTAACGGAATGAAGACTTGAGCTTTTGAGAAGTGCAATCAGTTTGCCTCTACAATGAGTGGTCCCAGGATTTTCTGCTTTTCGTTGTGTACTTGCTTTTGGAAGTTCTGTCCTCTGCCGAGTGTGGTGGTACACGTTTATCATCCCAGTACTTAGGAGGCTGATAAGGTTTGTGGCCAGCCTCAGCTACTTAGTGAGGCTCTCAGCCACCTAGTGAGACCCTCTTTCCAAATAAGAAATAAAAGAAGTGGGCTAGGGAGTGTAGTTTGGAGATAGAATGCTTCTGGGTTCAATTCACAGTATCAAAAAAATTCTGTCTCCTCCTTTGCCATTGTCTGTCACCGCTGACTTCTGCCAGCACTCCAATCTCTGTCTGTATTTTTAATTTTGCTGATTCTTCAGAATTGGACTTAAAGAAAAGAATAAATAGGGCCAAATGAGGAGTTCCCCTCTTGAGTTAAAATCCATGCACAGTAGGCCACAATGTTTTCTTTTTGCTGCATAAAGTAAGTAGGTTTCATCCCTTGATGTCTTTGTTTTGTACTTATGATTCTCAGTTTGAGGGTCTTGAAGTTGTCATGTGAGATAAGAATACTTACTCCCATGCTTTTCAGAAAACAAGACTGTGTATATGTGCCTCTTCTAGTCCCCATTTTTCTGTTTTTCATTGTTTTCAAAGAGTCGTGCCTAACCTGCCCCTTTTTTCCAGGCAGATAAAGCGTCACTGTGCAGAGCCTTTTACCGAGTATTGGACCTGCATCGATTATACTGGCCTGCAGTTATTTCGTTACTGTCGCCAACAGCAGGCCAAGTTTGATGAGTGTGTGCTGGACAAACTGGGCTGGGTGCGACCTGACCTGGGAGAACTGTCTAAGGTAAAAGGGCCCCTGCTGGTGCTGGGAGGGAAGGGCCGGAGGTGCTCAGAGGGGGTCTCTCCTAGTACAGATACCACATGAGAAAGTCCACATTTACCACAGATTAATTAGGGAGTGATTATACACGGTACAGACAGGTGTTCACAAAATATCTCTAAGAAGATCTTGCAGCAGGTACAGATTGGTTAAGTAGCTAGGTGAAAAACAGAGGGAGGAGAAGAGGATAAACAGAATGTTGGTGAAATACTGTCAGTCGGAAGCAACTTGAGGCTCTTGTAGAACTCACTGGGGATGGAGGATCCAACTGGTGTCAGAGTTCTCGGGAACGCACCTAAGAGTAAAGCGCCGCGTGCTCGTCTCAGCCGGTGCGCCCTGTCTTCTGCACGGCCTGGCCTGCCTTAGTTGTGACCCCACCGGATTTTGAGACGTCGGAACTGAGCTCCGTGCATCTTCACTCTGCCTCCTGCTCCGCTTAGCCCTCAGTCACTGGTAGTGCATCTAAACATCTCCTGGGATGTTTTAGAGAGCCCTCTAAAGCCACAAGCACAGGTCTTGTGAACGTGAGCTACGTCCTTTTCTGGGAGGGGAAGGTGGGATCACTTCAGGCCTTAGAAGAACATTTAGCCTCTGCAGTTGAACACTTTAAGGGAAACTGCATCTTCATTATAGGAATGATCTGTGTAGAAAATAAACCTTCAGATCACTTTCTTTTCAAAGCTTGCAAGATGATAAAGCAACCTCTTTGATCCGTGGTGTGCAGGCCCTTAGTGATTGACACCCTCAGCTTAGCGCCCTCTGGGGCAGCATGGGCAGCAAGGCACAGAGGGTTTGGCTGGAGGCAGAGTAGATTTGAATATTCGTTCCACTACATAATTACTAAGGGATCCTGAGCAAATTACATAACATTTCCTATGCGACAACACCTACAAAGTGGGGCCAGGAATCCTTGTTTTTCTGTGAGAATTACAGCAGAGTTTATGTGAATTCCGTCCACAGTACCTGGACCCATAGGTGTATAATTAGTCTGGATTTCTTCTCCTTTGTGTAGTTGGGTCAAAAGCTTGGTATCATAAGTAGAGAAATGACTTAGACTTTTTTTTTTTGGCATTCAGTATAATTATCTTCAGATATCTTTTGTACCACTGAATAAGTAATAATAATAACTATTATTATTATTATTATTATTATTATTATTATTATTATTATTGTACTGGAGATTGAACCACCCAGGGACATTATCCCTAAGCTACACTGCTAGCCCCTTTTATTTATTTATTAAATTTTGGAACAGGGTCTTGCTAAGTTGGTGGGAGTCTAAGTTGCTGAAGGCTGTTCTCAAACTTGGCAATCCTCCTGTCACAGCATCCCAAGTACTGGGATGACAGGTGTGTGCCATCATGCCCAGTCTGAACAGATTATTTTAAATAGTTGATAATTCTAAGTTGAAAAGTGGTAGAACTTAAACATTAATAAAACTACCTTTTCTTATTTCTGACTCATAATAGGAAAAATAACAAGTCATGCTATTGAGAAAACATTTATTATTATTATTGTTATTGTTATTATTATTATATATATTTTTGGTGGTACTGGAGATTGAACCCAGGGGCATTCTACCTCCGAGCTATACCCCCATCCCTTTTTTTAATTCTATATTTTGAAACAGGACCTCACTAAGTGGCTGAGGCTGGCCACAAACCTGTGATCCTCCTGTCTCGGCCTCCCAGATACTGGGGTTACAAGTGTGCACCACAACCCCCAGCTTAAGAAAACATTTATTCCGCTGGGCAGTGTGGCACACGCTTGTAATCCCCACGCTTGGGAGGCGGAGACAGGAGGATAGCACAGGTTCAAAGCCAGCCTTTCTGGCTTAAGAGACCCTGTTTCCAAATATAAATATAAAATAGGTCTGGGTGTGTAGCCCGGAGGTAGAAAGGTTTCCAGGAACCCCGGTACCACCAAAAAAAAAAAAAAAAAAAAAAGGCAAAAAAAAAAGAAAACATTTATTCCTGAATCCTTGTGTTAATTTTTTTTTAACTTTTAAAAATAAATTGTTGTCATTACTTTTTCAAAAGTGTATTTAAGTGGATTATCAGCTTTTGTTATAATTCTGTTCAGTATCTAGTCTCTTTCTAGAAAAGTGACGCTCTGCAGAATAAGGCCTAAATTGTACCTTCATTCACTTCCGGGTCCTGTTTCCACCCAGTTGCCCTTCCTGCCGAGGTTCCCCGGTGGATCCTACGTGTGTCTAAGGCTTCAGCCCTGTTAGCATGTTACTTGTAGTCCCATCATTCTCATAATATTAAAAAGCTTACATGTTGAGCATGGTGGTCTGTGCTGTATTTCCAATACTACGTGGGTGGCTGAGACAGGAGGATCACAAGCTCACGGTCAGCCTCGGCCACTTAGCAAGGCTCTCAGGCAACTTACTGAGACCCAGTTTCAAAATAAAATAGGGCTGGGAGATGAAGCTCAGAGGTAGAATGCCCCTGGGTTCAGTCCCCAGTACCAAAAACAGCAACACAAACAAACAAAAAACCCTTAATGATGTCAAACCTTATCAGGTACTTTATGTATAGTTTTCTACTTCACCTCAGTAATTCTGTAAGCTATTTATAGCCCATTTTATAGATGAGAAAATAAATGTTAATTTAATTTTAGGCTGCCAAAGTAATATACTTCACAATTGGTTTGACTACATACATTTCTGTCCTCCTCACTGCCGCGTTCCAGTGCTTCCCTGTCTTACCTGACCTGCCGAACCAGCTTCCTGTCCTGCTCCTGCCTTTCCTGTCTAGCATCCATACTCTGCAGCCTACGGATACGATTGGCTATTTCTCTGCTTCAGGGGCCCCTGTTACAAGAGGGTTAACGCCCAGCGCCTTGGCCCATTGTTCAGTACCCTTTATCACCCAGTTCTGTCTCCCTGTGTTGGCCGCTGTTTGGAAGTGCAGGCTCTAGAGGAGGCAGCTCTGTCTTTGAAGCTCACTGATGGGAACCTCTGCAGAGTAACCCATGCGAGTGTGAGGGTGCGCGGAGCGTGGGGAGCTGGCTGCTGCTTCATCACCCCACGTTCTCTGCGTCCTTTGCTTTGGCCAGTCTGAAGGCACGCCTCGCTCCTCACATGTACTTTTTGTTTACCTGCAATGTCTTCCTCCTACTCTTCCTGGCTAACTCCTGCTCATCATTCAGAATTAAGCTAAATGTTATCTTCTCAGAAAATGTCCAAGTCAGCTAGGCATGGTGGCACACACCTGTAATCCCAGTACTTGGGAGGCTGAGACTGGAGGATTGCAGACTGGAGGCCAGCTTTAGCAACTTAGTGAGGCCCTATTTATTTATTTATTTAGTGGTACTAGGGGTGGAACCCAGAGGCTTTCTACCTCTGGTATACTCCCAGACCTATTTTATATTTTATTTGGAAACAGGGTCTCACTAAGTTGCTGAGAGCCTCACTAAGTAGCTGAGGCTGGCTTTGAACCTGTGTGATCCACCTGTCTCAGCCTCCCAAGCGCGGGGATGTGAGGCCCTGTTTAAAAAAAGAAAATAAAATGTCCAAGTCCCCAGCCGTCATTGTGGGTGAGATGTGTGGAGTCCTTGTTCCCGCCCCACAGTTCACATCTCCATTATGGTAATAAGGTGATATGGTAGTTAACACTCATCTCACTAGACAGGGAGTTGAGTTGCTTTTGTGCCCAACTTCCAGCGTGGAAAGATGTAAAGCAAGCTCTCCTCAGTGTTGAGCCCAGGGTTTCATGGGATTCGGGAGCAGGTGGGCAGCAGAGGCTGGAACGCTCACTGAGGGCCACGGACTTCTCCAGCCTCCTTCAGCTTTGCCTCTTCTCGCCCTGCCAGGTCACCAAAGTGAAGACAGACCGGCCTTTACCCGAGAACCCCTACCACTCAAGAGCGAGGCCGGAGCCCAACCCCGAGATAGAAGGAGACCTGAAGCCTGCCAAGCATGGCAGCCGCTTTTATTTCTGGACCATGTGAAGATGGTGGCGCGCACACAGTTGCGCCCAGAGGCAGCGGGTGAAATACCCCCGCCGCGTGCAGCGGCCGACAGTGTGTTCTTTCCTGGGTCATAAACATTAACAAAAAAGTTAATTTATGGGACTTGGCAGTTACTCTATACCATTTCCTCTCCATTAAAATTTTTAAAGGAAACAGTTGTATTTTATTATGTTTTATGTAGCCTTTGGCCTTTAAAGATGACTTCCCCTCGCGGTTTCTTCTCGCCGTCCTGTCTGTCCCTCTCCCGTTCCTTTAAGTAGGTGCTTGTTCCTGCAGCAGTCACGAAGAAAGGCTGTGCAGAAGAGCGGCGCATTACCTGAGGAGGAGCTCCCCCAGGCGTGTCTGCTCGCACGTTTTGAAGTCTCAGTTCTTTCTTTGCCTCCAGCGTTTCAGGCAAATAGATTTCTGAGGGGGTCGCTCAAGGGAAGCATCCAGGATAGCCGTAAAGAAATTCCGAACTTTGTGAGTCAGGGTGCGGGAGGGGCTCCTGGCTGGGTCCTCGGCAGGCTTGCTGGGAGTTCTTAAAGAACCTGACTTCCACCATTTCCCCTAGACATCGCATCCTCACGCATTATAACCCAGATGTTTTTTTCTGATAGACGAGAGAGGTGGAGGCTGTGCTCCCAGCTCCAAAGCCAGGAAGTTGAGAGGTCTGAGTGTCAATTCCACCCTTGGGCGTGTTCCTTAACCTCTTGTGAGAGGTTGAGTTTGAGGACAAACTAAAGGGCACATGCTTATCTACCTCCTGGGCAGGTTAAGACCGCAGTGTTTATAAAGCTCTTTGGTTCAAAGCACTATTACGTACCCCTCCCCATTCATTTTCCTCGGCGTCTGCCTGGGCCACTCTATACCTCCTAGTTTTGACTTTAAGTTGCGTAGGAAAGCTGGGTGTGGTGGCTCATGTCTACTCCCAGTCCTTGGAAGGCAGGTTTAAGGCCAGCCTCAGCAAGTTAGCAAGACCCTCAACAGCTTAGTGAAACCCTGTTTCAAAATAAAAACTAAGAAGGCTGGGATTGGAGCTTGGAGGTAGAATGCCCCTGGGATCAATCCCCAGTACCCCTCCCCCCCAAAAAAAATTTTTTTTTAATTGCACAGGAACCTGTATAAATCATCTCAGCTCCCCGGGCCTCAGTTTCTCCTTTGCAGAGCTATCAAAATTAGGAAATTGTAAAAGTATTTTTCTTAAGGCTCTTCCAGCACTAACTCTTACGCGGGAGGTTGCCGTGACGACCTAGGAAGATGAGGTTCAGGGGCTGTTGCCCAAAGTGGTTGCGAAAGCTTTGTGTCCTCGGCCGTGCTCTGCCCCTCCCTGCAGGTCTGCAGGAGTGCCTCGGGTTCCCCAACTGGAGCGGACAGTAGGTGTTTGCGTTTCCAAAATAGCTGAGGCACAGTCCACGAACCCCTCTGGCCGAGTGAGCAGAAGTGCTCCTTCGAGGTGAAGTAAGCATGGCCACAGACGGGCACGTCCGTGAAATGGCGTGCGCTGCTTCCCGGGGTCCTGCACAGGGAACTGGGTGTTGGATATATAATGAAATGCCCATTGAGCACTAGGCTACAAGCCCTGTGGAAGAGACACTATACCAAAATCTTCTCACAGGTGAAGGAACTAAGAAGCCAGGTACAGTGCATGCCTATAATCCCAGTACTTGGGAGGATCAGCAACCTAGCAAGGCCCTGTTTCAAAAACAAAAAGAGGCTGGAGGTGAAGCTTGGAGGTAGAATGCCCCTGGCTCAATTCCTAGTAACACACACACACACACACACACACACACACACACACACACACACGAACTAAAAGCTTGAGAAGTTAAGAAGTACCTGGAATCACCCAAGAGCCTTGACATACTGATGTCTGGCTCCCACCCCAAGGCGTCTGATTTAATTGATCTAGGGTATGGCCCAGGCATCGGGTGTATTAAAGCTCATCAGGCTGTTCTAATGTGCCAGGTATAGGCCTATGGTCTAATTTTATGTATAAAGAGGCAGGTCAGAGCCAGGTGTGGCACACGCTTGTAATCCCAGTACTTGGGAGGCTGAGACAGGAGGATCGTGGCTTTACGGACAGCCTCAGCTACCTAGGCTCCGCAACTTAGACCCTGATACAAAATAAAGAATAAATAGGGCTAGAGGTGTAGCTCAGAGGTAGAATGCCCCTGGGTTCAATCCCCAGTACCGAAAAAAATAAAAGGACAGTAAATGGCTGAGACTTAAACCCAGTTGCCTCCGATACCAAAGCCTAAGTTCTTATAAACTGGCACATACAAATCACCTGGAGGACTTACTTGTGCGTGTGTGTGTGTGTGTGTGTGTGTGTGTGTGTGTGGTACTGGGGATTGAACCCAGAAACATTCTGCATTCTGCTGAACTACACCCCCAACCCCATTTTTATTTTTATTTTGAAGTAGAGTCTCACTAGGTTAATGAGAATCTCAGTACTTGCTGAGGCTGTCTTCAAACCTGCCATTCCCATTTCTCAGCTTCCCTAATATTGTAATTGCAGGCATGCACCACCATGCCTGGCTAACTGAAGGTCTTATTACAATAAAGATTCTGATCCAATAGGTCTGGAGTGAGGCCCAAAATTTCTTTTTTTTCTTTTTCTTTTTGTACTAGGGATTGAACCCAGGGGTGTTCTGCCTCTGAGCTACACCCCCAGCCCTATTTTTTATTTTTATTTTTGAAACAGGGTCTTGCTAAGTTGCTGAGGTTGGACCTGAAATTTCTAATAAACATGTTGGTGCTTATGCTGCTAGCCCATCAACTATGCTTTGGGTATCAAGGGAACAGACTGTGCTGTCTTTCCAGGTGCAGGAATCTGTGTCCTAGGAATCAACCCCACTGCGGTGTCTCCCAAATGTCGATTCACTTCTTTTTTTATTTTTTTAATTTTGTATTGGTGCATTGAAGTCATACATCTTACTGGAATACAAGATGGTGGAGGCATACATGCAGACATCACCCAATTAGCCCTTATCCTATTCCTGCCCATTCCCTCCTCCTCCCTCCTCATGTTTGGCTTAATGACTGACTTTGATATGTTTGTTAATGTACATCATGAACATTAGAGAATTTCCTTCTTCACCCCTCCCATCCCCTCAGTTAGGTGGCCTTATTTGCTCATCTACAGTATCTCCTTCTTTGTCTAGAGGTCCTCCATGACCCATTTTCTCCCTAGCTTTCGCATATTAGGGAGACCATCCGATTTCATATTTTTTGTGACTGACAAATCTCACTTAGCATAATGTCCTCCAGTTCCATCTATTTATCTTTATAGGGAAATGTAATGACATAATAGTGTTTTTCTTTGTGGCTGAGTAAAATTCCATTGTGTACATATCCCATAGTTGTGTGTGGGGTTTTTTGGTTTTTTTTTTTTTTTTTTTAGAACTGCGGATTGAGCCTAGAGCGCAGTACCTGCACACTGAGCTTCATCCTGGCCCCATATCCCATAGTTTTGTAATCTGTTCATCTGTTGATAGACATCTTGGTTGGGTCTATAGTTTGGCAATTCTAAATTGTGCAGCTATGAGCATAGATACACATGCATTAGTTTGGTAGTTTGACTTCCATTCTCTTGGGTAGATACCCAAAAGTAGTATTGTTAGATCATGTGGTAGGGTCGTTCCCATTCTTCTGAGGATCCTCCATACTGTTTTCCAAAGTGGTTCCACTAATTTGCAATCCCACCAACAATGTAGTAAAGTCCCCACTTCTCCACATCTTTGCCAGCATGTGTTGTTTGTGCTTTGAATGATTGCCATTCTAGTTGGAGTTAGGTGAAATCTCAGGGTAGTTTTGATTTACATCTCTCTGATTGCCAATGATGTTGAGCATTTTTTCATGCATTATTGGCCATTTGAGTTTCTTCTTTCGTGAAGTGTCTATTTAGTCCACTTGCCCATTTTTTTGATTGGGTTATTTATTTTCTTAGTGCTGAGTTTCTTGAGTTCTCTGTATAGTCTCTCCTCTATTAGAGGAGTAAATGGCAAAAATCTCCCATTCTATTGGCTCTCTGTTGAGGTTCTTGATAGTTTCCTTTGCTGTACTTCTGATTCACTTCTTAAGAATCAGAGCAACAAGTCCTGAACTGTTAATGGCTCCAAATTCAATTCTAGGATGTTTTAACTTTTGCCCAAGTTGGACAGCTGTTCTTGTCTTCCCCTTCCCCACCTTGCTTTGAATTCCTTGAACAAAGGAACTAACTTTTGGCTTTCCTGAACTGTTGATGGAATTACACGACATCTTAGCCTTCTAGGACAGAAGGGTCTAAGTAATTAATGATCATACGTGTGTGTGTGTGTGTGTGTGTGTGTGTGTGTGTGTGTGTGTTACTGAGGATGGAACCCAGGGATATTCTACCTCTGAGCTACATCTCTAACCCTGTTTTGTTTTTATTTTGAGACAGGATCTCACTAGGTTGATGAGGGTCTTACCACTTGCTGAGGCTGTCCTCAGACCTGTGATCCTCCTGTCTCAGCCTCCCAAGTACTGAGATTACAGGCGTGCGCCACCACACCCAGGTAAATGATTTCTTAAATCTTTCACACCAGATGCGGGTCTCAATTTCAGTAGGTGAAAGGTCACAGAACAGTTTGAAAGCAGTGTTAAGGATGCCTGAGCGGGGCTTTAGAGAACAGAAAGTCTTCCCATTGGCTTGGCTTGACGGTAATGAGACTAATTCTTTATATCCCCTAAGGAAATGTATCTGCCTCCTTTCCTCTGCCAAGCCTGTTCCTGCCTTCCCTATCTGCGTTCCTGTGTCTCCATCCTCCCAGTGTCAAAACACGAGATGCATCTCCGGCTCCTTCCGCCAACTCCTCTCCAACTTCCAAATTCAACACCGAGTCCTGCTGAGTCTCTTCTATAATCTCTCGCGTGTGCTATTTCCTCTGTCTCACTGCCGCTGTCAAAGGCTGTTTTTGTTCCCTGGCCTGGTTTATTAAAACGATTTCTTAATTGGTCTCTCATCTCCATCTCCCCCTTCCATTTCATCCTCCAATGTGTTGCTCAGAAACCATCAGTGATTCCTGAATGCATACTAACTGAAACTGTGTGTGTGTGTGTGTGTGTTACTAGGGATCGCGCCTGGGGAGAGTCTATCTCTAAGCTACACCTCCAGCCCTGTTTTCTTTCTTTGTTTTGAAACTGGGTCTCACTAGGTTGCTGAAAGTGTCCCTTGCTGAGGCTTATCCTTGAACCTGTGATTTTCCACTGTCAGCCTCCCAGGTACTGGGACCACAGGCGTGCCTCACCACGCCCTGCTTGAAACCCAAGTCTTTACTGGCGTTCTGACACTCCATGATCTTCCCTAACCTAGCCCACTGTTGCCTTGTTTCTCCTTCTTATGGAGCCGACATTCTTCAAAATGTGGTTCCTCGATTGCCTTCCAATTTCTAAATCTACGCGATTGCTATCCCTTGCCAGGAAACGGTCCTCCCCCATCTCTGCCTCTTGGACCTCTACCCATCTCTCAAGACAGACACTAGTGCTGTCTTCCCCAGGAAGTGTCCTCTTCCTACAGCCAGAAGTAGGCTTTCCTGTTGTTCCCATGACACAATATAGCGTGATGTCGGAGCACGAGAGCTCTGGCGTTGGGTTGTCTGGTTTCAGTCCAGGCTCTGCCATTCAATACTGTGGGACCCTAGGCAAGTTACTTACCCTTTCTCTACCTTCTTCTCCTTGTCTGTTGAAAGAGGGAGGAGGAAGCACAATGATAGAACCTATCTTTTGTATGGCTGTGAATATCTAGTGAGTTCTACGTAGTGTTAATAAATGGCACTTGGTAGCTGGGTGTGGTGGCATATGCCTCTAATCCCCGTACATGGGAGGCTGAGATAGGAGGATTGCAGATCCAGGGTCCACTTCAGCAATTTAGGGAGGCCAGCAGCAACTTAGTGAGACCTTGTTTCAAAATAAAAATGGCTGGTGGTGAAGCTCAGAAGATGAACCCCCCCACACACGGTACTTAGTGTGTCCTACCCGTGTTGGTCTTTGTGCTGCTAGTGCCCACTACATGACAGGCATCCAAGAAATGATCATTAACTGACCAGGTCGGTCTTTCCAAAGAATTCCAACCCTTCTCCCTACCTCAACACCACCAACAGACTAGTTCCTTGTTCCTTTTATGTAGAGATAGGAGTGACTCTTTGAGGCTGAACTGCTGTATTTGCAGGTGTTCAGTTCTAGCTGAAATGCTCTGAGTGTAATAAAAGATGTACTCAAGCCTGAAAGGATTCACGATGCACTTGGGATATAAAAAGTTGCTTGTCTCGTAGGAGATCTCAGCACGGGGTCGTGATGTCTTTGTGGGTCTTGATCATTTGTAATATGTGTCACAGTCATTTTTAAAAAGATATTGAAATTTACAAATATATGACATTTGCTCCATATGGGAAGAGGTGGATTTGAGAACCAGATGAAGGTGCCTGGTTCCCATGGCCACACTCTTACTCTGCAGGGCCAGCAGGGTCTCAGCCCCGGATGCATGCTGGAGTCACCTGCGAGCCTTGAGAAACTAAATTTTGTGTGTGGTACTGGGGGGGAACCAGGGCCTTCTACCGCTGAGCTATACTCCCAGCCTGTTTTATGTTTTATTTCGAAACAGGGTCTCACTAAGTTGCCGAGGCTGACTTAGAACCTGTGATCTTCCTGTCTTAGCCTCCCAAGTACTGGAATGACAAGTGTGTACCACCATGCCCAGCTTGGAATCTTCTTTCTTTCTTTCTTTTTTCCTTCTTTCTTTCTCTCTTTCTCTCTCTCTTTCTTTCTTTTTTCTTCTTTTCTTGCAATACTAGGGATTGAACCCAGGGGCATTCTACCTCTGAGCTACACTCCTAGTTTATTTTATTTTTTATTTATTTTATTTATTTTATTTTATTTTTTATTTTTTTAAAATTTTTTATTATTTATTTTTAAACAGGGTCTCACTAAATTATATTATATTATATTATTTATTTATTTATTATTTAATTTTTCTTTTTTAATTTTAATTTTTAATTTAATTTTTATTTATTTATTTATTTTTAAATTTTTCTTTATTTTATTATTATTTACTTTTAAACAGGGTCTCACTAAATTGCAGAGGGATTCACTAAGGCTGGCTGTGAACTTGTGATCCTCCTGACTCAGCCTTCAGAGTACTAGGATTACAGGTGTGTACCATCACACCCAGCTTGGAATCTTGAAATATTAATGTCTGTATCCCTCCCCTCTGAGATTTTGATTTAAATTTACCTAGGGCTGGGCGTGAGGTTCAAAGCCAGCCTCAGCAACTTAATGAGGCTGTCAATAACTTAGTGAGACCCTATTTCCAAGTAATAAAATAGAAAGGGCTGGTGTAGCTCGGAGGTAAAATGTCCCTGAGTTCCCAGTACCGCAAAAAAATAAAAAACAAATAAATTCATCTGAGATGTGGCTTGGACATATAGATTTTTAAATAATATCACTCTTTTTTTTTTTTTTTTTTGGTAGTACTGGGAATAGAACCCAGGAGCTTTCTACATCCAGGCTAACACTCCCAGACCTATTTTTTTTTGGGGGGGTGGTACTGGGGTTCCTGGAAACCCTTCTACCTCCGGGCTACACCCCCAGACCCATTTTTATATTTTTATTTGGAAACAGGGTCTCTTAAGCCAGCAAGGCTGGCTTCGAACCTGCACGATCCTCCTGTCTCCGCCTCCCAAGCGCAAGGATTACAAGAGTGTGCCACCACGCCCAGCATTATTTTTTTATTCTTTATTTTGAAACAGTGTCTCACAGAGTTGCAAAGGGCCTCACTAAGTAGTAGCTGAGGCTGGTCTTTAACCTTGATCCTCCTGTCTCAGCCTCCCAAATGCTGGGATTACAAGCTTGCACCACCACTGCACCACCACGCCCGGCTTATCACTCTTGATTCTTTATACTCATATATGCTTTGCTGGGTGGTAAAAAGATGGTGTCATAGCTGGGGCTGGTGGCACACATCTGCTATTCCAGTATCTGGGAGGCAGCGACAGGAGGATCACATTAACTGCTGAGAACATCTTTATTAGTGAGATTCTGAGCAACCTAGCAAGACTGTTTCAGAACAAAACAAAACAAAATGTAAAAGGCTGGGGCTGTAGCTCAGAAGTAGCATGCCTCTGGGTTCGATTCCCAGTACAAAAAGAAAGGAAGAAAGGAAGGAAAGGAGGGAGAGGAGTGAAGAGAGGGAAGGAGGGAGGAGAGGAAGGAAGAAAGAAGAGAGGAGAGGGATAGTGTCCTTGCAGTGGGAACTCTGGGAAGACATTAATTAATTAGTTCATGAATTCAACTGATATTTCACAGCCTATTATGTGCTGGCCGCCATCCAGGCATGGGTACTGATCAAGACCCAAGGTCTTACCTCCCAGTGGTGGAGGCAATGAACAGGTAAACAGAAAATGTTTCAGCTTTGATAAATCCCAAGAAGAAGCGCCACAAGGGTAACCCGATAGTGAGGGCGAGAGTGTGCCTAGGAAGGGGGCCGGTGGACAGGCTCTCAGAGGAAGCGGTATTCGAGGGGAGCTGATGGCAGGCCTCCCGTCCAGAGACAGGAGCCCAGAGGATGCTGCTCTGGCCATAGTGCGGTTTTGTGTGTGAAAGCCCTGAGAGGAGGAGCTAAGTGACCTACCTCTGCCTTTATCCTGGTGCGAACATTTCCTGCCTTGTGTGTCTCCCCAGTCTGCTGGACAAAGTCCAGACACAGTGTGACAGCCAGTGTCCCGGAATCTGACTCGGAGCCCTCCAGCTTCATCCCATGCCCCCCCCCCCATGCCATCTTTGCACCTTTCCTCCTGCAGCATCCTCTACCCAAAACATTTCCCCCTCCTCTTCTTGGTGAACCCTTCCCTCGAGAGTCAGCTCAAGTGTTCTCTTTTTGTGCAGTATTGCCCGCCACCTCCTGGGGAACCTCATCTTCATACTGTCCCAAAGCATTTATTTATTTATTTATTTATTTATTTATTTATTTATTTGTTTGTTTGTTTATGGCACTGGGGATTGAAATCAAGGGCATTCCACCTCCAAAATATACCTCCATCCTATATTTATTTATTTATTTATTTATTTATTTATTTATTTATTTATTTTATGGCACTGGGGATGGAACCCAGGGGCCTTCTACCTCTGGGCTACACTCCCAGACCTATTTTATATTTTTATTTGGAAATAGGGTCTCACTAAACTGCTGAGAGCCTCACTAAGTAGCCGAGGCTGGCTTCGAACCTGCGTGATCCTCCCGTCTTGGTCTCTCAAGTAACAGAATTACAAGCATGTCTCCCCATCCTATTTTAAGTTCTTGTTTTGACACAGGATCTCCTTTGGTTGTTGGAAGTCTTGCTGCATTGCTGAGGCTGGCTTTGAACCTGCAATCCTCCTGTCTCAGACTCCCAAGTACTGGGATGCAGAGGTGGGCCACCAGGCCCAGCTCTCCCGGAGCATCTTGTACATTACTGCCCGATCCCAAGCCGGTGCTCGCTAACTGCTGAATGGATGGTCTACCACCATCACAGCCCCAGAAGAGAGACCTAGTTCATCATGAAACGTGGCCCCCTTTATGCAGAATAAACACAAAGTGTTTTCTGGTCAAACGGGAAGGGAGAAGGCTTAGGATTCCACCTTGATGGTTAGGGGGGAAAAGGAAAACCTGAGGGTTTTTCTTTTTAGAAATCTCTGTGGCAGTCTCAGTAAGAATGTTGTCTGTGAGCTGAAGGGAGGATGTATAAAAGGTCAAATTAGGCTATGGTAAGAAGAAATATAATTGCACGCCGGCATTCCTTTAATTTGAGGGTTGAATGCAAATTAAGCAGGCATGCCCTTTCTGGAAGCCTTGTTTTAATCAATTCTGCTGCTCTGGGGAAGAGTTAATGTTAAAAAGAAAATGATAATCCATGTTCCTTTCACTCATCATCCCAAGCTAAGGTCTGATGCGATGTGACCGTCATTTGATTTAGAGGCTTCTTATTTATTTGATGTTGGACATGCCGCACCTCTGGTTGCTATGTGGGTGTCCAAGGAGCTGAGGTTCGCAGGGGTGAACTCAAGCCCACCTCCAGGAAAATCCTTTAGCACCGTTTCTCCCATGGCAGCTTGACGGGTAGCTGGGTAAAGAGGAAAAGGAGGCTGGCGTGCTGGGCGGCTCTCCAGCTCTGACTTTATTATGTGGCCTTGTCCAGCCACCTTTTTCTCAGAGTCACTGTCTTTAGTTGTGAAATATAGGACCGGGCCAAGATGACATCTGGGCTCTTTTCCCTGTCAAGAATTAGATGAGTTGGCTGTTGTGGAGCATGCCTGCCACCCCAGCTACTTGGGAGGCTGAAGCAGGATGACTGTGAGTTCAAGGCCAGCTTGGGCAACACAGAGAGACCTCTGTCCCAAGGAAGGAGGAGGGGGGGGGGGAGAGGAGGAGGGGAGGAGGGAGGAGGAAGGGGGGGGAGGGGAGGAGGGGGGAGGGGAGGAGGGGAGGAGGAGGAAGAGGAGAGGGAAGAGGAGGAGGGGGAAGAGGGAGAGGAGTAGGAAGAAGAGGAGGGGAAGAGGAGGAGGAGGAAGAAAGAAGGAAGGAAAGAAGGAAGGAAGGAAGTTAATTTTCCAATTAGACAACCTGTGGGTGGAAGTAGGATTTTGATGACTTTCTTGAAGTAGAGCTAATCATCTGGGTAATTCATTCTAGATATTTCATTAAAATGAGAAGTACAGTGTGTGTGTGTGTGTGTGTGTGTGTGACTAGTAATTGAATCCAGGGACATTCTACCTTCAAGCTATATCCCCAGCCCTATTTTTTATTCTTTATTTTCAAACAGGGTCTCACTAAGTTGTGGAGGGCCTCACTAAATAGCTGTAGCTGGCCATGATCCTTTGATCCTCCTGTCTCAGCCTCCTAAGTACTGGCCACCACACCCAGCTAGGGCCTCTGTTTTTTTTTTTTTTTTTTTTTTTTTTGGTGGTACTGGGGTTCCTGGAAGCCCTTCTACCTCCGGGCTACACTCCCAGACCTATTTTTTACATTTTCATTTTGGAAACAGGGTCTCCTAAACCAGCGCGCACGGCTGGCTTCGAACCTGCGCGATTCTCCTGTCTCTGCCTCCCAAGCGCGGGGATTACAAGCGTGCGCCACCACGCCCGGCAGGGCCTCTGTTTTTAAATCGATCCCAGTACTTGGGAGACTGAGACAGGAGGATCACAGATTTGCAGCCAGCCTCAGCAACTGAGTGAAAGAAACCCTGTTTCCAAATTAAAAAAAAATAGGGATGGAGGTGTAACCGAGAAGTAGAATGCCCCTGGGTTCTGTCTCCAGTAGCTAAACAAACAAACAAAAACAAAACAAAACAAAAAACAAGAGAAAAGAAATGGTCTCTTCTAACTTTACTGTTGTTCGAGGCTGAGTTGGCTTAGAGGATTAATCTGAAGGCTTTGACCTTAAACAGAAGAACCTTTTGGACACCATCCCCTACCTGAACTTCCCGAGGGCCAAGTTCAGCCTGAGTCCGTCTGTCCTGTTGCTTTGGGGCTGGCTGACCTGGAGAGGCCGCGCTCGTGGAGGGCTGGCCTGGGGACGTCCACCTGCAGCAGTGGGGGGGAGGACAGGGGAAGATCCAGGAGATCTGAGCATCAGAAACTGAGAGGGATGGAAACCTTGAGACAGAACCAAACCAGAAGTGGTTGGGAGAGGAGCACCCTGACAGACATCTGCAAGGCGATGAAGGGCGCGCTGGGATGGGGAATCAACGTGTAGAAAGACGCGCGCACCAGCAGCCAGCAGGAGCACACCAGTGAAAGCCACAACAAGATGCCGCTTTATTTGCTCAGCAAAAATGTAAAAAACGTGATGACCCAGATGCAGAGAAGCGGGTGCTCCCTTCCTGCTGGAGGAACGAGAGTCGATACATTGAGGCGGTGTGACTGGAAGGCAATTTGCTGCGTCCATAAATATATACGGTGTGCACACCACTCCACACCTGTAAGAGTTCACACTGCAGAAGTGTTTGCTGGAGAAAGAGTGTGTACCAGGGTTTCATTGAAGTAAAAATTGAGGGCGGGAGGGGTCTGGAAGGTGGGGGAAATCCCATGTTCATCACTGACAGTTGGATGAGCTGCACAGAGCCGAGTGCTGCAAGCCCCACCGCCATGAGAACAGAAGCGACTCCATGTTCTTATTAGTTCGTATTAGTACTGGGGGTTGAACCCAGAGGCATTTTATCTCCAAGCTGTACCACCAGCCCCCCCCCTTTTGTGGAACTGGAGATTGAATCCAGGAGCATTCTACCTCTGAGCTACACCCCCAGCCCTCTTTTTTATTCTTTATTTTGAAACAGGATCTCACTAAGTTGAGGAGGGCCTCACTAAGTTGCTGAGGCTGCCTGTGAACCTGTAATCCTCCTGTCTCAGCCTCCTAAGTACTGGGGTTACAAGTGTGCTCCACCACGCCTGGTTCGATTGTTTTTGCAGTGCAATGATGGAACCCAGAGCTCCCTGCATACGAGACAGGTGCTTTACTTGTCTAGTATGAGTTACATCCCCAATCCCTCCTCTTTTTTTTTTTTTTTTTTTTTTAAACAAGGTCTTGCTGAGTTGCTGAGGGACCTCGCTAAGTTCCCAAGACTGGCCTGGGCATCCATTTGCCAGCCTCCTTTCTCAGCCTCCCAAGCACTGGGGTTAAAGGTGTGTACCGTCACACCCTGCAAAGTGACTCTGGGTTGCCATGGGAAACTTCCATGTGCTACAGCTCCCGTGTGCATCTAATGGCCAGCGATCATCTGTGCTTTCCTCCTCTCCTTCTTGGTGAGCTCTCAAGGTAAGGACAGTGTGCGTTTTCTCTGGGGCCAAAGCAGAATTAAAACCCAGGCCTGGCTGGAGCAGCCTGGGCTCACTACTCTACCCGTCAGTTTGTAGTTGGTGAATTGACAGGTTGGTTAATTGAGGGGCGTGTGAGGAGGGACAAGGAAGAGCCAAGGAGCTCACCAAGGCTACACCTCTCTAAGCTATTTTGGGTAAACATGGTCAAAATGGCGGCTCTGTCTGGCGACTGGTGATGGTTTTGTCCTCTGTGGGCCTGGAGAAACCCTGCGC
Source organism: Muscardinus avellanarius (assembly GCF_963383645.1). Taxonomy (NCBI): domain Eukaryota; kingdom Metazoa; phylum Chordata; class Mammalia; order Rodentia; family Gliridae; genus Muscardinus; species Muscardinus avellanarius. The sequence goes on from NC_137799.1 coordinate 13,911,758, forward strand.
GTCTCTGAGATTTACTTTCCTTCTCCGAGAAGCAAGGATAACAGCAATGCTTCCCTCCCAGGGAGGTTTTGTTCATTCAGTAGCAAGCTGATTGATCAGACATGACCTGGTACCGTGTAGACGGGCGGCAGAGCGGCCCATCAAGGTGACCTGTGCACCGGCGGTGGGGTTATGCGACAGGCTGGCCGGGCAGCTCTGAGGCGTTGCAGGGGAGGGGAGCAGGGCTGGCAAACACAATGCTCCAGCCACAGACCGCCCGAACGGCGGCCCCCAGCGCGGTGCTCCCTGTGAGTCAGCGGCCGGCTAATTGGTGGACAATGGCGTTAATGAAAAGGCCGTGTTTCTTGACAAAAGCCCCCACCCAGCTCCCCAGCCCCAGACAGCTTGAAACACTTGTGCAGCCCCGTTCTGGGGAGGAGTCCAGGCTGCTGGTGAGCTGGGAACACAGACGCCCTCTCGCGCCGGGCGTGGGCGCCCACTGTTTGGCCAGATCAGTGACAGCAATCAGAGGGCCCTACTGACTCCTAGAGGGCAAGACAGGAGACTCTCAGAGACCGACACGTTCCCTTCACTGCACAGACAGGGAAACCGGGGCCCGAGAACGGGAAAGGCTCAGATAAGAGTGAATTAGGACTGAGCCTAGATGTGTGTGTGTGCGCGGGGTGGGGATGTACTGGGGATTGAGATTGAACTCAGGAGTATTCTTCCTCTGAGCTACTATTTTAATTTTTATTTTGAAACAGGGTCTCATGAGGTTGCTGAGGCTGGTCTTGAACCTGTGGTCCTCCTGTCTCAGCCTCCCAAGTACTAGGATCGCAGATACGTGCCACTACACACGGCGAGCCTGAACTTCTGACCACCCCAGTCTGGACAACCTGTGTGGCTGCAGTTAGCTATTCCAAAGTTGTGCAGAGCTGGCTGCGTAGACGGTCAAGGGGTAGCTTGGATGCAGGGGGACGGGGTGAGCAAGGACACAAGAGGGGGTCAGAGCCCATCGTGGAGGCAGAAATACCTACTGGGTGCCCGATGTTTGCCAGGCATTGTGCCAAGTGGTTTTCAGGGGTCGACCCCTTTCTCACAGTGATGCCTGGCATAGGCGTTCCTGTTATTCTCATTTTGCAAGTGGAGAAACCAGAACTCAAAAAGGCTAGGTTGCGTGGAGCTAGTGGCACACGCTCGTAATCCCAGTTCTCAGGAGGCTGAGACACGAGGGTGGCAGGTTCAAAGCCAGCCTCAGCAACTTAGTGAGGCCATATTTCCAAATAAAAAATAATATAGGTCTGAGGGTGCAGCCTGGAATTAGAAGGCCCCTGGGACACACACACACACACACACATACACACACACACACACACACGGCTAGGTTATATCACAGACCCAGGTCACATGGCTACTGTAAGCTGAACTGGGATTTATTTATTTATTTATTTATTTTTGTGATACTGGGGTTCCTGGGAACCCTTCTACCTCTGGGGTACACCCCCAGACCTATTTTTTTTAATATTTTTATTTGGAAACAGGGTCTCTTAAGCCAGCGCGGCTGGCTTTGAACCTGTGCGATCCTCCTGTCTCTGCCTCCCAAGCACAGATTACAAGCGTGCGCCACCACGCCCGGCTTGAACTGGGATTTATTTAAACCCAGGTGTTTCGTTTTGTTTTATTTTTGACCCCAACAAACAACACACCATATGTAAATCACGCATTTGGAAATGCGTGGTGCTTAGTAGGCTTGAAAAATGTGAGCTGGCGATTTCTATCATTTAGGGTCAACGGAAATTTTCCGAGTGCCTGTGAAAAGCCTAGCGTTTCCATCGTGTTATCTCCGGATGGTGTGTTGGCTGCTACTATCCCACCACCCTCGTCAGCACCTCCTCGATCGCCATGCCAGTTCTGCTGGGTGAGGATATGCCACGTTGTATTACCTCCCACCTGGCACAGGGGAGCTGAGGCCCAGAGAAGGAAAGCAGCCTGTCCACAGAAGCACAGCTGGCTGCTGGCTTGACCTCAGACGCCAAGAGATAAGCAGAGAGGACAGCCGGCCAGGTCTCAGGAGGTGGGGAGGGATGGGGCAGGACCAGGCACCAGGCAGCAGCCCCTTCCTGGCTTCCTGACAGCACAATTGTTTGAAGCCCGGGTCTTGGACATCCAGGAAATGGGCGACATCACTCCCAACAAAGGAGAGGAAGCTGCTTCAATGTTTCAGTCCCACCTCACGCACTCGCCCTGGGGCTGCAGATGGGAGCCCGGCCAAGGCTGCCCGACCCTCCACTAGGCCTCCTACCCCCACCCTGTGTCTGGCCCTTCTGCTCCTCTCTGCCGGCTCAATTCCAAACCCTTCCAGCAGGCCTTCCTGCCTACAAGGGTCTCCAGAGCCGCCCCAGCTCCCCGTTCTGAGAGCCTGCAGCCCTGGGTCTGCTAGGATGGGACTGACCGCTCAACGTGCACTGTGTTGAAAAGGACCGCACCTTCAATTCTGAGTTGGGCTGGCTCAGGAAGACCTGGTCAGGTGGGGCTGGTCCAGGTGTGTCTGAAGGGCTGTCACCTCCGCAGTTCTAAGCATCTCTCCCGTCTGCATGCGGATGGCACTGCACCCGAGTCCCCAGCAAGAGGGGGAGTCCCAGGCAGCAGAGCTGTTAGCGAGGGTACAACAAAGTACCTAGGCAAAGCAGAAATAGAGGCGTTCAAGTCCCAGCCCTGTCTCTTATCAGCCGTGTGGCCGTAAGCAAGTCACTCCAGCTCTCTGAGCCTGGCTTTCCTCATCCTTCAAAGGCAGGCAATAAGACCTACTTTGCAGAGTGGCCGTGGGCATTAGGCGGGGCCATGAAAGGGGTACAGGAGTGTGGCATGCACGCGGTGCCTTTCCTCTCGCTTGGAAGACTTTTCTGGTAAGAAATGGAGGGAGACACAGACACTGGCCTTAGGGTTAAGAAAGCTAAGGCGCTGGCCGAGATGGGAGAGCAAAGGTGCTCTTCTGTGTCCCTCTCTTCCAGCGTGTGGGTGAAGTGGAGCCCTTAAGTAGTGGCAGAGGCCTGGGCATGCACTTGGCAAACTCACAGGTCACCGTCACCTACAGTGGCACCCCCTGTGAGCGCCGCTGGGTCTAGTTGCCGAGGCTGCCTCCATCACCTCAGGAGAGAGGGGGATCACAGCCCCGCACATGAGCACTGCCCATGAGGTCACCTGCCTTGTCTCCTGACCCTGAGCACTAGGTAAGTGCACGAGTGACCTGCCCCCAGGACGCCCAGCCTGCTGCCTCCCCTCGGGGCCCTGGTTCCCAGGCCAGGACGCCTGTCCATGCTGGCAGAGGAAGGCTGTCCCAAGCGCGGTCCCTCCCTCAGCCTCCCCTGGGCCTCTGACCAGCCAGGGTGGCGGTGCTGGTCTTTCTCTCCACCTCTCTGACCTCGGGCTCCCTTTCTGTCAAATGGACATGAAACCATCTGCGGCAAGGTGGTTATAAACTGCAGACGGGGAAGCGCCCTGGGCCCTGTAATTACAGGAAGGGCTCCTTCACACCTCACGCTCCGAGCCGCATGAGTTGAGCACCTAGTACACGCCGGCATTGCCCCAGGCCCCACGTGGATGCCATAAGGGAAGCTTCTCATGGCGAGGAAATGGAGGTACAGAGGGGAAGGGGCCACCCAGTGGCTTGTTCAGGGCCAGAACTCCAGTCCAGGGCGGCCAAACGTCCCCTCTCCCAAATGCCATGCCGTCCCAGCAGCCTGCCCTATCAGGGGAGGAAAGGGAGGAGAGGGAAGGGGGGGGCAAAGAGGCTCCCCCAGCCCCCAGCCCCCCACCATAGGGAACGAATCTCCAGGAAGCCCAGCGGGTGGCGGGGCCCAGCGCTGATTGCAGGAGATGGCAAGAAGGCCCCACGGTTGCCATGGTGACTTCCTGATTCACAGTGTCTCTTCCCGGGAAGTCAGACAGATGTACCTGGGCAGTCCCTGCGCCCCCTGGCCTCTCCGAGGGGGAGGACACACGGGAACATGGCAGTCTCTGCTCACAGAGACTGCACACGCGTGCGGCAGCTATGGCAGCTGTGCGTGTGTGGCTGGGGCGCACCCAGGCCTCGGTGTGAATCCACACACGGCTGGATGCAAACCTTCCTGGCGAGCTGAAGAGCCCAGGACGGGCAGGGAGGCGCTGCAGAGTTGCCCAGGTGGGGTGTTAGTGAAGCTGGCAGAGAAGGTCATGCGGGCTCTGTGTGCAGGCGAAGGAGCTTGCACCTCCACCTGGAGCACGGCGAGCCAGGGAGGGCTGAGGAGCAGGGACGTAGCATGGACCTGAGATCCCTCCAGCAGCTGAGAGGAGAGGCCAGGGCTGGGCCTGGAGGCAGGGAGGCCAGTGTGGGTAATCGTCTTCCTTCCCTGGCTCAGTCGGGACTTGTTTCCATTAGTATTGGCACTTACCCTCCATTACTTCTTCCTTCCTTCCTTCCTTTTCTCCTTCTCCTTCTTCTCCTTCTTTTGGTACTGGGGATTAAACACAGGGGCATTCTACCTCTGAGTCACCCTCCCCCCACCAGCCCTTCTATGATTTCTTTTCTTTTCTTTTCTTTTTTCGTGATACTAGGGGTAGAACCCAGGGGCTTTGTACCTCCCAGACCTATTTTTAAAAATATTTTATTTGAAAACAGGGTCTCACTAAGTTGCTGAGACCCTCACTAAGTAGCTGAGGCTGGCTTCGAACCTGCGTCATCCTCCCGACTCCGCCTCCCAAGCGCGGGGATTGCAGGCGTGCATCACCATGCCCGGCTTGATTTTTTTTCTTTTCTTTTGAAACAAGGTCTCGCTAAGTTGCTGGGGGCTGGCATCCAACCTTCGATCCTCCCGCCTCAGCCTAAGGCTTGCAGTTCTTGCCTGATTCCCCGCTAGGATATTGGCTACAAGAGCAGAGGGTTGGGTTCTTCTCTCACTGATGGAGGTACCTGGCAGATCTTGGCTGAGTGATTGAGAGAGGCCTGGGGGTGGGAGCAGAGGAGGGAGGAGGGAGGCGAGCGTGGAGGGGGGAGGGCTGTCAGAGCTGGATGAAGGTCGAGGGGTCAGATGGTGAGGCCCAAGCCCATGCTGCCCTAGCTCAGGCGCGAGGTCACTGGGGCCGAGGTGGGACGCAGGACACTGGGATAGAGAGAACTGGAGGGCTAGAAAGGGGAACTGAGGCAGACATCATGAACCCAGTGCACTGGAGGGGACCTCCTTGGTTTTTTGTTTTGTTTTGTTTTTTTGTTTGTTTGTTTGTTTGTTTTTGGTACTGGGGACTGGACCCAGGGGCGTTCTACCTCTGAGCGATACTCCCAGCCCTTTTTATTTTTTAGTTTGAAACAGGGTCTTGCAAGGTTGCTGAGTCTTGTTTAATTGCTAAGGCTGGTGTACCGGGGTTATAGTGTGTGCCACCATGCACGGTCCTTGGGGTCACTTTTTTTTATTTACAGGTCTAGGGATGGAACCCAGAGTCAATCGGTCCCCAAGTTACACCCCCAGCCCAATTTTTTACTCTTTATTTTGAAACAGGATCTCACTAAGTAGCTGAGGCTGTCCGCGACCTGTGATCCTCCAGTCTCAACCTCTTGAATGCTGGGATTACAAGCGTGCATCACCACGCCCGGCTCCTTGGGGTCACTTTAACTCAATGTTCAGGGTTTTCACCTTCCCCCTCTGTGATGGAGCCGGTAGCATCTTCCAGACTTCTGCTATTCAACAGAAATATGGCAGAGGCCACAAATGGAAGTCACACATCATTTTATACTTTCTACTAGCACATTATCAAAGTATAAAGAGGCAGGTAAAGTTAGCTTTGGTAACACATTTTACTTAACTCCACACGTCCACAATATCACTTCTTTTGGTCATCAATATAAAAATTTTATATTGATTTAAATATAAATATATATAAATATATTTATATAAATATATATTTATATAATATAAATATATAAATATTATATATATATATATATATATATATATATATATATATATATATATATATATATACCAGGGATTGAACCTAAGGTCATTCTACCACTGAGCTAAATCCCCAGTCCTTTTATTTTTATTATTTGTGTGTGTGTGTGTGTGTGTGTGTGTGTGTGTGTATGTATATATGTGGTACTGGGGATTGAACCCAGGAGTGTTCTCTAAGCTACACCCCCAGCCCTATTTTATTTATTTTTATTTTGAAACAGGGTCTCACTAAGCTGCCAAGGGCTTCTCTAAGTTGCTGAAGCTGGCCGTGAACCTGTGATCCTCCTGTCTCAGCCTCCCAAGTACCGGAATTACCTATGTGTGCAACCCTGCCTGGCTCAAGATAAAAATTATCGATGAGATAGTTTACATTCCTGGTTTGGGGTACAAAGCCTTGGAAAGCCCGTGTGCAAGCCAGTGCCCGGTACTTACAGGTCAAGTGGTCAGGGCTACTGTGGAGGCCAGCAAGTCTGACTGGAGCCCACCCAGCAGTAATGAGGCTCAGGGTGGGGCTGGGACTTGAGGGGCCCTGGGGACTCCGCTGGCTGAGGTCAAGAGAAGGTGACCCCAGGGGTCAAGGGAAGCTTTTTCTTCCTCCCTCCTCTGGCTCTGCCCTTCCCGTTCCTTTGCTCAGTCACTCAGCAGACTTTTACTGAACACCTACCACGTGTGGGACGCTAGGCTAGGTGCCAGGGCTAGAACAGCGCTGAGCGTGGAGCAATGATTCTTACTAGGAACCTCTCTCCCACTCAGAGAAGCTGGTGCTGAGATGGGAGACACTTTGCAGATCACCCAGCAGAAACCCTCTGAGCTCCGGCTCCTGCCCCACGCTGCACGAACAGCTGAGATGTAATTAAAGCTTCCAAGAGGGAGAGGGTTGGGGATGTGGTGGGCTCTATAGAGGGATTCCCTAAGGAAGCCCAGGCCGTAGGTCTCTGTGCCTGCATGGAAAGATGGTTCCTCCGCCTTCCCCTCAAGCCCTTCCCTTCAGCTGGCATAAGATCTGATGCTTGGCGCCTCAGAACGAGCTGTTCCTGATGGACCTGAAGTTAGGCCATCTTCTCCCTGGTCCAGGGATCCTGCGGAAGGGGCAGTGACCGGTCATCTCCACTGACCTGGGGCTGGGAGCCGCCCACCAGACCGCCCCCCCCACCCCCCGAGGCAGCAGAGCTGGGAGCAGGGGCCAGGCAATGCTGGTCTTGGTACTCGAAGGCCTGGAGTCAAGTCCTGAGTCCTTTCTCCCCTGGGTGGCTCTAGGCTCTCAGGACGGGACCACGTGATGGCCACCAGGCCCATTAGGAAGGGTGGCACGAGGCTTGGAAAGGGGCTGCTTCTTTAGAAAGACAAACTTGCACAGAAACGCTGACTTGATGGCTCGCAGCAGGTGGGGGCCTGGCAGGGGCCCCTTGTCAGTAGAAATGGGAATATCCGTGGGGTCTAGACTTCCCAGGGCCAAATCTGGCCTGGGGGGGGCCCTCTTCCTTTGAGGTGTCCTTAATCCGATCATTTGCTAAGTCCTCAGTCAAGTGAGTGCCACGTGAGTTACACAGCTCTCCTCTAAAGAGAGGAAACTGAGGCGCGGGGAAGCTGGGTGGCGTGCCTGAGCCAGGAAGCGGCTGCGCTGGGCGTGAAGCCTTGTCCTCCTCGTCCACAGCCGCTCCTTGGCCACTGCCCAGCTCGGAGGCGCTGGTGGGCTGTTCCCAGCATCATGGCAAGCGCCTCACAGAGCGCCTGCCCTTCCCTGCGGGTCAGCCTTGCAGAGGCTGCGGGGCCAGGCGCGGCCGGATTCGCAGGTTGAAGACAGTTCCTCTGGGCTTCCGGACTCCGTGCCTTCCCCTGCAGCCCCTTCCCCGGGTCACCTCCCTTCCTGGCCCGGTGCTGGGGGTGACCACCGGGTGGGGTGGCATCCGGGCTAGAGCCGTGAAGAGGGTGTCTGGGCAGAGACTGATGGCCTGTCAGTTGGCTGCCGGCACATCCTCAAATTCTTTGTCTTTGCGCAAATGGAGGCTGAGGAGGGGTGGGGGCTGGGACAGCCGATGAGGAGGGAGGGAGGCTGGGTGGGGGTTGGGAGACACCTCCATGGCCTGCTGTCTCTTTTCCTGGCTGGCCAGCCAGCAGGCTTGTTGTGGTGTGGGTGTGGGTGTGTGTGCGTGTGGTGTGTGCATGCTTGCGTGCGTGCGTGTGTGTGTGTGTGTGTGTTGGGGTAGCCAGGGCCCTGGCCCCCAGCTTTGCTCTGCTCCCCCTTGCCTGGGGATAGCAGGCAGGTCTCTTTCCTGATTCCTGCCCTGGGCCTGATTCTCTGTGCAGCCCGTCTGTCCAGCCCGGATGCCTTGTGATCTGTGCAACGCGGAGCCAGTGGGAACACTTGGCCCTGACATTGCAGAGGTCTTGGGGCTCTTGGATGGAGGGCGCAGCAGGAGTTAAGTCTCAGCACCATCTCAGGGGGTGAGGCTGGCGCATCGGATGGGATGGCAAAGCCAAGCTGCTCCTCTACTCTGGGGAGGGGCGCTGAGCTGACGTCTGTCCTGGCAGGAGCAGCTCCTCAGCATTTGGGCCACTTCAATGCACGGTCCTGGCGGGTCATCTGGGCCCCAAAGTCCCCCACCCAGGGTCACACACACACGCGGCTAAGTAGCTCTGCCCACACACCACCCTCTGGCACCAGCTGGAGCCACAGGGAGACAGCCATGCTCAGCTCGGGAGTCCTGCAAGGGCACACACACTCGGTCCCTCCCCAGGCCTGCCTGTAGGTGAACTTGTGTAAGCACACACACAGGCACAAAGCCCCGGGGACAGACTTCTGAAGCACACACGTCCAAATGTGCCTGCATCTGCGGGTGAGCAGGGCCACCTTGGATCCTGAGTCTCGCAGTGTCCCAGGAGCCTGTCCTGGGCGGGGGCGCTGGAATGATGAGCCCTCTATGGGCCCCTAATCCCCCCTTTAATAAAAGGAGCCAGATGACCCCTCTCCCAGAGCCCCCAGACTCAGCAAGCAAAGCCCAGCCGCCCCTTGCTCCATGATGACCCTGCACATGGCAGAGAGACAAATTGGGAAGGAGAGCGGGGACTGCTCAAGGACGGAGCAGGGGACCCCAAACCCCCGCCCCCTGCTCCTCCTCTGCGGTGCCCGGGACCCGCCGCGCCGCAGCCCCTCCGCCCAGCACCCGAGCCCCGGGCACAAAGCCACTTGGCGGCGCTCGAGGGGGCGCGCGTGGGAGCGCGCGCGGCGGCTCGCGCCTCCGGCCAAGATGTTCCCTCTCTGCGTGATTGACAGGCTCGAGTGCCGAGAAACAAAATTGTTTATGCGCTAATGAATAAGGCCCTGATTGCAAGATCCTGTTTGGAAAATTATAGTGCGGCGGCGGCGGCGGCGGCGGCCGCGGCGGCCCAATTACAGCCGCCGCATATTCATTTCGCCTCTCCTTTGCATGGAGATGAACGCGCGGCCCCGCGCCCTGCAAAGGCAACGCCAAATTTAGTTCCAGGTTCCGCGCTCCTCCGCGCCATTGTCTGCCCGGGATCACCTGCCTCCTGTCGGCCCGACTGCCCGGGAGGGCACGGGAGGAAGCCCAGAAAGTTCTCCCGCGCCCCCCACCTTTTTGCACCCCTTCTCTCTCCCTGTGTCTTTCTGGGCTCCCCGTCTCTGCCTCTCTCTTCCTTCTCCTTTCACTCTTCCTTTTCTCTTTCCCCCTCTCCCCTCGCCGTTCTCCCTGTCTGATGGAGCCCTCCGACTCGCCAGGCCTGTGCGTGGCCTCTCGGCCTGGACCGTGAAGCAGGGCCGTGGGTCAGTGTTGGGAGCCTTGCTCAGGGGTAGAGCGCCCCTTAGGATGCGTCAGGTCCTGGATTCCATCGCCAGCAGCGAATAAATAAATGAATAGGAGGTGAAACACAAATTCCAGTCACCTCCTTCACCCTCCAGCGGCAGAAGTTCCCTGGGCTCTTGGGTCCTTGGGACCTCAAGAGCAGTGTGTGGTGGTGGTGGGGGGGCTCGCTGTACAGAGCCCACAGAGGTACAAGCTGGGGTCCCTGGCTTTGAGGATGGGCCAGCTCCCCAGTGCCCAGGCTTTCTCCTCGCTGACCTCCTCTGCCCACCCCAAGACTCCACCCGGCCCCCTCTGCACCCCCACACACCCCTGCCTTGCAAATGCTCCTGGCTTCCTCCAAAGACCCTTCCCCAGACAGAGGAAAAGAGCCTTCCCTTCTCCCCCTAGGCACGGGCAGCTCCCTCCCTGGCACCCGGCTTGCAGGCATGGCCTGTTGTACCAACTGCCGGAGGACACTGTGTCGTCCTCTGGGGTCCAGCTCTGGGCTAATAAAACTAACACAGGTCCTCTGGGGTGTGGGGTGTGGGGTGCATTCCCCTGGCCCTGCCTGCAGGGTTGCTGGGCTGGATGTGAGGCTGACCGGAGGCCCTAGGGCCATGGGCCCACGTGGGTGCACAGCCGGGCTCCACCTGGGCTCCGGCCAGTGAGAGGGCCAGGTCATTGCTCTGACCTACAGGTGCCTGAGGCCTGGGTGTGGCCACTGAGGCCCTGGTGGGGTGATGGTGGCCAGAGCTTTTGCAAGCATTATCTGTGTTCCTCCCCATCCTGCCCTAGGACCCCCAAAACTAATCAGAACACCCCTTTCTGGGGCAGGAATTGAGGGATACAGTTATAAACAAAATGGACAGGCACAGATACCATCCAGCTTAGGCAATCACCCCGCCCAGAGACGCACAAAGTCACACACTCACGGTCTCACACACACAAACACAGACACAGGGATGCCTGGGTCCCAGTCCTCGGGAGGCTGAGACGGAAGGATCGCAAGTTCAAGGCCAGCCTCAGCAACTCAGTGAGACCCTGTTTCAAAAATCAAAAATAAAAATGGCTGGAGGTGTACCTCACAGATAGAATGCCCCTGGGTTTATTTCAAACCCCAATACCAAAAAAACAAAACTAAACTAAACAAAACATTCTCCTTGAAAGACTCACAAGGGACACACAAAGACAAGCCCATCAAGAGGCTGTGTGCGGGGCAGCACTGCCCTCTGGCGGTTATTCTAGAAGTCTCTGTCAAGACCCCGGGGCTTCCTAGAGCCACAGATGAGACAAATGGAGCCGCCCAGACACAGAGACCGGGGACTCCCAGAAGGGAGTTTCAGAAAGGAAAAGGAAAATTTTGTTTGGGTGCTGAGGATCGAACCCAGGGGCATTCTACCTCTTAGCCCTATTTAATTTGGAATAGGATCTTCCTAAGTTGCTAGGGTCTGTAAGTTACTGAGATTGGCCTTGAACCTGCAATCTTTCTCTCTCAGCCTCTCAAGTAGTAGGATGATAGGTGCGTACCACCGTGTCCCCCTGGATAAGGACACTAAATGTTCACGAGGGCAAGGGTCTCTTGAGTTCTTGCTCCGTCCCAGTGTGCCCCCAAATTTCTCACAGTAGGACCTGCCCAGCGATGGTGGGAAGGAGGGCACTCCCTGTCTCGGGAGATGTACCGGCAGGGCTTGGGAGATGTGTCACCAGCCTGAGGCGCTCTGGGAGTATGTCCAGCCTTCTCCACCGCCCAGTCTGGCCACTCTTGTGATTGGCTTGCTCATCAGCTATCAGTCTATAAAATCATCCCCGTGCCTGGAGCTTTGGGTAAGACCCTGGCTGGTGGGAAGAGAGACCTCATCTGGGGAGAGGGGTCTTTGAGGTCAGTCTCGGGAGCATAGATTTTTTTTCTAGGTGTAACAGAATTCTGGAGTCAGGCTCAGACAGAGGAGATGGCCGGATGGCCGTGTGAGTGCTGGCTAAGCAGAAGAGACTGAGGCAGGAGGGCCAGCATGGAGGGGCAGCAGTGGCCAGGACCCGGGCAGGGGCAGGAGTGGTGTGGCTAGAAGGGTGCTGATTCCAGAAGGGCTCAGCAGGCTGGTGAGGGCCTGGTCACAGAGGACAGGGAGCCAGAGGAGGTCAAAGCGACGGCCAGGGTCACCGGGAGGAGGGGGGGTCTGATTTGGCTGTGGAACCTGAGAACCAGGGCATATCCAGAAATCAGTTGCATTTGTGTCTGGAGACTGCCACGTGTGAGTATGTCCAGTTACTGACAGCTGGTTAAGTTTACCCTGAGAAGCCCTAAGGGTGGTGGTGCTCACCCCTTTTCTAGGCATCAGTGAGGAGACTAAGTTGTAAAATGTAACTTATGAAACAGTCTCTGCTTTGCCATTTGGCCAGGGTCCTGGAAACCGGCACCGCCTCACCATCCTCCTTCTTGGGTGCTCCTGGTCTGATGGCACCCGAGGCTGCCTGTCGGCTTGCCTGCTTGGTGACCCAGCTGCAAGGCCAGACAGGAGCAGGGAGGCCAGACCCTGGGGAAGCACCAGCAGAGGGAGCGAGGAGCCCACAGTAGTCTGAGGAGAAGAGTCAGGGAGCCAGGAGGAGAACCAGGGAAGGGCCCGGTCACCGGGGCCCAGGAAAGAGGCCACGATGAGTCACATGGGAAAGCAGGGTGGGCAGGGAATGAAAACTGAAGCCGGTGCCCGGCTGCAGCATGGGGGCTGCCAGCTGGGCTCTGACATCCACGCTCGCTCAGTGACACTCAGCTGGTCAGCCTTTCAAGCGTCCCTACCCGAGAAGGCCATCCTTAAGTGGGGACACTTCGCCCTTGAGGATCCTCCAGACGGAGAAACCGGGGATTGGGTGAACTGGCCTGGGAAGGCGAAAAAAAGACGATTCCTTGTATGACCACTAGGGGGCAGTCAAAGAACAGGTCCTGCCTTGACCCTGGTTGGACTACATATTTCCAGATCTTTTCCTGTGTGTCCTGTCCTTGGCCTCCTCGGGTCTCGGTTTCTGCAAGGTGGACCCTGTTGAGGAACACCTTCATTTTTTACCCCTTCACCCCTCCGTGGGACAGACAGCCCCAAAGTCAAGGCCACAGACGCAGAACGCTGGACGACACACATGCGCGAGATTGGCAAGCGAAACAAGCCGATCCCGTGATCTGGGGCCAGAACTGTGGATGATGACAGTCTCTTAAGGGGCTTCTCCCTTCCTCTCACTCTCCGTCTTTCTGTCATCCACGGGCACAGCGCTCACTGGGAGGCTAGAGCTGGTTCCCTCTTGCTAATTCTCTGTGTGACCAGGCCTTACCCCGCCCTCTGTGGGCCTCAGGGCCCATCTGAACGAGGGTGGGAAGAGCGCATGCGCCTCAGCACCTCTCCACCCGGAGAGGGTGGTTCTTGGAGGCACCCGCCCCATTCTTGGAGCTGCCCGCGGCCCCCTGGCCTCTGGAGCTGGTTGGGGTCAGGACACTTGGTTCCTAGTCGTGGGGCCGTCATCAGATCATCAGAGGCCAGCACGCTGGCGGCTTCCGTCAGCAGGGGCTGGGGTCTTACTGACCACTTCCGGCAGGCGGCCAGAGCCTGGGGGGAGTGTGCCTGGGGAGACGGTGCTGGCCTGTAGGACCCTCCCCACAGAAGCTGAGCCAGCGCCTGGCGGCCTGTGGAGCGCTGCCAGGAGACCCATGGGGGCAGACATGGGTTGTCTTTCCAAGAGTAGCCGCACTCCTGCGACTGCAGAGGCCTTCCACAACCCCTTCCTCCTCCCAGGCCAAAAACTTGATAACAGACCCACCGGAATCAGGTCATCTCCCAGTTCTGGAAAAATCCAACGGTTTCCAAGAAACCAAACACCCAGGGATTGGGCTCTGAGGTCAGGTGAGTGGCCCAGGGTTGCTCCTCTGTAGGCCAGTCCCAGGGCTGCCTGAGCCTAGAAGATGCCATCCAGAATCTTGGATCGGTTCCTTCCACCGAGGCCCAGAGAGGGCTTTCCACTTGTCCAAGGTCACACCGCAGGAAAGCTGGGGCTGGCCAGCTGGCCCCTGGCAGAGTGGCTGGGCCAGTCCCTTCCCCTCCCTGAACCTCCTCTTCAGCCTGGGGAAGGGAGGGGACTTTCTCAGGAGACTCAATGCATGATCTGCCCCTGGAGTAGAGGCCTAACTACTGTCATCTGCAACACAGGAAACACCAGGCGCCCGCGTGTGGAGGCCGACCAGGCCATTTACTGAGCACAGAAACAGTTCTGCGAGGTGCACGGTAGCCCGTGCATAGCCTCCTCCAACCTGAACTTCTCTGTGGCTCAGGCATAAGGTCACAGGCCTGGGCTTCGAGCCGGAATGGGACTCACTGGAATCTGTCACTTCTTAGCTGACTGACCTGGGGTGGGGACTACTCAAAAGGGGAGATTAATACTCACCTTTTGGGCAGCAGTAAGGAGTCAGTGGATGAAAATACAAACAAGCAGAGACCAAGAGCATCCAGCAAATATGTATCCAGGTCAGCATTGCCTCCTCCCGTCATTACTGTTATTTTTTGTGGTGCCGGGGATGGAATCCAGGGTCTGGCCTACCAGGCACGCGCTCTACCACTGATCTGCACCCCAACTTCTCTCTAGCACTTTATTTCCGTACTGGAGATTGAACCCAGAGACATTCCACCTCCAAGCTATGCTCCCAGACCTATTTTATTTTGAAACAGGGTCTCGCTGGGCTGTCTTGGAACCTGTGACCCTTCTATCTCAGCCTCCCCTAGTACTGGGGTGACAGACGCACCACCACCCCTGGCCCCCTATCACTGTTAATTCCCATTTCCCGCTGAGGAAATAGGACCAAAAAAGCCAAAGTCTGAGGCTGGGATTCTTAGCCGGGGGCGATCTTCTTCCTGGGACACCATCTGAAAAGGTTTGGAGTCAGTGTGTGGTCCCAGTTGGGGGGTGCAAGAGGATGCTGCTGCACTCCTCCGCTTGCCCCCCCTCCGCCTCCCCCCCAGAATCACCATCTGGAACACGGAGCGGATGGGGGATACCCGGGCGTGGCCACGCTTACCCCCACAGCCCCCAGTTGGTGCCCCAGCGCTGCTTGCACCCGCACACAGGGGCTTCGGGGAGCAGAAGATGACTGTTTAGGGCTGATGTTGACCAAAGGGCAGACTTTGGAGGTCCTGGCCTCACAGCCCGCAGGTCAGAGCTTTGAGGGTCAGAGAGGATGGATCCCGGCTCCTCTGGGACAATGAAGAGAAGGACCTCTGCGTGAACAAGGTCACTCGGTCCATAACCAGGAGTTTTGGGGTCTCCCTGCGCTCCCCCACAACCCCTGCCTCTCTGTGGTGACCTGGGGGGCACCAGAGAGAGAGAGTGGAGGGTCCGACTGGGGAGCAAAGGCTCATGGGACAGATGGCCACCCTATTCTCAGCAAGCCCCGCCCCTCACTTACTAGGAGGCAGGACCAAGGTTTGGGGAGCCAGAGCTGAGGGACTCCCTTTATTTGAGGAGAGGCCACTGGGCTTTGGGGTTGGGAAGTGGAGGTGCCATGGAAACGCCAAGTGGGGGACAGCAAGCAGCGAGACCAGGAGACCAGAGGCCGCAGAGGGCGGGCGGAGCGTCGGGCGCAGTGGCCGCCCTTGATGGCCGCAGAGGCCGGGCAGCCGGGACGCGGGCGGGCGCTGCACAGGCCCTTGGGTTCCGGGGAGCAGGAGTGGGCAGCTCTGAGAGGAGGTGGGCACGGGAGGCCCTGAGCAGGAGGGGCGGGCGGGATGCTCACTCTGCTGGAGGGAGGGGCAGGGGTGAGCTCCGGGCAGCCATAGGACTTCATGGGAGGTGCCGGCACACTCCCAGGCCTTGGGACGCTGAGACACAGGAAGATGGCAGGTTCGAGGCCGGCCGCAGCAATTTAGCGAGACTGTCAATGACAAGGCCTTGTTTCAATAAATAAATAAATAAATAAATAAATAAATAAATAAAGTCTGGGGGTGTATCTCAGAAATAGAACATCCCTGGTTCAATCACCAATAAAAAAAAAAAAAAAAAAAAAAAAAAGACTGCATGACCCCACATCATGGCCGGGTAGGAGAGGAGTCGAGGATGCCTCCCACCAGCCATAGGGCAGCCATGATGGGAACGGAAATGGCCAGATCCAGGAAGACTCGGGAGAGGCTGGCCCCCCAGCCACAGGCAGGGTGGGCAGGGCAGGGGGAAGGGGGTGGAGAAAGTGGTGGCTTCTTAACCCTTACACCCAGGCAGTCTGTTTCTGGCTGAACAGAAGAGGGGAAAACAAAATGTCAAGAGAAAGAATGAGAGAGAGTAACAGAATGTGAAGCAGAGACAGCGGTGCAGAGATGCACAGCCGCGCTTCTGACCAAACACAGAGACAAAGACACGGAGAGGTGGGGCGGGAGAGAGAGAGACCCCGAGACAGAGGAGACCAGCCTGGGGATGGGGACACCCCAGAGAGACGCTTGGTCACTACCTGGCTGTGAATCCTGATCTGGACACTAATCTGGGTCGGCAGGGCTCAAATCCTGCCAGGGCCTTTGCACCTGTGGGGTGTGTGTGTGCGTGCGTGCGTGTGTGTGTGTGTGTGCGTGCGTGCGTGTGTGTGTGTGTGTTTTCCCCATCAGGACTCTCTCTGCTCCAGGTCATCCCCTTGAGGTTTAAAGATGGAGAGAGAGCCAGGCAGGGTGGGCACGCTTGTAATCCCAGCATTCAAGAGGCCAAGACAGGAGGATGGCTGTTAGTGGACAGCCTCAGCTACTTAGTGAGGCCCTTTGCAACTCAGTGAGACCCTGTTTCAAAATAAAGAAAAAAAATAGAGCTGGGTGTGTAGTGTAGCTTGGAGGTAGAATGCCCTTGGGTTCCATCCATCCATCCATCCATCCATCCATCCATCCATCCATCCCCAGTACCAAAAAATAAATAAATAGAAAGAAAGAAAGAAAGAAAGAGACACTAAGTTCAAGTCTTCTCAACCGCACACTTATTGAGCACCTGCTGCTTCTGAGCCTCTGTGCCAGCATTGTCTTCTAAAACCTTCTCAACAACCTTAACTGGGAACCCGAGGCTCAGAGAGGTTAGGCTGCTGGCCAGAGGTCACACAGAAAGTACGTCCCAGCTAAAACTCAGACTTGGGGCCACCTGATGAGCTGTGATTTTTCCCCACTGTCCCCTTCATTCTTGGACTCCGTGGTCTTAAATGTCTCTGCCCCCAGAGCAGGCTTTATATTTTATTTTTTTCAGGTTTTTTTTTTTTTTTTTTTTTTTTTTTTTTTTTTTTTTTTGCCTTCCCCGGGTTTAGGCGGAAAGGGAGGGAGGCTGGCGGGTCTGAGTAGGCGTCTCACTGTGGGCCGGCCCTCCTGCGCCCCCAAGTTGCGTCTGGATCCTTCCCCGGGAGCCTGGCAGGTTCTGCAGCCCTCCCTCGCTGCCATCCCCTAGAGGAACAATTGCTAATCAGCTTCCCAGAGAGGCAGGAATGAACGCAGGAGCCAAGAGCGCCTCAATTACTGGCAGCTGGTCCCCTCTCCGGAGGCAGCCCCTTCTCCATGCCAGTTCTTCCCCCCTCGGCCTCTTTTTTCATGTCCTGATGGAGCCACAGGGGGTGAGAGCGGCAGCCCCATCCCCTTCCCCCTTTTCTCCATTTTCCGGCTCCCCAGTGTTCAGCACATGCTCATCTCTGAACCTCTGCGCCCTGGGACCTTCACAGACAGCCTTCCTCAAGCTGGCAAACTCCTATCCACCTTCCAAAGTCTAACCTCCACGTCACCTCCTCCTTGAAGCACGCCCGGGCTTTTCCTGCTCCCCCAAGGCTAACTCCCACCCCTGGGCTCCCGGAGCGGTGCCGCACTGGGACATTCAGGGAGCAGCTGTGGACGTGGCCCTCTCCACAATGCCCAGGATGGGCCTGGCCGTGGGCAGCACGAGGTGGTGGAGACCACAGCGGCTGTGACCCGCGTGTCTGTGGAGGTTCTGTGGACTCGCAGCTGGGCAAATCACTTACTTGGGGCTGTTTCTCTTCCCCACCTGCCTTTATCTGGCTGATAACCACCCAAAGTCTATACTCCCAGCCTCCTGCTCCTCCCAGTAGGAAGGACTCAGGTTAGACAGCACAGATTACTGGGCCGTGGGTGACAGCCGGGATGCTGGCTCAGAAGGACGGGAGATGGACCATGCAGTCAGCCCCGCCTGTGGGTCCCAGTGTGGCCCCTGGCCAAGGGCTGTTACGCTCACTGCCAGGAGGGAATTCACCCCCCCCCCACAAATATGAAATGCCCTGAACAATAAAAATATACTATGAAATGGGAATCAGAAATCAATACTATCCCTGAAGTCATTATGATAAAAAAATTTACTCTGTCAGCAATTCCTATTTGTAGTCCAGTTTTTTTTTTTTTTAAAGTGGGGTAGGGTTCTGGGGATTGAACCCAGGGGCACTCTACCTTCAAGCTATACCCCCAGCCCCTTTTTATTTTTATTTATGTATTCTACCCCTGAGCTAAATTTACCCCCAGTCCTAAATTTCATTCTTTATTTTGAAACAGGGTCTCACTAAGTTGCAGAAGGTCTCGCTAAGTAGCTGAGGCAGGTTGCGAACCCAGATCCTCCTCTCAAGGAGGAATCCTGGGATTACAAATGTGCACCACCATGCCCAGCTTTTTATTTTGAATCAGGGTCTCACTAAATTGCTGAGACTGGCCTTGAGCCTTCGATCCTCCTGTCTCAGCCTCCCAAGTATTGGGACTATAGGTGAGTCGCACTGATACCTGCTGGGCACCTTGAGTTTTATTTTGATGACCATATTTGATAAGAATTATTCAAAGTAGGCATGGTTGGCCAGTGACGGAACTAGGTCCTAATGGGGCAGCACAGGCATGGGGGGGGCATGGTGGAGGCCCCATCCCAACTAGCCCCCGCCCCTGCCTGGCCTGGACCACAGCCCACATCTGGCCAGCTTCCTGGGCAGCAGTGATATGGGGCTCAGTCTAGGATGTTGGACTTGGGAGGCAGGGCCAGCATACCCCAAAGCTCAGGCTCCGTCTGCTGGGTCAGTCTGCTGAGTCACCCAAAGTCACTCCCAGCCTCCTGCTCCTCCCAGTAGGAAGGACTCAGGCCCCTGGGCTCCCATAGAGCAGAGTACTAACACTCGGGAGGCCGCGGCAGCCCCAGCACTTGGGAGAGAGGAATGAATTAATGAATGAATGAATGAAGCGTCAGTTTCCCCTCCATAAAATGGGGAATCTTCCAGGGCAGCTGTGGCTGAGATTGAAGTTTCCTTCTCGCCACCTCTCAGCACACACTCGCTCTAACTATGATTGTAAATGTTTATTGAAGGGAACTGAATTCCCCCAAGGCCATTCTAATGGGATTCCCTCCAGCAGAGCACCTGGAGACATCCCCGAGGAGCAGCCTGCTAGTGGAGAGGGAGGGATCCCGGAGGGGCTGAAGGATTTACGCCCCAAGAGCTGCCTGCAGCCCGCAGAACCCGAAACTCAAGGTTTGGCTGCTGAGAAAACCGGATCCACAATTGGGAGCCGGGCGTGGTGGTGTACGCCTGTGATCCTGGTACCTGGGAGGTCGAGACAGGAGGGCAACCTCTGAAACTTACCGAGGCCCCCGGCAACTTTGTGAGACCCTGTTTCGAAATATAAAATAGGGCTGGGGGTGTAGCACAGAGGTAGAATGTCAGAGGGCTCAACACACACACACACACACACACACACACACACACACACGCACGCACACACGCACGCGCGCGCGCGCACGCTGGGGAGGAGGCCCTGGCACGGGGCAGCTCCAGGCTGCCGCGGGCCAGGAGGATCACCGTCCTCATCCACCACAGCCCTGGCCCCTCCTCTGGAGTCCTCTGCCCCTCAGAGTCTGGGTGCTCCAGGGCACAGAGCCTGGAGTTTGGGCTCACCCCAGCATGAACCTGGCCTGAGCCCGGGCCCTTCTGCTGAGTCAGTCCGTAAACTGCAGCTAGACCTGGTGGCGAGGAGGGCGGCAGACCTGGCCTGTGGAATTACACCAGGTGAGTCTGAACTCAGACCCTGCACGAGCTCGGGCAGGCCATGCAGGCAGCTGGGCCTCAGAATCCCTCTTCTGTGATGGGGCATCACCGGGCCAACCCTGCCCTTCGCCCAGGCTGCTCCCTGCTCCCAGAGCACGCTTCCCATCCAGCCCCGTGGGTGCGAGCTCAGATGAAAGACCTGACCTTCATTAATGACCGCCTCTCCTGGCCCCTGTGGTCCCGGACACACACGCGCTGTTCTCTGCTCCTGCGTGTTTCCTGCGCACATGTTTAAGTGTTAAGTGTTTGTATGAAGCTCACTTGCAGACCAATATTCCATTTTTGTTCCTGTTTTCTGGTACTGGGGATTGAATCCAGGGTTACTCTACCTCCCAGCTACACCCACAGCCCTTTGTGTGTGTGTGTGTGTGTGTGTGTGTGTGTGTGTGGTATAGGGTGGAACTCAGGGGCTTTCTACCTCCAGGCTACACCCCCCAGACCTATTTTTTATATTTTTATTTGGAAACAGGGTCTCACTAAGTTGCCAAGAGCCTAACTAAGTAGCTGAGGTTGGCTTCGAACCTGCGCGATCCTCCTGTCTCAGCCTCCCAAGTGCTGGGATTACAAGCGTGCGACCCACAGTCCTTTATTTTTTTAAATTTCAAATAGGATCTTGCTAAGTAGCTGAGGCTTTCCTTGAATCTGTGATCCTCCTGTCTCAGCCTCCCCAGTACTGGGGTTACAGGTGTGTGCTCCCAAGCCCAGCACCCCATGCTGAAGTGCCGGGTCATTGTGATGAGGACTGGAGGTTGCTCAGGTGCTGCGAGATTCACTCTGAAGCCCAGGTTGACTTCCCTCACGAGGGATCTAGTGAGCCAAAGACTGAAAACCAGTGGGCGTGGCCTGGAGGAGGAACGGCCAGTATAAGACCCCAGCCAGGGGGATGAACTGGCTCCTGGAGCAACCGCTGGGAAAGGCCCCCAGTCTGGCAGGTGGGGGTGGCACAGATCGTGCAGGACCTTGGGTCCACTCGAAGGTATTTCTGGGGCCCATGAATGTGGCCATCTGAGCCTGGGGTCCTCAAAACAGGTACCACTTGAAGACTGGAGGCAGGTGGTACCTGCAGGTTAGGGGCAGCTGGGCCCAATGGGCAATGCGGCAGGGCCCAGCCACCTTGGCCACGTCCTAGAGAACCCCAGACCCAGCTGCCGAGGGTTCCAGCTCAGAGGAAGCCTAGGTGACCCCATACTCCAGGAGGGAAGCCCGCGACTGGTGGTGGGCAGAGGCTGTGCCTGGAAGAGCAGGTGCGCCGAGGTGGTGAGCTGGCGAGCTGGCGTCTGCGCCTGCGTGGGCTGATGGCCAGGCCCCGCCCACTCGATTTTCCCGTGGCTGGCTGTCCCGGTCCCAGCTGTTCCCAGAAGTGGCAGTGGTAAATGGGGACGTCCTCAGTGTCCACCTCACTGTCCTGAGCGCAGACACGGTGGGGGAGAGCAAGTCGCACGCCAAGCACGGTGCCTGGCTTGTGTGAGGTGCTCAAAATCATCCCCTGTTGCTGGGTCTTAGACACAGGTCTCTTCTCCCGGGTGCATGGGCTCTGCCGGGAGGCTGCCCTGCCATGATAAACTTGAGACCAGCAAACAGGTCGTGGAAGCTCAGAGGAGCATCGTTCGGATTCAGGTGGATGTGGGAGGGAAGCACAGGTGCAGGCAGGGTAGGCTTCCTGGAGATGGCGCCCATGGAGCCCAGCCTTGAAGGATGGTGAGATTCCAGGGGCAGTCGGGGTGGAGGCCTCACAGGAGAAGTGACTGGCGATGCTTCAGGTCCAGTGTCGGCCAGAGGACCAGTGTGTGTTCACCAGCCCGGCTCTGGGCTGGAGGTCAGCTCGTGCTTGTTCAAGGGATCGGAGACCTGAGATGCTGGGAGGAACCTGAGGACCATGGTGCAGGATCCTTTGGCCTCCAAATACAGTTGCCTCTCACGCAAAAATCAACCATGGGGTGGGGAGCACAGAGGAGTGGAGATAGTGACGGTGTCAGGGAGGAGGCCGGGAGCCCTTGTTCACTAGCAGCCCTCACGCAGGACCATGTCTCCAATCCCTACCCCGTGGGGACTGGCAAATGGGCAGCAGAAAAGGGCTGTGTAGAGCCCTAGCCTTCAGTCATGTTGCAGAGACCTGGTGCCACCCTGGGGATCCAGAGCCAGGTGTGGAGGACTCAGGCTAAGATTCCCTGCAGGTGGTGGTGCTGGGGCTCAGTCAACTTCTGGGCTGCCAAGAGCAGATTGCCAAAGATAGGGCCAGATGGAGAGATGGGGTCTTGGCTCTAAGAATCCAGGCCTGCAAGGCACAACCCAGGGGACTGGTTTTGGTGTGTTGGGGGCTCTGGGCCCCTAGGTGCCTATGCTGTCCCTTAACACTCAGAGAACCCACACTGGCTTCCCCCCCACTCCTCGCCCTGGTGGCTGCTGTCCCATGCCCCGTGCCTCATCCACGCCACCATCACTGGCTCCCAGGATGGGGAGGAGGCATCGCCAGGCTCCAGAGGACACCTGGGCTGTAACAGCGTCCAACCAGGAGCTATAAACTGGCACTCTTATAGCTGGGGGTGGCAGGCACCAAACTGACTAGGATTCACCCAAAGACCACCACTGCCTGTCCCTGCGGCCTCCTCTGCCCCCTCTGCTCTGAGCCAGCTCCCTTCCCTGGGTCTCTTCCACCCAACTCTCTCCCAAGCTTCCTGGCTCCTTAACAAGTCTCACAAGTTAACAACACCCGGTGACTTAGTGATGGGTTGTAATGGGTCTGGCCTGTTGCTAAGAATTTGACTCAGGTTGTCTTGTTTAATCCTCCCCCACTTGACCAATCTTATATTTTATGTAGAGAAAACTGAGACTAAAAGGTAAATCTGTCCCTACCCACCCCTCTCTCTCTCTGCCTGATTTCTGGTTTCCCCTCCCACCTCCTATTTCCTCTGAGCAAGCAAACTGCCCCAGGTTTCCCCAGCCCCTCAGGCACCCGTCTCTCACCCCCCCCACCACCACCACCACAGGGGTCACTGGAGCAAAGAAATATAGACCAGGCCAAGTGAAAGGCAGGACCAACCCCCAGCTTGCCGACATACAGGGAGACACGGCCGGAGAGGTCTCCACAGGCTCCCAGGCCTCAGACTTAGGTCCCTGGTAGACCTCGCCATTGTCCTGCAAACTGGGGTCTCCTTCCGGTTCCATTTTAGTAAGGGACACTTCCATCTATTCTTCAGAGGGGCAATCACAGCTAGGGGGGTAACCCCAGGTTCCTACTTCTAATTAACCTCCCAGGCATCCCAGGTCACCTCTTGCTCCTGCTCCTCACTCTGTCAAACTGTGCCTGACACCCAGAACAGTGCCTGGTTCTACACCGTGGTGGTGTTCAGTCAAATGTGCCTACTGAATGAGTGCTTGGAGCCCTGCCTCCAGGCTCCCAGGCTCCCAGTCTCGGCCCCTCCATTCAGTAGCCGGAGTGACAGGACATTTCAGTCCAACCCTGTCCTGCTCAGCTGCCACAGTGTGCCTGTGCCCAGCTCGGGATGTATTCACATAGTCTCTCTCTGCAAGACCCTGAACATCCTAGCCCTGCCTCCTCTACCTCCCTCTCCACACCCTGCTATATATATAACAACAGGGTTCTTGCAGGCAGCTGCCAGCCGTGCCAGCCTGGCCCAGCTCCCACCTTGGTGCACGTGAGTCCTTCTGCCTAGAAGGCTCTCCACCCTGCCCCATCAGCCTGCTCATGGCCTGTGCTCCAGAGGCCGGCCCAGAGATCACCAAGGAGCACAGGTAGACCACCCTGTATCCTCTCTGTGATAACACTCAAGTTCTGCCTTCATCTGTGGGCATGGCTGGCCTCTGGATGGACAGGGGTGTTCCTGAGATAGAAGAAATAAGGAGACATAAAAGAAGCAGGAGGGAAATGTAACTTAATATGCAACGCGCTAGCAAAGTACCCCAGTACCGTTACGCCTCAGCCAGACCTGGTAGTCTGAAATTTGGGGGAAGGACTTACAAGTCTTTACTAATTACCCTGAGCATGGTTGACTATTCTCAAAGGGTATCCATTGATCAGAAAAGGCAATCATACAAAAAATCTGGAAACGTGATCAGACCACTCCAACAGGAACTCATTCGCTTATGTAATCTTGGGCACGGTTAGCCATCCCACCTGTGAATACTTTAAACAAAAGAGATGCTTGTTGAGGCCAGGCGTGGTGGTGCAGGCTTGTAATCCCCGCGCTTGGGAGGCCGAGAAAGGAGGATTGCACAGGTTCGAAGCCAGCCTCAGCTACGTAGTGAGGCTCTCAGCAACTTAGTGAGACACTGTTTCCAAATAAAATATAAAAAATAGGTCTGGGAGTAGAGCCCAGAGGTAGAAAGCCTCTGGGTTTCACCCTCAGCACCACCAAAAAGAAAAAAAAAGAAAGATGCTTGTTGAGAAGTCAGTGAAGGCCCCATCAGGACCCAGAAGATGACCCGGACACCCTAAATGATCCTGTCACTCCTGGACTGATGTCGTCCTCACATGCCTCCTCCTCCCCAGCCCTCATGGAAGTCTCCTATAAAAAGGGCCACGACCAGATGTGAAGGCTGAGACAGGAGGACTGCAGTTCTAAGCCAGCCTTAGCAACTTAGCAAGGTCTTGTTTCAAAATAAAAAACCTGAAAATGGCTGAGGTGTAGCTTGGTGGTCGAATGCCCCTAGGTTCAATCCCTAGTAAAAAGAAAAAAAGTAAAGAGGCCCCATGGACCCCACATACATCTCTCTCTCTGGACATGGGTTGCATTCTCCCTTGAGTGTGTGTGTTTTTGCTTCCCTTAATGAATTTTTCTCTTACACATGCTGACATTCTTTTTGCTGGTCCGGAGCTCTTTTCCCATCTCCCCCTACTGGGAACTCCTCAGAGTCCAGCCTTCTGTGACATCTGAGGCCCCAGGGCCTCCCACTCACCTGTGTGGAGCTCCCTGCACACCAGGCTCAGAGGGAGGGAAGCCTCCCCGTTGTTGACACCGAGGCACGCGGGAGGCCGTGTCCAGGTGCGCGAGCTAGTATCCCCTACATTTACCTTGACCAGGAGAGAGACGCTGTGCCAGTGACAGATGGTCCTAAGAGGGAACTGTCTAAAACAACAGTGATTTATCAGTCCTCCTGGTGCTGGGGGCTGGCTGGGCTCCGGGGACCCTCTTCCACCCAGAGTCCCCGAGGTCACTGTCTGGCGCCGACTCACATGGCGAACTCAGCCAGACCTGAGTGGGAAGCGCTGGGCGTTCAGGTCGCTCCCGTGTCTGTTCATCGTTGCGCATCTTACCTGAGCGTCTTTACAGCGTGGCGTCCGGTCTCTTTGGGGTGGTGGTGGGGGCGTTCAGGACAGGTCCAAGTGCACAGGAGCTCTTTAGACCTGGGCTCACACCATACTTATTAATGTTCCTTTAGTCCGAGCAAGTCGCACGGCTGTGAAGGGGGTGGGGTTCACCGGGGCCTTCAGGGGAGTGGTGGGCCACGATCCTGTTTCCTTCTTCAGAAAGTTCCTGAGTACACCTGAGTGTCCTCCCCACCTGCCGGGGCAGGGGCAGGGTAGTCCAGGTGGGCCATGCCGTATGGCCAAGGCTGAGTCTGAGGTGGGGATGGGACACCCAGCCGCAACCCCTCTGTGTGGCCGTGGCCCCAATCCCTTGGGAGGCTGGGTGTTTGGGAACGGGCTCCTGTCCTGGGACAACTGCCACCATGGCCAGTAGAAGTGGGAATGATACTCTGCCCTCCACAAAGACAATGTCAGGGCGGTCCTTACATGCCAGCGCCTTGTTGCCTGGGGAGGGCAG
Source organism: Muscardinus avellanarius (assembly GCF_963383645.1). NCBI lineage: Eukaryota > Metazoa > Chordata > Mammalia > Rodentia > Gliridae > Muscardinus > Muscardinus avellanarius. The sequence continues at coordinate 13,937,367 of NC_137799.1, forward strand.
GTGAGAAGACTCTTCTCCCACCTCCCCTCTCCCGTCCGTCCGTCCGTTCTTCCTTCCTTCCTTTCCCTTCCTCTAATCCCATTTCGGATTCAGGGACTTGGGCCAAATCACCATTAAGATTCCTGTCAACATCTGCCTTCTCCTCCTCCCCCTCCTCCTCTTCCTCCTCCCTTGCCCATCCTTGCACCCCCCCCCCCCACTCTCCTCATCCTTCTCCTCTGGATGGAACCCAGGGCCTCGTCCTGCCATACCCTGCATACTCCACTTGCTGCCTGTGCCCACCACACACCTGGCCCCCACTGGCCATTTTGCTGGGGTCTGGAATGGGAGCTTCCTAGAGCATCTGGAATGGGGGCTTCCCAGAGCGTCTGGAATGGGAGCTTCCCAGAGCGTCTGGAGTGGGAGCTTTCCAGAGTAGAAAAGGGCTGTGAGTCTTCCACGGGGTGATCATCTTTTCCTCAATTTTTGCTTTTTCCCAGAGGAAGATTTTAAATAGAAAACAGTATAAGGGAGCATTAAGAGGCTTCTTAGGGAAAGTGGGGTGTAGCTTAAGAGAAAGCTGTGAGTAAGGTGAGTAAGGGGGTTGGAGAGAGAGACCAGAACGGTGGGACACAGGGGTTATGTTCCAGAGAAAGGGTCTGGAATGGGAGCTTCCCAGAGTGGAAAAGGGCCACGAGCCTCCCACGTGCTGAGCTCCATCCAGCCTGGACCTCCCCGCCCCAGCAGGTGTAGGTACTGGGGGAGCCACTGTCTCTTTTCCTGCTGCAGTGTGGTGCTTGGTGCGCCTGCATGGGCGCTGTGCTGGCAGCTTGGGAGCTTTCCCTGGGTGCCTAAGGGAAAGCCCACCCGGGGTTGGGGGTGACGCGGATGGTGAGTTTAGTGTCTTAGACCCTGTGGTTCTCTAGCCACAGCTAGGTGGGGTGTCCCCGATTTCCACTCAGGAGGGCCTGCTCACCTTCCCCTCGGGTGCGCCCCGATCCTGCCCTGGCCGGCTCATTTATATCTAGCTGCCTAACAGCTCTAGACGTGTGCGCATGCAGGGCGCTGCTCAGCGGATGGGGTCCCACACACTGCCGTTTAGTGACTGCTTCCTGGGTCTGGGGCCTGGGCCCCTGGTCCCTATCTGAGGGCAGAGTTCACTCAACATTTCTAGATTTTTTTTTTTTTTTTTTTGGTACCGTTGATTGAGTCCAGAAGCATTTTACCTCGGAAGTACACACCCAATGCTTTTTATTTATTTTATTTTGAAATAGGTCTTGATAAGTTGTTGAGGCTGGCTTCGAACCTGCGATCCTCCTGTCTTAGCCCCCCAAGTGCTGGGGTTACAGGTGTACCACCACACTGGCTTTGGCTCTTTTTCACACAGCAGACTGCCTATCCTCTCTGGCACTGAAGCTCAGCTTTCTCCTGTTGTTCCTATTAAGCACTGCAATCATGCAACACTTCTTTATTTTTATATTTTTGTGGTTCTGGGGGCGGAACTCAGGGGCTTTTCTACCTCCGGGCTACACTCCCAGACCTATTTTTATACTTTGTTTGGAAACAGGGTCTCACTAATTTTCCGAGAGCCTCACTCAGTAGCTGAGGCTGAATTTGAACCTGTGCGATCATCCTGTCTCTGCCTCCCAAGTGCTGGGATTACAAGCGTGAGTCACCATGCCTGGCCCAGTTATGCAGCACTTCTGAGTAAAGCTTTAAAAGTCAGTGTGCAGGTGCTGGGAGTGTGGCTCAGTGGTAGAGCCCTTGCCTAGCATCTGAGAGGTGCTGGGTCCCATCCCCAGCACTGCAAAGGAAAAAAATAAAAAAGCCTAGGGTATGATTTGCCGTGGCCCCTTTCACCCCACCCAAAGCGGTCATGTTGAAATGGAGCCGCTGTTAGCCTGTGACCACGAGGGTTGACTATGTGCAATCAATATATGTGTAGTGTGAGTGAGAAATAGATTTCTAAGCTCCTGGGATTTGGGGATTTTTGTCACTGCAGCATAACATAGCTTGTTCTGACTGATATACACACAATCAAGCTCAACAGAAGAAACCACAGGGCTACTGGAATCACCTGCCTGGTCCTCATAACCAGTCTTTCTGAAAAATGCCAAAGCAATCTTCACACTACTAAAAATTCCATTTGGTAAGTTCCAAAAGAAGCCAACATGGGTCTCGGTGGTTAGTGGGTTATGATGGGGTGGAGGGAATGAAAGAAAGGGTCAGGTGTCCAAGAATTTAAGGAAGTTCCCTCCTAAAAGTCACCCCTTAAATCAACAAGGACAAGGGTTTTTTCTCAAATTGGGCCACTTGGGACGGCTTGGGATTTATTTTTGTTTATTTTTTTATAAAATGGCTTTTCAAAGTTGGGCGAAAATTGAGCTGTGTCTACCCTGCCCCGCCCCACCCCCTGAGCACAACTTAACTGAGACATTTGCGCCGCCCCTGCTTCTTGACCTGGGTGAGGCATCTCCCTTGATTGCCTGCAGATGATTGCTTTGTCAAATATTTTTAAACCCGACAGCTCTCCAAGAGAGAAACCAGTTGTTAGGAGAGTGCCGTGGCTTTCAATTTCTCTTGACCTTTTCGGAAAAGTAATTTGAAATTTGGTGTTTATTCTCTGCCTTCCCAGAGTGCTTGAGGAATCCGAGGTGGTATCATGTTGTCAGTTATTTTATTTCTAGCCCACTGCTTCTCAAGCCCAGCTGTTATTCTGTCACCTATAAGTGGAGTATCAGCGTCTCCTCTTCTCCGTGAGTGTAGTGTAGGAGGCGGGAGTTCCAGCCTCTGTGCTCAACTGCTAGTGGCACGAGTGTTCCTGGTGCATGGGACCTGTCTGGAGCCTCAGCACTTCCGTACCACGTCCCCTGATTTGAAGGAGACATAGCCACCTGGGTGTGGTGGCGCAGGCCTGTGATCCCAGGAATTAGGAGGCAGAGACAGGAGTTTTTCAGATTTGAGGCCAGCCCCAGCAACTTAGTAAGGCCCTCGGCAACTTAGTGAGACCCTGTTTTCAAAAAAAAAAAATAAAATAAAATAGGGCAAGGGGTGTAGTTCAGGGGTAGAATATCCCTGGGTTCAATCACTAGTACCACACAAATTTAAATAAATAAATAAACAAATAAATAGAAATAAAGAAGGAAAACAGCAGCCAAAGAGCTATTAAGGGGGTATTGGGGCCAGACTCTCCATTTGTCACAGGGGGTTGGCAGCCCAGAGGGCACAGGGACAGCCCGAGGTCTCTCGTTGAGTTAGGACGTGGTCGGTAGGTGAGGGCATGACCAAACGGTGGGAGAGAAAGAACACGGACTTGGCCCTGATGGCCCAAAGTTGAATTGCAGCTCTCCCTCCCTGTCTGATTTGAACAAAAGTCTCACTTGGTCTCAGTTTCAGTTACCTCATCTCTAAAGTGGGGATCATAACAGTCACCAGCACTTAGAGAGTACTAACGCCCCAGCGCTTTACACATTTTAACTCACAACACTCTGAGATAGATAGAATTTTTATTATTATCTTTTTTTTTCTTTTGTTTTGAAACCGGGGTCTCACTAAGTTGCTGGGGCTGGCCTCTTGTCTCAGCCTCCCAAGTACTGGGATTACAGGCGTGCGTCACCAGGTCTGGCTGATAGGTACAATTCTCGTAGCTCCACTTTTCAGAGGAGGAAAGTAGAGGACAGAGAAGCTCTTTGTGTGGCCCCGAGTTCCCCAAAGTAGTGCAGATCCCAAGCCGGGAGGCCTGACTTTTATTCCATGTCAGGTCAGCCAACTATGGCTAACTGCTGTTTTCTCTCATGACAGCTTTATTGAGATAAAATTCACATGCCTTGCAATTCACATCTTTAAAGTGAATAATTCGCTGGCTTCTAGTACGTTCAGAGTTTTACGTATCGCCATCATAAACAATTTTCATCGTCCTAAGAAAGAAACCCTGTACCAGCTGCCGCTCCCTTGCTCTCCCAGTCCCAGAAAACCATAAGCCTCCTTTCCCTCTATAGGTCTAGTCTGGACATTTTATATGAATGGAATTATAAATTGTGTCATCTCGTGTGTCTGACTTCTTTCATTCATTTAAAATAAAATTCCACGTTTGTTACAAATCCCTCCCTCCCTCCCTTCTTTCCTCCCTCCTTTCCTTCCTTCTTTTTTTCCTTCCTAGTTTTATATTACGGATTGACCCTAGGGGCATTCTACTTCCAATCTACGCCCCCAACTCTTTTTGTTTTTTATTTTGAAACAAGAGTCTCCCTAAGTTGCTAAGGCTGGAATTGAGCTGCGATCCACTGTCTGGTCTCCTATGTACAAAGATTACAGGTGTGCGCCACCGAGCCCAGCTCAGATCTTGGTGTCTAAATCCCACATCTTCCTCTTCCTTATTTCGTTCTCTTAGGTGTTAGAGCACATTCTCAGTACTTCTTCAGGATGAACACATAAGCTGTAAAAAAATAAAATAAAATTCTTTTGTGATACTGATGATTGAATCCAGGGGCAATCTATCTCTGAACTACACCCCCAGCCCTATTTATTTATTTATTTATTTATTTATTTATTTATTTATTTATGGGTCTGGGGATGGAACCCAGAGGCATTCAACCTCCAAGCTACAACCCCTGCCCAATTTTTTACTCTTTATTTTGAAACAGGGTTCACTAAGTTGCAGAGGGCCTCACTAAGTAGCTGAGGCTGTCCGCAAACCGCGATCCTCTGGCCTCAGCCTCCCAAATGCTGGGATTAGAAGCGTGCACCACCACGCCCGGCTTTTATTGTTTGTTTTGAAACAAGGACACATTAAGTTATTGTGCACTGGCCTCAAACCTATGACCCTCCTGTCTCAGCCTCCCAGGTGCTGAGACTGCAGATATTCCCCTCTATGCCTGGCTTAGAATATAATTTTTTGAGGATTCCAAAATGTTCGAAAATAGTATAGCTTCATACTTGATAGTTTGGTTGGGTATAGAATTTTCCATTACTTTGATTCATAAACTTTTGTGTTACTGAGGAATCTCGAGCCATTCCGTTTCCCATTTCTTGTGTCTTCATTTTTCCTCTACTTTCTTTCTGGAAATGTTTAGAATCTTCTCTTTCATGGTATACTATATATAGATTGTGGTACTGGGGATTGAACCCAGGAGTATTCTACCTCTAAGCTACACCCCAGCCCTTTTAAATTTATTATTATTATTATTATTATTATTATTATTATTATTTTTGGTGGTACTGGGGTTCCTGGAAGCCCTTCTATCTCCGGGCTACACTCCCAGACCTATTTTTACATTTTTTTATTTGGAAACAGGGTCTCCTAAGCCAGCGCGCGCGGCTGGCTTCGAACCTGTGGGATCCTCCTGTCTCAGCCTCCCAAGCGCGGGGATTACAAGCGTGCGCCACCACGCCTGGCTACCAATTTCTTTTTGTTTTGAAGCAGGGTCTTGCTATGTGGCTGAGAGTCTTGCTACATTGCTTAGGCTGTTCTCAAACCCGAGATCCTCCTGTCTCAGCCTTCCAAGTACTAGGATTACCTGTGTGCACCACCACGCCCTGCTCCAGTGTACTGTAATTTAAGTTGATGTGACTTGGTGTATACTTTTTTTTTTTTTTTTGGTGGCACTGGGGTTCCTGGAAGCCCTTCTACCTCCGGGCTACACTCTCAGACCTATTTTTTATATTTTTATTTGGAAACAGACCCTTTTATTTGGAAAGCGCATCTGGCTTCGAACCTGCGCGATCCTCCTGTCTCCGCCTCCCAAGCACGGGGATTACAAGAGTGTGCCACCACGCCCGGCATGTACTTTTTTTTTTTTTTAATCAGGCAGGGTACAGATGAGCCTGGAGATTTTGATAGACTGCTTGCATTTCCTATTATTTCAGTTCTTCTTATTACCAAGTAATATCTTGTGGAATGGATATTCCACATTTTTAACCCATTTACCAGTTGTACGTTTGTTTCCACTTTGGAGCTAAAATGCATGGTGCGACCGTCACATCCATATCCACATTTTTACAGACATGTTTTCATTCCCCTTGGGTTTTCATTTCACCTGAAGGTAGAATCGCAGGTCAGATGGTAACTCTATGGCCAGCCACTTGAGGAGCTGCTGGACTATTTAGCAAAGCAACGGTGCCATTTTATACTTCACCAGGAATGTAGGAAGGTTCCAATATCTCCACATTCTAAGACATACTGTCATTTTTTATAGCATCTGTCTTAATCTCTTGTGTGTTGCTACAACAGCATACCCGACACTGAGTAATTTATAAAAAACAGATTTGTTCCTCCCAGTCCTGGAAGCTAGGAGACCTAAGAGCCTGGCACCAGCCCGGTGAGCACCTTCTAAATCAACAGTGGATGCTGGTAGACACGGTCCAGCCACAGCGTCACCTCAGAGGCTGCGAAGCAGTATCTCACTGTGTGTGTGTGTGTGTGTGTGTGTGTGTGTGTGTGTGTGTGTGTTTTTGATGGTACTGGGGGTGGAACCTAGAGGCTTTCTACCTCCGGGCTATACTCCCAGACCATATATGTATATTATTTGGAAACAGGGTCTCATTAAGTGGCTGAAAGCCTCACTAAGTAGCTGAGGCTGGCTTCGAACCCGTGCGATCCTGCTGTCTCAGCCTCCCAAGCACGGGGATTACAAGCTTGCGCCACCACGCCCAGCTCAGTATCTCACTGTGGTTTTGATTTTCATTTTTCTGATAACTTTAAGTACCTTTTCTGCCTGTTTTGTAGATTAAGTTTGGAGCACAGCTATGCTCTCTTGCTCATTTACATTTTGTCTGTGGCTATTTTTCCACAACAATGGGAAAGTTGGGGAGTTGTGACAGATTTTCAAGCCTAAAATACTTACGGTATAGCTTGTGGTGTGTGTGTGTGTGTATGTGTGTTACTGGAGATTGAACCTAGGAGTATTCTACCTTTGAGCTATACCCCTAGTCCTTTTTAATTTTTTTGCATGGAAACAAGGTCTTACTACATTGCTGAAGCTGTCCTTGAAGCTGCGATCCTCCTGACTCCGCCTCCTAAGTATAGGATTCACTATATAGATCTTTAGAGAAAGTTTGTTCAGATTCCTGCTCTGACCCTGGTGCTGTATAATCCTTGGCCCGTTTAGTGTATTGCGAGGCACCAAGCACACATCACTTCCATCGTCTCCTCTCCTGCCTCTGGTCCTCCCTCTCTTCCTTTGATGGCAGCTTTGAGCGGCACCCTGAGGGAAGAGGCCTAGAGAGGAGTCAGCAGATGGCTGAGGTCAGGGTCCCAGGAGGGCCTCAGCACAGAGCCAGGGCGGTGGGACCCCAGACCCATCGAGTCCTCCCAAGTGTCTTCCTTGGGTGAGTAAAAGCACGAACAGGATGAGTCTTTGGGGACAGTGAAGGAAAAAGAGGGAGCTGGGAGCCTCTAGCTTGGCTAGTGAAAGGCTGGGGAGACTCAAGGTGAGTTCCTGGTGCCAGGAGGAGGAAACAGAGTGTGGGGAGCCGCAGGAAGGCTCTGGTTCCTCACATCTGACTCCCTCTCAGAGCTCCCACACTGACCCCTCTCAAACTCTCTTCCAGGGCAAAATAAAACTAAGGTTCATCCAGGTATGATGGTGCATACCTGTAATCCAGTACTGGAGAAGGTGAGATGGGGATCGCAGGTTCGAGGCCAGCCTCAGCATCTTTAGCAAGACTCGCAGAAACCTAGCGAGACCATGTTTCAAAATAAAAAAATAAAAAAGGCTGTCAGTGTATCACAGAGGTAATACCCAAAACCAACCAACCAAACAAACAAAAACTGTGGTTTGGGCTCAGGCCCAGGCTTGGCATCTGGCTCCGCCCCTTCCAGCTCTGTGACTGCGGGCACGCACTTCCCTTGGACTTTTCTTAACCTGTTAAATGCAGGGGCCCAGTGCAGGATACCATCCGTGTCTGAGAGAACTAAGCTAGATGATGATGTAAAGGGCTTAGAACAGAGTCTAGCTCAATCAATGACAATGCTCAGCATGTTCTTTCTGAAATACAGCCTGACCATGTCAGTAATTTACCTAAAACCTTCCCGGGGCCCCCAATGGCTGTGGAAAGGGGCTGGCTTTCACACTGACCATGCCAGCCTCATTCTCTCTGCCCCCCCCCCCAGACTCTTACAGTGCCCAGTTCAACACCCTGGGCCTTTTGGTCTCTGCCAGGCCCCCGCACTTGTCTCTGTTCCCTCCTCTGGGACCTCCTCCCCGACTCCTACTCACAGACTGTATATACGGTAGCAGAGGTGGGCAGGACACTAGTTTTATAGACAACTCTGGGCATCCTACAACCTCTGGCCATGAAGCAGGGTCCCCACCCCAGGGAACCTTTGTTATGGATCCCACTGTCTTTAATGTTGGAAACGTTTCCTATTCTCACACCGCTCCATACCAAGCAGATATTAGACAGTGCAGGTACTTAGAACATGTAATCAGTTAAAATCTATGTTATTTTCAACAAAACTCAACAAATTTTCTCTTTTGTGGTACTGGGGGTAGAACCCAGGGGCCTTCTACCTCTGGGCTATACTCCCAGACCTATTTTATATTGCTGAGAGCCTCACTAAGTAGCTGAGGCTGGCTTCGAACCTGTGCTATCCTCCTGTCTCAGCCTCCCAAGCGCTGAGATCACACGCATGCGCCACCACGCCCGGCGTCAACAAATTTTCAACGAAACTCAAAAGGCTGAGTGCCTTGCCCAACTCTAAGAGAAGGAGATTGCATATCTGGGCCTTTAAGAAGAAACGGAGCCATAAAGGTTGAGACTGAGCAGAGGTGCAAACGCAAGCCTGTTTACAAACAGCCAGGAGGGCGCTGTTCACTGCTAGACCTTTTCTGCAGCCTCAGCCTCAGTCAGCGCTTCACAAACTGGACGTCGGGCGCCACCTGGTGGCAGATCTCTATACTAACAGGACAACCTGCTGGAGCAAAAGTTGCCGGGCCCCTCTCACCTGGATGTGACACTTCTTTCCCCCTAGAAATGGATTTGCTATAAAGGGGGCAGAGCAACAGCCGAGGTGAAATTTTCTTTAAAATGGGCTTTACAGTTGGCAAAGCAATGCATGCTCACTAAAATTTGGAAAACATAGAAAAGAATAAAGAAGGTCTTAAGACAACCTTAATTCCATCACCCAGAATAATCAGTTACTATTTGGGCACATTTGTTACCAGGGGTTTTCTATAGCTCAGGCACAGTATGTATATGTGTGTATCTATATACATATATTACATATACATATATACATCTACATATGACATAAGCTCAATTATGTAAAAACATATATTTTCTGAGGCATCAGGGATTGAACCCAGGAATATTCTACCTCTGAGCTACACCCCCAGCCCTATTTTATTCTTATTTTTTGTGGTACTGGGGTTCCTGGAAACCCTTCTACATCCAGGCTACACTCCCAGACCCATTTTATTCTTTTTAAACTTGGAAACAGGGTCTCTTAAGCCAGTGCGGCTGGCTTCAAACCTGTGCGATCCTGCTGTCTCTGCCTCCCAAGCACGGGGATTACAAGCGCGCGCCACCACGCCCAGCTTATTCTTATTTTGAAACAGGGTCTCACTAAGTAACTCGCTAAGTTGCCAAGGCTGGCCTCAAACCTGTGATCCTCCTGTCTGAGCCTCTCAAGTACATGGGTGTTCTACCATGCCTGGCTTCAACATATGTGGAGCATTTTGTGGACCAAGGCTTGGTGTGCGGTCGTGTGGGTGTTGGAAGCCGGTACTAGTGTCAGACAGACACCCCCCCCCCCTCCCACACACACACTCGGAGGTAGAATCCTGATGTTGCCTTTACTGGCTGTGTGATTTGTTTGAGGAGAAGTTTCTTTCGCCATCTTGTAAAATATGGTTCCCAGCGGGAGCCAAGCCGGAGCCACGGCAAGGATGACATGACGTTACATAAATAAGATGCACCTCTCACGGAGAGGTTATTCCAGTATTAGGTTCCCATGCAAAGCTTTGTCTTTCTGGTTCTTAGCAGCCAGCTCTAGAAATGGGATTGCTTTTCTGGGCTCAAGTTCACGAGGAGCCTCAAGGTTGCTCTAGTTTGCCAAAATTGAGAGGAAAAAATCAAGCCAGACCTCGTGTCTCCAGCACCACAGCTGTTCTCACGTGTCTCTGCATCCTCCCAGGCCCTGTTTATGCAGAGCGGTTTTTAAAGCATTGTAATTACAATGCTCGCGCCCATTCCCTTCTCCTTCCGTCACCGGCATTATCCTCGGTGGCTAAAGCTGTCGCTGTCAGCGTCCGCCATAACCCGCTTAACTATTCCCTTATTGTTGAATATCTGGGTGATTTGATTTTTTTATCCATTTACTCAGGAAATGGTTATGAAGAGCCCACTCTCTGCCGGGCACTGAACTAGGTACCGGGACAGAACAGACAGGGCTCTCCTGACTTCTGGACCTGGACTCTGGCTGGAGAGACAGACCGGGAAGAGAAGGAGTGCGAACCTAACTCTGGGCTGCCGTGAGCGCTGTGAAGGGAGAGCGGAGGGTTCCGGAGAGAGCGTTGTGTGCCTGCGCACCCAGGGGCAGGGCTTCTTATCTTTTTTATTTTGCGGGTACTGGGGTTTGAACCCAAGGGCATTCTACCTCTGAGTTTCACCGCCAGCCCTATTTTTTAATTCTTTATTTTGAAACAGGGTCTCACTGAGTTGCGAAGGGCCTCGCTAAGTAGCTGAGGCTGGTCGAGAACCCAGATTCTCCTGTCTCAGCCTCCCAAATGCTAGGATTACAAGCGTGCGTGCGCCACCACGCCCGGCTTCCTTCTTACATCTACCTACACTGCGCCTTCCCCTCCCCTCCCCTCTCAGCACAGGAGCCCCCACGTGGGGGACAAGAGCCTCAATGGGACGGCTCAGTGAGGAGAAGCGTGTCCCCATCACAAAGTCCCTGGTCCCTTGCAAGACTGCGGCGGCCCTGCCCATGGCCTCCGCAGTGTCCACACCCCCCAACTTTCCATCTACCGAATTCCTGCTCCATCCCACAGACTCGGCTTATAGTCCGTGTCTTCTGCGGAGCCTGGTCTGGTTTTCTAACTTGGGTCAGTTCTCCATTCCTTGAGCTCCTAAATATTTACTTGCTGCTCTTTACCGCCTCTGGCACTTAATCCCAGGCTGCCTCGTGCTTCAGCTACGATTCCTCTCCTGTATCAACATTTCATCCGAGGAGGTCTGATTTAGATTGTGAGCTCGGAATGATCTCTGCAAGATGTAGCATTAGATGATCAGTGGCGGAGAAGTGGGCAGAGATCCAGAGCAAGAGTGCTCCAGGCAGAAGGACACGTGCAAAGGCCCAGTCAGTGGGTTAGCTGATGCGTTCACAGTCCTTTCTGAGCACCTAGAGGTCCTCTCTGGGACTTCTAGATCCCAGAGATGGAGATAAAGAGATGAACCAGCCGGGAGTGGTGGTGCACGCCTGTAATCCCAGCATTCGGGAGGCTGAGACAGGAGGATTGTGGTTCACAGACAGCCTCAGCTACTTAGTGAGGCCCTCTGCAACTCAGTGAGACCCTGTTTCAAAATAAAGAATAAAAATAGGGCAGGGGGTGTAGTTTGGAGGTCGAATGACCCCCACACACAAAGAGATGAACCCAGTCAGATTTACTGTTGTCCAGGATAATGCAGGAAGCAGAGACGACTGCTACACAGACCATGTTGGCAGAAGAGAATAACTGTTTGTTCCTGGGGGTTGGGGCTGAGGAAAGCTTATGCAAGAAGAAAACACCCAAGCTAAGTCCTGGGTAGGGACACTCAGGGTAAGCCCAGGCAGAGGGATCGGTGCTGCAGAGGCGGGGATGGTAATGAGGAAGGGTCTCTCAGGACCATGAACATGCGCGGATTTTATCTATGGATGGGGAGGTTTCTAAGCCTGGCCTGGCTGCAGTGTGGGGAATGGATGGGCGTGTGGAAGACACCAGAGGCAGGGAGAGCCAGGAGGCTGGTGCAGTGGTCCAGGCTAGAGGCAGAAGCCTGAACTGGGGCAGTGGTCATTGAGAAGGGTAAGAGAGGAAAGATGGAGGCTTGTCTCAAAATGAAACAGGAGACTGGGTGACAGTCTGGTTTCAGGAAGCCAGGAAGAGGGATAAGTTAGGACTGGATAATGTTCAAGCATGGCTGAAGGAAGGTGATGCAATGTGCTGAAACCAGGGACATCAGGAGGAGAGCTGGGATTGGGGGAATAGGGTGGTGGAGACTGGAAGACCGGAGGGCTTCTCGTTGGTACCACGGACAGCGCCAAGAGCCTCCAGAGGCCTTGAAGGCTACCTACCCATCAGTGGCTGTGTGTGTGTGTGTGTGTGTGTGTGTGTGTGTGTGTGTGTGGACTTGGGGTTTGAACCCAGATACAATCTACCTTTGAGAGATACCCTCTGCTCCCCCCATCCTTTTAAATTTTGAAACAGGATCTTGCTAGGCTGCTGAGAGTCTTGATAAATTGCTGGGGCTGGTCTTGAACCTGTGATCCCCTTGTCTCAGCCTCCCAAGTACTGGCATTACAGGTGTGCACAACTTATCAGTGACTCTCAAAGAGCCTGTATGCTTTTTTTTGTGTGTGTGTGGTACTGGGGTTCCTGGAAACCCTTCTACCTCCAGGCTACACTCACAGACCTATTTTATACTTTTTAAATTTGGAAAAAGGATCTCTTAAGCCAGCACGGCTGGCTTCGAACCTGCGCGATCCTCCTGTCTTCACCTCCCAAGCATGGGGATTACAAGCGTGTGCCACCACGCCCGGCGAGCCTATATGCTTAGAATCAACAGAGGGACAAACTTCACATCCAGACTCCCAGCCTCACCCAGATGTTCTAAGTCGGAGTCTCTGGGGGTGGGGTTCCGATGCCTGCATCCTAAATAGGCACCCCAGGCTGCTCAGTGCGGGTGGCCAGATGGCCATGCCGGAAGACACTCAACCAAGCCACAGTGGCCCCCCAGGGAAGAGAGCGGAGCAGCTGCTGCCGCTGCGACAAAGGAGGCTCTGGCCTGCGCAGTTCAAGGCAGCTTGTCCACTGAATGAAACCCTAGGCTCCCTGGGAGATGAGAGAGGAAGAGGCCTTCCTCTGCAGCTTCTGCCCACCCCAGAGCTCCAACCCCTGTGCAGCCAAGGTTTCTGTGGCTAGCCTGGGGTGCTGTTCCCTAAAACACAGAACAAAACAACTGTGGCTCCCTCGGGTGGGAGGGGCAATACTCTTCCTGACTGGCTTCCAAAATATATAGCAAGCCCGAGGAATGAAAAGCAGGGCCTCAAAGATACTTAGGTACCAATGCTAATGGCAGCTTTATCCCCAATAGCTGGGAGGTGGCCACAGCCCAAACGTCCACAGACAGTGCATGGATAAAAATAATATGGTGTGTGTGTGTGTGTGTGTGTGTGTGTGTGTGTGTGTGTGTACAATAGGATATCAGCCAGCCTTAAAATGGAGTAAAATCCTCATGCATGCTACCACATGGCTGAACCTGATAGGCATTAAGTGATACAAGCCAGATACACAGGACAAATGTATGACTCCACTTGTGTGAAATACCCAGAGAACTCGAATTCATCAAGAAAGAAAGCAGAGCTGGGTGCAGTGGCCAAGGCTTGTTATATCGGTAGTCAGAGGAGGCTGGCATGGGAGGATCACAGGTTCGAGGCCAGCCTCAGCAACTTAGTGAGTTCCCGTTTCAAAATTTAAAAAATAAATTTCAAGAAGAGACTTGGGTTGTCGCTTGGAGGTAGAATGCCCCTAGGTCCAATCCTTAGTACCCAAACAAAATACAAAATTAATCAAATTAAATTAAAAAGCAGAATAGTGGTTTTTCAGGGGTTGGGGTTGGTTTAGGGGAACAGAGGGCTGTCATTTCAGGGGTACAGAGTTTCCATGTGGGAAGAAGAAAGTTCTGGGGCTGGATGGGTGATCACTTCACAACAACGTGAATCTACTAAATGTCGCAAACACAGCATATTGGAAGTGCTTAAGGCGGTAGGATTTTCTTGTGTATCATTTAGCACAACTGAAAGGTGACATGATAAGAAAACGCAGTCCTCATGCTCCTCAGCTTGGCGGGGCATCTGTAGGGCCTTTTCACCGGCTGGAAGCTTCCCAAGAACAGAGGGCGGCGTCTCCCTCCGCCTGGGCTCTCACGGCCAGAAAGGGGTTTCTTTGCACGGCACTGTCCTAGGGCCTGGGCTTGACATGCCCACACCAGTACATTTCCCAGGGTGGGCGGGGTGGTGGATCCCAGCGGGTGTACGTGGGGGTGCGTTTTTAATTTTGGTACTAGGGATTGAACCAGGGAATTCTACCTCCAAACTACAGCCTCAGCCTTCTTTCTTTATATTCTTCGTTTTGAAACAGGGTCTCACTAATTTGCGGAGAGCCTCACTAAGTAGCCGAGGCTGGCCGCGAACCCGCGATCCTCCTGTCTCAGCCTCCCAAGTACCGGGATGACCAGCGTGCGCCACGACGCCCGGCTAACACTGAGCCCCTTGGTGAGCAAGGTGTCTGTCCCTCCAGTGCTCACCCGGCACCTCTGCACCCGATCTCACCTCCAGCCCGGGCTCGCCAGCCTCCGCGCAGTAGCCCGGCCCTCCGCGGGCTCGGTGCCCTCTTCCAAGATGGCCGCCGCCGCCTCTGTGACAGGCCTGGTCACGTGGGCGCGGCCGCCTATGAGGTGGCGGCGCTCGCGCGGCGATTGTCCCTTCCCGGCGCCCGTCCCGAGGCGGAGCCCGCCCTTGTCAACCGCAGCCCGAGCGATCATGGCAACGGGCTCGGGCGGGGAGCGCGCGGCCGCGGCGGCGGAGCGGCGGCGGCGACGGCGGCGGCGGCGGCGGCGGCCCCGGCACCGGGCCTGAGGCCATGCGGCGCGGCAGCGCGGAGCGCGAGCTGGCGGCCGGCTGGGCGGCGGAGCGCGGCGGCGTGGACGCGGGCGCGGCCGGGGAGCCCGAGCGCCGCGCGGAGCACGAGGACGGGGCCCCGCCGCCCGCGAGCTCCCCGGCCCGGCCCCGGCCCGCCAAGCCGCGCCCCAAGGCCCGCAGCAGGCGCGGCGCCGGCCGCCGGCCCGACCCGCACGGCGCGCAGCGGCCGGTCACGGTGGACAGCTCCAAGGCCAGGACCTCGCTGGACGCCCTCAAGATCAGCATCCGCCAGCTCAAGTGGAAGGAGGTGAGGCCCGGCCCGCGGGGGCCCCGGGGGTGGACGGCGTCCTCCAGGCCGCGGGCCGGTGGCCCCTGCCCCTCCGCGCCTCCCGCCCTCTCGCCTGCAGCCCTGGCTTCTCTGCCTGCCTGTCTGCCTGTCTGTCTGCCTGCCTGCCTTCTCTCCCCGGGGCCCGGGGCCCGGGACCCTCCCGCTGTCATTTATTTCGCTCACCCCACTAGTGCGCACTTTGGAAGCAGACAAACCCAGGGTCTCACGCACCTGCTGTTTGCTGTGCGCCCGCCGCAGCCTCCTCTGGAGAGGGAGGCCCATCCTACCTGTCTCTCCCTGGGCGGGTATTAGGAGGCTTTCTGCCTAGGGTTGCATAGCACGAGCGTTTTATAAATAACGTCGACCACGCTCTCCCTGCCTCCACCGCCGTCAGGATCACCAGCACCACCACCATCAGCGTGGAATGATTCAGAGCTTGGCAGATAGCAGGTGTCGGTAGTGGTGGATGCAAGGGTGAATAAGAAGAGTTACCCGTCACCGAACCCATCTTAGACCTGCTGGGCCCTCGCTACTGCTTCCTGGCCATCTGGGCGCCTCACTCTGTCACTTCAGATTTTTGATTGAATGCCCCCGCCTTAGAGTACTGGGGGGGGGGGAACTCCATTGACGTCCAGAGGTTTCCAGTGCAGTTGGCTGAGTGGGTAAAGCCGGACTTTACTGGCAGCATATGAGACTTTTAAATTTTTATTTATATTTTGGTACTGGCGATTGAGCCGAGAGACTATCTCCAAGCTACACCCCCAGCCCTTTTATACTTTTATTGGAGCATTATAGCCTCACATCATAATGTAGTTTGTAGTGATAGCGACATACATACACATAACACTTGGTGGGCTTTCTCCCCGCTCTCTCCTCCATTCTTTTTATTTTTTAAATTTGAAACAGGGTCTCACTAAGTTGCTGAGGCTGGCCTCAAACCTTCGAACTTCTTGTCTCAGTACGGGGATCGTAAGCAGGCATCATCTTGTCTGACACACATAAGGATATTCAGTGTACTTTGGGAGAGTCGGGATTTTGATGTAGGGTAGTCAAGTCTGCAGACTTGGACTGAATGGTCTGCTGAAGTTTAGCGGATCGGCAGTAGGCACCCTGAGAACTCAGGTCCTTAGCTTTGTGCTTTGACTATGCTGGGCGTTCAGTAATGGTCTTGTGAAGCCAGAGCCTCTGGAGAGATGGCCACAGGAAGGATCAATGTGGTCAGAGGGTTGGTGTCCCAGAGTCATTTGGTCTGGAAGGAAGTCAGGAGTCTGTCCGGGGAGCCCTGCGGGTAGGTAGGGCTAGTCAGTGTGGAAGTCTGACGGCTGTGAGTATCAGGGGCCTCGGCCTCAGGGCCTGCAGTTGAGGGGGGACTTTTATTCCTGGGAACCCCCGGGGGAGCCAAGGGCAGGTTCCCATTTGAGAGTGCCTGGATGTTTAGACAAGGTCCCAGATGCAGGCCAGAGGTGGGAGGGCTGGCAAGGTAAAACTGAACTTGTCAGTGCCACGGTCCTCATGAAGAGAGTCCAGAGACAGACACCTGGCCACAGAGTCAGACTGGCCCTGGCAGGGCCTGTGCTTAGCTTAGCCTGGGGAGAGAGAGGCACGAAGCCTCAGCCAACCAAGTCCAAGTCACTCATTCATTCTGTACATGTCTCCCAGGGCAGTGCCATGTTCTGTGCTGGGTTACCTGTAACCCTTGCCCTCAAGGACCTTATAGTTCAGTGGGGAATAAAATGCACTCAAGAGATGATTGTAGGACTCACAGAGCCATCGCTGCTGCTTCCTGAAGTCTGGCTTCCCAGGCATCCGCATGGCTTCCTCTGTCCCCTCCTTGGCTCTCTGATCACATGCCGTCATCCGAAGGGCATTCCTGGGTTGTCCCCAGCCTTTGCTCCTATTCGACTTTTCCCCATAGCACTATACTCTGCCCGATGTTATATTATGTATTATTTGTTTATTGTCTGTTTTCCTCACCAGAATGTAAGCTCCATGGGGGCAGGGCTTCGTTTTATTTATTGCTGTACCTGTAGGTGCCTGGCACATACAAGTTGTTCAATAAATGTCTGTCGAATGGATGAACACATTCCGTGATGAGTGTTTCTCTGTCCATGTGTGAAGGGGCCGAGGAGGCTGCCTCCAGGAGGGCTTCCTGGGAGAGGCCGACCCCAGCTGAGTCCTGAGAACTGACAACGGGCTGGAGTTACCTAGGGGCTGTGGACCTTGCATCCCGGTGAAGGGCCTGGTTCCGGTAAAGCGGAGGTACATCCAGGCTTTGCATGTAGTTGAGTCTGGCTGGATCGTAGAGGGAGAGAACAGAGAGAGAGACTGCAAAAGCGAGCGGGGCCAGATGGTGTGCCCCGCTGCGGGATTCGGACTTTTTCTTGGGAGGAAGCATATGGCAACCACTGCAGAATTATTAGAGTCTTCCATCCGTCAGCTGTGCTACTTTGGTCAAGTGTGTTCAACCCTCCCAGCTCCGTGTGCTTCTCCGGCCCTTGGGGGTGGGCAGAGCTTGTTAAGTGGTCCTCAGCCTCTCCAGTGCCGCAGCCCATGATGGCAGTGTTAGCCTATGTGAGAACCTTGCCCAGCAGGGCGGGCACTTCCCAGGTCCCCTCCACCCCAGGCCGGGCTTCTCCCACTCAGCACATTGTCACGGGGATGCTCATCCTAGCACAGTCAGACATAATTCATCACAGGAATAAGATCTTACTGTTAGACATGTGGCCCTCTACTCAGTGCCACTCTTGCTCATCAGTCTGTGAGGTCCAGAAGGTGGGGTGGTATCTGACTTGTGTCCCTAACACACAGCACTTTGCTGGAGTTCAGTAAACATTCATCATACGAATGGCACAGTACTTGCAACAGAGCTCAGGGGCCACCCCGATGTCCTAGACTGTGGAGTTGGGAAGTGCCAGACTAGAGAAAATTCCTTCCAACTTGAAGCAAAGATAATGGCATCCTGAGTACCAAGTTGGTACACGGCAAGTAACATGTCCATCAACCAGTCACTAACAAAGCGTCAACGTGTGACCTGCAGCTTCCTCGTCTGTTACTGGGGTGACGTGGGGCAAGATCATCTCAAACTCCCACACCGATGTTGTTGGAACAAGAATTTCTACTAGGAGGTGGGGCGCAGGGGTGGGGCAGCAGTGTTCCCTGCGTGTCGTGCCGCGCTGCTGCTGCGGCAGGGTTGTGGGGTCCCGGCTGGCTGTTGGTGGAGGTGGGTGGGTAGCCCAGGTAAGAAATGAGGTCATGGCCACCAGCCAGAAGGAAGCTTCATCTCCTTCTGTGGGTGCATGGTGAGGAGCTGTACAACATGGTCCACCTAACAGGGGACACAGAGCCAGCACACGATTTCAGAAAGTTGCCTGGCTGCTGGGCACACACTTTTCCTTCCTGTTTCACACTCCTTTTTCTTCCATATACATTTAACAACAGTGAGAACCATGATGATGAGACCTCACAAAGCTCTTACTCTGTATCAGGTACTGTTTTAAGTGCTTTACATATAGACCATTATTTGATTATCTTCCCAACCCCATACATAAATGTCTTATTTTTTATTTTAGAGCTGGGAATTGAACCCAGGGCATTCTACCTCTGAGCTGCAGCCCTACCCCTTTTTATTTTATTTTGAAACAGGGTCTCACTAAGTTGCTGAGGCTGGTCTCAAACCTGTGATCCTCCTGTTTTAGCCTCCCAAATACTGGGATTACAGGTATGCACTACCATACCTTGTGTCTACTTTACAGATGAGAAAATTGAAGTACACGGAGGTTAACTTTGCTAGGTCATATAGCTCCTAAGGTCAACGCTAGCATTTGAAATGAGACTTCCACTTGGAAGCAGGCTTCGGTCCTGTGCTCTTTCCAGCAGCCCCTGCTGGCTTTTCATCAGCAGCAGAGACAGAGGGAGAGCTGGGGCTACAGATACAAACAGCAGCCAGTCCTTGCCTTCCAGGAGCTCCTGGTGTAGAGGGACAGCCCTGCAGACAATCACAGTCTGTCTGGAGCTTGGATGGACAAAGGGCTTTCCGTGCTGGGCGTGGTGGCGCACGCTTGTAATCCCCATGCTGGGGAGGCAGAGGCAGGAGGATCATGCAGGTTCGAAGCCAACCATGCTGGCTTAAGAGACCCTGTTTCCAAATAAAAAAAAAATATATAAAAAATAGGTCTGGGAGTGTAGCCTGGAGGTAGAAGGGCTCCCAGGAACCCCAGTACCACCAAAGGGCTTTCCATACACATGTGGAGTGGGCTCCAGAGCAGGATGGGATGCTGGAAGCTTAGAGACCACGTGGAGAGCGGAGAGACGTGCAGTGGAGCCAGGTCACGGAGCACGGGGACCACAGTGGAACGCGGCGCAGAGAAGCCCGTCGATTCGAGCCCTGGCTTCCCCAGGCCCAGGTGACCCGTGCCAGCTCTGATGGTTCAGTGTTTGGTCATATCCATCCTGGACAGGTCTTTTTTAACTGTTCACAGTGTTAAATTTGTTTGTCAAAGAGAAAACTCACAGATACTAGCTCTGTAGACTTGTAGATAGGAATAAAGTTACTCTAACAGCAAAGTCCTGTGTACAAAGTCACCACTGAAATTGCAGCAGGAGAGGGCGGGATGCTGCCCAGCTCAAGGCAGAGGCTCCCTCTTCATGGAATGGCAAGGTCCCGTTGGAATCATGTGACCTTCTCTTGGCATCCCCTGAACAGTCTTCTGCAATTTTTCCACCTTCATTAAAGAAAACCTTAGAGAAGACGTACCCTAGAGAGTAGATGTGGCTGTTGTCGGGAGCCGCCCTCCTCGGAGGGCAGGCTGTGTATGTGTGCCCGGGAGTGCCATGGACACGCTAACGTGAGCGAGGGTCTGAGACTCGTGACAGCGGGCCTCTGTGGAGGACAGTGTGCATAGCCCCTGTCCTGAGACCTGCTACAGTCCAGCTCTGTGTCAGAGGCTCCAAACCATGTGTTGGTTTCTGAAATGTGTCCAGCCTTTCTTCAGAACAGTCACCCTTTCTATATCACCCTACCTGCCACTTGTGTATTAGGTGCAGTTCATTAAAAATCTGTTAGGGAGCCAGGCGTGGCGGTGCACACCTATAATCCCAGCATTTGGGAGGCTGAGACAGGAGGATAGCGGTTCGCAGCCAGCCTCAGCTACTTAGGCCCTCTGGAACTCAGTGAGATGCTGTTTCAAAAATAAAAAGAATAGCTGGGCGTGGTGGCGCACGCTTGTAATCCCAGCACTTGGGAGGCTGAGACAGGAGGATCATGCAGGTTCAAAGCCAGCCTCAGCTACTTAGTGAGGCTCTCAGCAACTTAGTGAGATCCTGTTTCCAAATAAAGTATAAAATAGGTCTGGGAGTATAGCCCAGAGGTAGAAAAGCCCCTTGGGTTCCACCCCCAGTACCACCAAAGAAATAAATAAATAGAATAGAATAGAATAGAATAAAAAATAGGGGTGGGGGTGTAGTTAGGAGGTATAATGCCTCCAGGTTTCATCCCCAGTACCACAATAAACAAACAAACAAATAAATAAATATACAAATAAAAATAAATCTGTTAGGGGACCTGGGTATGGTAGTGTCTGTAATCCCAGTACTTGGAAGGCTGAGACAGAAGGATTCAGGTTCAAAGACATTTTAGCAATTTAGCAAGACTTTGTTTCAAAATAAAAAAAAAAGCCAGGTATGGTGGTGCACATTTGTAATCTCAGTACTTGGGAGGCTAAGACAGGAGGATCACAGGCTTGCAGCCAGCCTCAGCTACTTAGTGAGGCCCTCAGCAACTTGTTAGACCCTGTTTCAAAGTAGAGAATAAAAAATAGGGTTGGGGGTATAGCTCAGAGGTAGAATGTCCCTGTGTTCAATCCCCAGTTTCACAAAAATTAAAAAAGGACTGAGGTGTAGCTCAGAGATATAATGCCCCTGGGTTCAATCCACACATGTGCATGCACACACACACACACACACACATACAGACACACACGCACAGACACACATATATACACACACACAATCCATTATGTGCTAGCCATTGTTACTAAGTGGCTTATACTCATTAAAAATTGCATTTATAGCCTGGCATGGTGGCACACACTTGTAATCTCAGCATTTGGGAGGCTGAGAAACAAGGATCATGGTTCGAGGACAGCCTCAGCTACTTAGGCTCTTTGCAATTCAGTGAGACCCTGTTTCAAAATAAAGAATAAAAAATAGGGCTGGGGTGTAGATTGGAGGTAGAATGCCCCTGGGATCCATCCCTCGTACTACAAAAAAAAGCGTTTATTTGGATTATATTATTTATCCTCATAGCCATCCTTGGAGGCAGATCCTATTGTCTCCAGTTTATAGGTGAGGAAACTGAGGTTAGAGAGGCCGGTACAGGGCCGCCCAAGGCCACATGGGTGGTAAATGGCAGAACTGTCCAGGGCCGGAGCTTGTGAGCTAGTTTACAATACATGTAGTTAGTATACACCATCTTTGCTAAAAATCAGTTTGCAAGGAGCCGTGCTATCATGTCATTGTCGTTGTCGTCATCCCCAGATAACAGTTGAAGAACCCGAGGCGAGCCCAGCAAGTAAGTGGAGAGCCACAGTTCAAACAGAGGTCTGTTTGTCCCAAAGCCCCCTTTTTTTTTTCAGTGTGTCTTCTAGTTGGCCATTTCTTTGCCCTCCCATTCCTCACCTGATTCATAACTCTCAAATGACAGAGGGGAGTCACTCAGAACAAGGTGAGCAGTAGTGAAGACAGGACATAAATCAGACATGTTGAAATCCACCCTGCCTGGCAGAGAGAACATTTGCTCCCTGCACCTTCCAAATCCGACCTTGCTGCTGCGGCCGAGGAGGACGACTCCTGGGCCCAGCTGCTTCCCTCCTCCGTGGAATGCAATGCGAGCCAGAGCATAAAGTAAAAAATTGGGTACTTCCCCCTCCCTCCCTTCTAGTTTCAATGATAGTCATTGCTGTTTCCATCCCAGTTTTTTAAAACAGCAAGCATTATATTTAAGAATGGCTTATACCTACTCCATCAATGTCCTCTTTCAACAGACGTGTTATTTTAACGTCTAATCCACCAGAATTTTTCCTTTGTAAGTTAAACTTGTCATAACATAAAAAATGACAATTTGCTGCCACTGTTATTTGAATAATGTACTTAATAGCTTCACAAATATACACTAACTTCTTAACAGCCCCTTAAAAGACAATAAATTCCAGGGCTCATATTCAAGGTCTATAAGAACTACAAATTAATTTTTCTTAGGCGGTGCGGTAGTTGTTAGAGCTATTTTTTGTGTTATGAAAGATACACTGGGTATCGTGCCTCAATTTCGGTAGTGTTTTAGAGGATGGTTTTGTATCAGCTGAGGTTGAATGCACAAATTCACTCATATTTTATTTTTTTATGTTTTACTTTTTTGCAGTACTGGGGATTGAACCCAGCAACATTCTACCTCCAAGCTGCACCCCCAGCCTTATTTTTTCTTTAATATGAAACAGGGTCTCACTGAGTTGCAGAGGGCCTCACTAAGTACCTGATGCTGGACACAAACCATGAACCATGAACTATGAACTGTGAACTGTGGCTCTCCTATCTCAGCCTCCCAAGTACTGGGATTACAAGCATGTACCACCATGCCTGGCTTCACTCATACATTCTGTCTTTCTTTGAAATCTATCACTTGAGAGGAACATACTGTAAAAATAGCTGACTTTTTTTTTAAAGAGACTTCTGTAAAGAAGAAGCGTTGTATCCTGGAGTTGATATAGACTTTGATCACACAGACATGGGTTAAAATCCTTGCCACTAACCAACCGCCTATGTGGTTTATCTGATTGGGGAGTAAGCACACAGCCTCTCTGGGCCTCAGTTTCTTTAGCCATAACAATGGGCCTAGTGATAGTGACATTTACCTTGTAATGTTTGCGAGAGTAAATGAAGGCCCGTACACACATAGCCTTAACCTGATGTTTGGCACACTGTAGGTATTTGATTAATTCTTTTCCTTCTGTTGGGTAACCACAGACTTTGATTATTTATTTATTTATTTTTTTGGTGGTACTGGGCATGGAACCCAGAGGCTTCTCTACCTCAGGGCTATCCTCCCAGACCTACTTTATACTGTATTTGGAAACAGGGTCTCACTAAGTTTCTGAGAGCCTTACTAAGTAGCTGAAGCTGGCTTTGAACCCGTGCGATCCTCCTATCTCAGCCTCCCAAGCACTGGTATTACAAGCGTGCGCCACCACACCCAGCTTAATTTATTTTTTTTTAACTAGAAAAAACTATTACATATGTTCTTGGTTAACCTGAACAGCACATTTGACTCATTTAACAAATATTTTGTGAAGCCAGGCGTGGTGGTGCATGCTTGTAATCCCAGCATTCGGAGGCAGAGACTGGTTCGCGGACATTCTCAGCTACTTAGTGAGGCCCTTCATGACTCAGTGAGACCCTGTTTCAAAAAATAAAAAGACTGCTGGGCGTGGTGGCGCACGCTTGTAATCCCCGCACTTGGGAGGTAGATACAGGAGGATCGCGCAGGTTCGAAGCCAGCCGCTTGCTCTGGCTTAAGAGACCCTGTTTCCAAATAAAAATATAAAAATAGGTCTGAGAGTGTATCCCGGAGGCAGAAGGGCTTCCAGAAACTCCAGTACCACCAAAAATAAATAAATAAATAAATAGACTAAAAATTAGGGCTGGGGGTGTAGCTAGGAGGTAGAATGCCCCTAGGTTCCATCCCCAGCATCCCCAGTATTGCAAAATAAATAAATAAATAAATAAATATTGTGACCTCTTGTGCCAGGCTATACTTGAGCTTTTGGAATGTAGCAAATAATGTGCATGTATTTGTGTGTGTGTAGTGTGTGTGTGTGTGTGTGTGTGTGTGTGTGTGTGTCTTGCTGGGCACTGAACCCATAGCTTCAGGCATGCCAGACAAGCACTCTGACTCTAAGCCACAACTCCTGTCCCCCGGTAGCAAATATCTAAATACACAAAGATGACCCATTCTATTTTGGGTGAATGAGTCAGCCTGAGGTAGTCTAGAATTAAAATTTTTTTAAATAACACTAATCTAACATTTTGTCTTTTAAAATTGGTTTTCCATTTAAAGACCCATAAATCTACTTGGGTTTGTAGAAACTTCCAGCTGAACCTGGTCCTTATCTCATGCTTTGAGAGAGTAAGTATATATGTGGCCCTGGAAGACTCATGTTTAGCTGTTAGAGTGACATCTGTATCTTGACTCTGTTAGAAAAACAAATAAGGTGACTTTTTGTAAGAAAGACTGAGTTGTGGTCCATGAAATGGCAGGGAGGGGATTTCCTGGGCTCCTTTCTTTGCCATTCCCTTCAGAGCCTCTCAGTGATCCTGCCAAGAGCGTAATCAGACGTGCGTTTGGGTCTCGGCTCTGTCACGGGCTCTGTGACCTGGGACAAGTTGTTTTACCTTTCTTGGGGGTGGTACTGAGGATGGAACCCAGGGCCATTCTACCTCTGGGCTACACCCCCAACCCTATTTGATTTGTTATTTTGAAACATGGTCTCACTAAGTTGCTGAGGACCTCACTATAAGTTGCTGAGCTCGTCCTCGAACCTGTGACCATCCTGCTCAGCCTCCCATGTACTCGGATTACAGGCGTGCGCCACCACGCTGGGCTCTGGTTTACCTCTGCACCACCTGCTCCGCTTCTCTAAGAATGAGCATGAAATACTTGCTAGGATTGTGAGGATGGAGTCAGAGCCTCTTCAAAGGCCCTGGAACTTTACAGCTGGAGCACATGTCAGTTTTACTTTCCCTCTGATGCACTTCTGGCATCTTAATTAAATGTTGCTGATTGCCAGGCGTGGTGACGCACGCTCGTAACCCCAGCATTTGGGAGGCTGAGACGGGAGGGTCACAGTTTGTGGACAGTCTCAGCTACTTAGGCCCTTTGCAACTCAGTGAGACCCTGTTTCAAAATAAAGAATAAAAAATAGGGCTGGGAGTGTAGCTTGGAGGTAGAATGCCCCTGGGTTCCATCCCTAGTACTGCAAAAAAAAAAAAAAAAAAAAAAAAAAGTTGATTAGCTGGTGAATAGTTGATGCTGCGCAGAGCCAGGTAGCCTTGCCATCCCGCTAACTAGTCTTGAACCCCCTTTCCCGTGGTTGCTCCTCGGTAGCTGAGTTAGGTCCGGAGAGTCCTCCATAAAGGCTGCACTTTGCTGGAGAGAACCACGACCACGCTTCTCTATTCCAGGTGGACAGCGCCCCTCCCGCCTCACATCGGTCGCGCCTTGCCTTCGCGGCTGCCCTGCTGCAGTCCTGACTCGCTTTCTTGCTTCCCTGGAGTTCGTGAGCCACCATCCAGGCATTCTTCAAATGCCCTGCGAGTCCCAGCAGGCATCTCTGGCAGCTCCTTCTCTTCTCTCATCTGCTTCTCTGTCATCTGATTAAAACACTTTCATTCTTAACGAAGCTGGAAGAATAGGGACCATATATCTCCTGCTCAGTTTGCCCTTGAGTAGAACTGTATTTTTTAACTTAGTCCTTCAGTATATCTTGCCTAGCACTCCTAATGGAGGCAGGTTGTCATATTTTATGTTTTATACGCATTGGGAGACTTTATTTCTCATGGTGTCAGAACTGTGGCCTGTGGGAATTTTTATGTATTTATGTATTTATTTATTTATATTTATATTTTTTATTTTTTGGTTGCTGAGAGCCTAAGTAGCTGAGGCTGGCTTCGAACCTGTGCAATCCTCCTGTCTCAGCCTCCCAAGTACTGAGATTACAAGCATGTACCACCACGCCCGGCCTTGTGGGAATTTTAAACGGCAATAATGGCGAGGTATAGTGGCTCATGTCTGTAACCTTAATACTGAGGCCGAGACGGGAGGATCATGGGTTCAAGGCCGGCCTCAGCAACTTAGTGAGACCCTGTTTCAAAATAAAAAATAAACAAATAGGGCTGGTGGTATAGCTCAGAGGTAGAATGCTCCCTGGGTCAAATCCCTAGTACCAAATCAAACCAATCTGAACCAAAACAACAATGGACAATTTTCTGCACAAGTAATAACATGCACAACATAGCTTAGTAGCTTAGTACAACAGAAGTTTATTTCTTTTGTTTTTTTGTTTTTTGTTTTGTTTTGTTTTGTTTTTTGGTGGTACTGGGGTTCCTGGAAGCCCTTCTACCTCTGGGCTACACTCCCAGACCTATTTTCTGTATTTTTGAAACAGGGTCTCTTAAACCAGCGCGGCTGGCCTTGATCCTCCTGCCTCTGCCTCCCAAGCTCAGGGATTACAAGTGTGCGCCACCACGCCCGGCATAGAAGTTTATTTCTTGCTCTTGTCATGGCCTCAGTGTGGGTTGGCCAGGCCGAGGACAGGGCCTCTCGTCGTCTTGGTTATTTAGAGACCCAGGCTTCCACGAGTGGCTGAGAAGAAGGGCACGTGGTGCTTTTGTATTGGGTTTTCAGACTTCCCAAGAGAGCGATAGATCACTTCTGCTCACGTCCCATTCTCCAAAGCGAGTTACACGGCTGTGGCTAACTTCAGAGGGCTGGGGACGTGTGCTCCTACCATGAGAGTATGAAGAAGAGAATCAGAGTCCTCAGAACTGTGCCGATGACAAACCATAGGCAGAGATGCAAGATGCAGAGTAGATAAATGGAAATATAGCCAGGCGTAGTGACGCATGCCTGTAATCTAGTACCTGGGAGGCTGAGACAGGAGGATCTTGGGATTGGGGCCAGCGTCAGCAACTAGGTGAGACCTATTTCAAAATAAAACAATAAAAAGGGCTGGGGGTGCTCAGAGGTCGAATGTTCCTGGGTTCAATCCCTAGTAACACAATTAGCAACAAACTATAAGATCATGTTATATGCAAACAAAGATAGTTTCATGTTTTTCCCTGTTTTATTCCTTTAACCTTCCTTTTCTTGCCTTATCACTCTGGCTAGCCTTTCAAGAACTATATTGAAAAGGAGTGGCGATAGTGGGCAAATTTTAGAGGGAATGCTTTCAGTTTTTCCCCATTCAGGATATGTTGTCTTTGAGTTGATCACATACTGCCTTTATGAGGTTGAGGTAAGTTCCTTCTATTTCTAATTTCTTCAGTGTTTTTTTTTTTAAACACGAATAAGTGTTGTGTTTTGTCAAATGCTTTTTCTTCAACCATTGAAATAATCAGGCTAAAGATAAAAGGCTACAAAAAGGTATTCTAAGCTGGGTGTGGTGGCGCACGCTTGTAATCCCAGCATTCGGGAGGCTGAGACTGGAGGATCGTGGTTTGTGGCCAGCCTCAGCTACTACTTAGTGAGGCCCTCCATAACTTAGTTAGACCCTGTTTCAAAATAAAGAATAAAAATTAGGCCAAGGGGTGTAGCTCAGAGGCCGAATGCCCCTGGGTTCCATCCCAGACCTGGAAAAACAAAAGATATTCTATGCACTACATTTTTGACAAGATGCTGTTGGTTTCACACGACCTGGCTTGCTTTGACCTCCACCGTTGTCCTGGCCATTTGAGACCAACATGGCTTCTCATGTCGGGCTGACATTGTCTTGGATGGTAGCAGCTCCAGGAGTCTTCCACTTTCTTCCTCCTGGTGATTTCTCCACTCTACGTATGCTACGCAGATGTCTCTTTTAAAATCCAACAGATTTATGGGCTCTTTCTTGTCTCTGTTCACTAATCTGTGAATAATCCATGCATTTATAATGCACCTATCAATTATTCAAGTGAACGAAGGTCAATACCATTTTTTACCTTAATGGAAGTGGAGTATTTAGAGACGAACCCATCACGTTTATCCACGCCGCCATTGACGTGTGGTACGTAGGTACCCATCACCTTTGGTTAAGCCACCTTGGCTCTAGTCTTTATTTTTTTTAATTGCTGAACTTTGCCCAGCGGTTCCACGGTGCGCAGTCCTAACAACAACCCGTTCTTGTGTAAGCATTTTACCGTGAGGATCTCATTATTTGCACTGAGTCTGTGATCACAGCATCCCTTTGCTTGCTTGCAGTCATCTCCGGCTCCCCTCATGGTGCCTGTGGCTTGGAGTCAGTATTTTGAATGGGAATTAACAGATCATAACTGGTGACTAGATTGTGGGAAAAAAACAGAATGAGAATTGTAAATTCTTTACCACTCTGAGCATTTGTGCAATTGCCTGATTCCCTAGAAAAAGATCATTGTTGCCGGGCGTGGTGGTGCACGCTTGTAATCCCCGCGCTTGGGAGGCGGAGACAGGAGGATTGTGCAGGTTCGAAGCCATACGCGCTGGCTTAAAAGACCCTGTTTCCAAATAAAAATATAAAAATAGGTCTGGGAGTGTAGCCCAGAGGTAAAAGGGCTTCCAGAAACCCCAGTACCACACACACACACACGCACACACACACACACACACACACAAAGATCATTGTTGGGTTTTTCTTGAGCACTTTTTTTTTTTAACCACACAAGTCAGGGTTATACCAATATCCTAATGTTCTGCACAGTACCTAGAATTTATAACCAGTTTTTATGGGTTTACTCTGTGTGTGTGTGTGTGTGTGTGTGTGTGTGTGTGTGTCACTGAGGATTGAACCCAGAGGCATTCTATCTCCAAGATATACCCACAGCCCTTTTTTATATTTTATTTTGAAACAGGGTCTCTCTGTTGCTGAGGCCTTTCTCAAACCTGGATCACCCCTCTTAGCCTCCCAAATGCTGGGATTACAGATATATGTCATGACGCCCGGTTTGGACTGACTTCTTGTAAATAATTTTAAAGAATTTTGTCCATAATATCTGATAGTCATTTCATCCACTGTCAAACATTCATCACAAATATCAAAATTTTACCAAAAATTTATTTTTTCAGGCATCAGAATAAATTTCTATAATATATTTTTTGGAGTATGAAAATGATTTAAAAATTTGGAAAAACTATTTTAAAACCCATATATAATCCTACCATTGAGATGCAATAACTGTTTTCACCCTGAAGCATTTCTTTCCTCAATTTTTTTTCTGGGCATATATTTTTATATTTTACAAAGTTGGTATAATTTTATTATGCTAACTTTAGTGCCCTTATAATTTGAATATTTTCCTTTGCTTTTTATAAATGTCACCTTAATTGCTGCAAAATATTTCATATTTCTCACTTGTTTTTCTATTATTAAATGTTTAGGCTAAGTCTTCTATTTGTTCTGGAATGTTTCTTTCCAATAGTTAATTTCTCTTTCATTATTTTTTAAGTGCTAGGAATTGAATCTGGGGCATTCTGAGCTACACCCCAGTCTTATCTGATTTTTTATTTGAAAACAGGTCCCACTACATTGCTGAGAGCCTTGATAAATTGATAAGGTTGGTTTTGCAACTGCAACCCTTCTAGCTCAGCCTCCTAAGGGATTATAGGCCTGCGCCACCACATCCCCTTCCTTCCTTCCTTCCTTCCTTCCTTCCTTCCTTCCTTCCTTCCTTCCTTCCTTCCTTCCTGTGCTCTTGGGGATGGAACCCAGAAGCATGCTACCTCTGAGCTACACCTCTAGCCCTATTTTTTATTCTTTCTTTTGAAACAGTGTCTCACTGAGCTGCAGAGGGCCTCACTAAGTAGCCGATGCTGTCTGCGAACCATGATCCTCCTGTCTCAGCCTCCCAAATGCTGGGATTACAGGCGTGCGCCACCACGCCCGGCTTTCATTTCTTTTTTAAGATAACTTTTTCTGGGTCCTGGGAATGTGCATTTTAAGGCTTTTGGAATGTCCTGCTAAGTTGCTTCCCAAATGAGTCTCAGCAACATACAGTGAACTCAGTGTGTCAGAGTTCCTATTCGTACTTACCTTTGAGAAATATAATGACAAATACTGGAGACGACAGTGGAACCAGTGAATCACGTCCAACCTCTGGGCCATGTCTTTAGCAGATACTTGATTCTGATCATTCCTGCACAGTTCAGAGCAGGACATTTTATGACAGCGGTAGCCATTGCCCCTAAATTGAAGCAGCCGTATCAAAATGTAATGCCATTCTTTTTTATTTTCAAATAATGGATTCAGTAGACATGCTCGACTTTCCCTTGGTTTTTGTCCTTCTTCCCACTTCTACCTTCTTACCTCATCCCTGATCCTCTACCCACAGGGTAAGGCTTAGAAATTTAACATATAGTTGGTCAGTGAACCTGCTCAGTGTTTCAATAGGTTATTTTTTAGGTTGTGTCAAAATACCTCTGGTATAACAAATATATTAAGAGCAGTATTAAAATGTCATGTATTGTCATTATGTTCACCCAGTTCTTTTCTCTTAATGGTATTTGTTTCCTTGGTAATGGCTGGAAATATGCTTCTGGGACTCACGTTCCATGTGTCTGTGGTTAATTCTGCATTGCAATATTGCCTGTCGCTGGTTCCCTGCTTCTTGGACACCTGTATCTAATAGAATCCCGTCCTGGTGGCAAAAGCCATCTGGTGGCAGTGGTACAAATACTCCAAAATTTTCTCCGTGAGTTCTTTATTGGGGGGAGGAGGAGTTTTAGATATTTGCATGAGGAATTCAAGCCTAGACTCCTTACAAAGGCTCCATATGACGCTGGCTGCGGCCTGAGGTGCAGTATATCATGCTGGCTAAGAGCAGGGCCTGTGGACCTGCACAGACCTGCACGGGTCTGAAACACCTCACTGCGCATTTTTTTTTGCTAACACTTGGCCCGGCGCTTCTCTAGACTTCCTTTTCACATCCCTGCGTTGTGCTTTATGCACCGCGGACACCACACTGTGCGGCTCTGGAGCCTTCATGCTGGTTCATTTTTCTTTACCCGTGTTTATAGTTTTTCTTCTCCTTAGAACGCTCCCTTCCTTTCTTTGGCAGGCTTTTACACATTCCTCAAGAATCAGATGATGGCTCATCTTTTTTATAAGTCTCCCTAACTCTCAGATATACCAGAGGCTTAGCTAAGTACCCTTCCTCAGTTACTTAAATAGAGTATTTTATATGCATCTCAATTTTTTAACTTTTTTCAAAGAGGCAACTTTTGGCTTTATTGATCATCTCCATTGTATGTTTTATCTTTCTCATGGTTTTCTGCTTTTTATTATTTATTTTCTTCTACTGGTGGGGGTTAATTTTTGTCCTATTTCTGCCATTGAGCTGGATGATCCCTCCCTCCCTCCCTCCCTCCTTTCTTTCTCTCCCTTTCTTTCTTTCTTTCTTTCTTTCTTTCTTTCTTTCTTTCTTTCTTTCTTTCTTTCTTTCTTTCTTTCTCTTTTTGTGGGTCTGGGGATGGAACCCAGGGTCATTCTACCTCCAAGCTACATCCCTAGCCCTATTTTTTTATTCTTTATTTTGAAACAGGTTCTCACTAAGTTGCAGAAGGTCTCTCTAGGTATCTGAGGCTGTCCGTGAACTACGATCCTCCTGTCTCAGCCTCCCAAGTACTGGGATTACAAACATGTGCCACCACGCCTGGCCTGAACTAGATGATTTTCTTTTCTTTTCTTTTTTTGGTGGTACTGGGGTTCCTGGAAGCCCCCTTCTACCTCCGGGCTACACTCCAAGACCTATTTTTTTTTTAATTTTTATTTGGAAACAGGGTCTCTTACGCCAGCGCGGCTGGCTTCCAACCTGCGCGATCCTCCTGTCTCCGCCTCCCAAGCGCGGGGATTACAAGTGTACGCCACCACGCCCGGCGTCGAACTGGATGATTTTCTAATACAAGTGTTCAGGACTACAAACTTGCCTCTATGTACTGCTTTATCTGCACCAAGAATTTTGTTATGTAATATTTTTAAAATCACCTTTTAGTTCTATGTATTTTACATTTTCATTAAGATTTCTTCTTTGACCCATAGGCTATTTATATTTGTCTTTTGAAAAAATTTCAAAACACATGAGGTTATTTCTGCTTACCTTTTAATTATTAATTTCTAACTAAATTGTATTGTGGTTAGAAAATATTTTTTGTGTTTTTTCTTCCTCCTCCTGTCTTTGCTCTGTTTTCTCTTCCTTCTTGTTTTTGTTCTTCCTCCTCTTTTTTTTTTTCCAATATTTTGCTTCATGGCTTAATAAATAGCCAGTTTTTTTTCAACTATTAATATAAGTGCTTGTAAAGAATGTCTGTTCTCCAGTTATTGAATATTTTACTTACATTAGAAGAACTTACAAATTGCATTATATGAATTTTATAGCTTTACTTTTTATCTGGTGTATTCATTAAACCAATTATGCTAAGATTTCCCTCTATGTGGATTTTATACCTTTTTAAGTTAGTGGTTTTTTTTCTTTTTCCATTTTCTTCCTGTGTTAGGGAGTTATACATTTTATTATTATACTTCTAAAGCTTAACCCTAGAAAATTAAATATGTGTATAATTACATAAATTTTAAAGTTAGTATTTTTATACTCTTAAAACACTATAATCTAGGGTGTTTTTTTCATTTTGACCATTCCTCTTCTGATATGCTTTTGTTAGCCAATATTTTAGTTCTATATTATTTTATCTTTTTAATTTCAAAAGTTAGATATTAATATTATTTTACATAGTCTCAGTATCTTCTAGATTTACACGTTTACCATTTTCTTGGTTTGTTATTTTATTTCACAATTCAGACCTTCCTTCAAAGATCATTTTCTTTCTTTCATGTTGGAAGTCATCCTTTGAAAGTTCTTTAGTGAGGCCAGGCATGTTGGCACACGCTTGTAATCCCTGCACTTGGGAGGCGGAGATAGGAGGATCGTGCAGGTTCGAAGCCAGCCTCTCTAGCTTACGAGACCCTGTTTCCAAATAAAATATAAAGTTCATTAGTGAGATAATCTTTGTAATAAACTCAGTTTTTACTTGTCAAAAATTGCCCTGACTTTGCCCTCATTTAAACATTTTTAAATTTTATTTTATCATTTATTTATCTTTAATTTTTTATTGGTGTATTGAAACTCTACCCCATAGTGAGATTCAGAGTGGTACATTTCCACATGCACACAGCGTCTCTTGGTGTGTTTCCTTCAGTATTCCACCCCTGCCCTTCCTCCGTCCCCACACATACCAGCGAGACTGGTAGTGATACTTCATATATGAAGATAATATTTTTGAAAACTACTGTTGTCCTACATGCAGTTAGATGTGGTAGATGTTGTTAGCCACATGATCTCAGTGCCTTGAAGATATTCCATTGTTTTCTCCCTTCCATTTTTGCTGTTTAGAAGTCAGCTGTCAGTCTCATGGTTTTTTTTTTTTTTGGATAAGTAAATGTCTTTTCCTTTTTGGCTGCCTTTAGAATCTCTTCATCTTAGATGTCTTCAGTGTCACTAAAACACTTCTAGGAGAGATTTTTAAAAAATTTATTCTGTTTTCCAAGCAGAATAAATAATTTTGGGGATTCTTGATTCTTTTATTTACTTTTAGTGGTATTGTGGATGGAACCCAAGGGCATTCTACATCTGAGCTATAACCCCAGCCCCATTTTTAACTCTTTATTTTGAAACACAGCCTCGCTGAGTTGCAAAGGGCCTCACTAAGTAGTAGCTGAGGCTGTCCACGAATGGCGATCCTCCTGTCTCAGCCTCCCCAATGCTGGGATTACAAGTGTGTGCCTCCACACCCGGCTGGATTCTTAATTCTGAAGTTTGATATCTTATCAGTTCTGGAAAGTTTTCATCCATTTTTTCTTTCAGTATTGTCTCTTGTTCAGTCTTTATTTCTCTTCTTTCCTTTTGGAATTTTGATGTAAATCTTAAACCTGTTTCTTATGTTCCTTGGAACTTTAATCTCTGGTAATTCTCTGAGGCCTGGCTCTAAAGTCAAGATCTTCATCTGTGTACATTTTTCTTTTTCGGTACTGGGAATGGAACCCAGGGGCATTCTACCTCCGAGCTATGCCCCCGGCCCTATTTTTTATTTTTTATTTGGAAACAGGGTTTCATTGAGTTGCAAAGGGCCTCACTAAGCAGCTGAGGCTGTCCATGAACTGTGATCCTCCTGTCTCAGCCTCCCAAATGCTGGGATTACAAGCGTGCACCACTATACACAGCCTCAAAGCAGGTTTTCTTCTTGTTCACCTAACTGAGGATGTGGCCTTTCAGAGGGCCTGGCTGTGCTGTGTGGTTTTCAATCTGCTTCTCACCTTGCTGGTAGGTATTCAGAAGCCAGACCATTGCCTAAATGTACAGGAAATAAGATAATTACACTTTCCTTTTCAAAAGGTTACTTTCGTGCGCTATGGAAAGTGGATTACAGAGGGCTTTAGGAGTCGAGACAGGAAGGCAAATTTAGATGCTGTTGTAAGTCTCAAGGGAGAGGTAACATCACCCAGGACCTGATGGTGATAGATGGAAAGGATTTTGATTGAGATACTTCCCCTAGACTATAAGGTATTCAGTAGCAGGGAGCTTGTCTTATTCATCTCACATCTTCCAGGGCCTGGCACAGAAAAGGTATTCACAAAGGCTAATTAAGTTGAACTATGGCATTACTAATGATTTCAGGGAGTTTTTATTTTTTTGTCTATCTTCAAAGTGACTATTTTCTTTAAAGGGAAATGACATAAAGGGGATTCAAAGCAATGAACTCACGCTTGTCTCTGGCATTGAAACGCTCAAGCCAGAAATAGAGAGGCAGCTGCTTGTAAGACCTTGAAAGCCTTAAGTTTGGCAGGGTTTATTTTCCATGACAGCATAGCTTTCTTTAGCTCTGCACTTGTTCTTTTCTTAAGAAGTTCTAGGCTCTGTCTGAGACTACTCATGCAAAGCCTTATCATCGTACTGGATTTTTATGACATTTTCTCAGAAATTACTAAACTTTTATGGCTCTCTAGGCATACTGCAGAGTTGTTCCTCAAATCCATGTTATAGCTGTGAAAATCTTTATTCCTAAGGCGTTCCTGTTGGAAAAAGTGCTCCGTGTCTAGGGAACAAAGGGAGAGGCAGATGGTCCCTGCCGTGCGACAGTTTAATAAGCTTCAGCTGGTCACCAAGGACAGTTGCTGTAGAGTTTACGCAACACTGTTCCATTAGAATCAGCAGAAGTGTTTCTAGAAAGTAAACATTTCTCCAAAGTAAAGCATACATAGACAACTTTTAAATTCCGAGGACTGAAAGTTCTCCATTCTTTTTTTTTTTTTTTTTTGTGGTACTGAGGGTGGAACCCAGGGGCCTTCTACCTCCAGGCTACACTCCCAGACCTATTTTATACTTTATTTGGAAACAGGGTCTCACGGAGTTGCTGAGAGCCTCACTCAGTAGCTGAGGCTGGCTTCGAACCTGTGCCATCCTCCTGTCTCCGCCTCCCAAGCGTGGGGATTACAAGCGTGCGCCACCACGCCCAGCTTCTCCATCATTCTTTAACAAATATATGTTGAATATTTATGGTGCCCCAAGGCCTGTGCAAGGCTCTGGAGAGCAGGATACTATCAGACACCAGTCCTGGCACCAGGGCCACCTCGGGCCCATACTCTCCTTTTGTGTGGATTAGAAAAAGATGCCTCTTCCTCTAGGAAAAAAATACTAAATTGGTCAATATACTACTTACATCTTATTAAGGCATTTCTTAAGATGGTAGATTATTATTGGTAAATGCATATTAGTTATTGAGTAATATTTCCATAGTATCATAGGAAGTACTTATTAATTTGAACTTGGAATTCAGAACTGTCATAGTACAGGAAGCAAGAACATGATTGAATTACAATATGAGACTTCAAATTGAACCACTGCACTAATACCAAAGAGGGATTAAAAAATTATTTTGATACTCCTCAGTCATCCATCAGATATAAAAGCAGATCTGTATTTAGAAACACAAGCTACTATTAGATCAACAAGATGTTTCAAGTATCAAATTTGTCAGAGGGGGCAGATATATATTGTCCTGTTAAAATATGATACTCTCTGGGCACAGTGGTGCACCCTACAATCCCAGTGACATAGGTGGCTAAGGCAGGAGGATTGCAAGTTCAAGGATAGCCTGGGAAACTTAGTGAGACCCTATCTCAAAACCTAAAAATAGAATGGGTTGGGAATATATTTTAGTGTTAGAGTGCCCCTCACTCAACCTTCAGTAAAACACACACACACACACACACACACACACAGTTAGCAACAATCTGTTAAAAAATTCTTATTATAAATATAAAATCACTCAAATAAGCCGAGCGTGGTGGTGTACACTTGTAATCCCAGTCCTTGGGAGGCTGAGACAGGAGGATGGCAGGTTCAAAGTCAGCCTCAGCAGTTTAGTGAGGCTCTCAGCAACTTAGTGAGACCCTGTTTCCAAATATTACAATAGGTCTAGGGGTATAGTTCGGAGGTAGAAGGCCCCTGGGTTTCACCCCCAGTACCTAAAAATAAACAACTCAAATATGAAATAATCTGACATTTGCTTGCTAAAGTACAATATTACTTAATTTCTAGTTTAACAAGTCATTTTATTATGACAATATGAAAATATTATGCAGTAGATAATATTTTATGATTAATGCACTTGTTATAAATATTTATTTGCAGTACTGGAGATTGAACCCAGAGGCATTCTACCTCCAAGCTATACCCCAGCCCTATTTTTATTCTTTATTTTGAAACAGGGTCTCACTAAGTTGCCGAGGGCCTCACTAAGTAGCTGAGGCTGGCCACAAACCTGCAATCCTCCTGTCTCAGCCTCCCAAGTACTGGGATTACAAGCGTGCGCCACCATGGTTAGCTTTGTAGAGTTTAAAATATAATTATATAAACATTCCAAGCCTGGCCCCGTGGCTTGCACCTTTAGTCTCAACTACTTGGGAGGCTGAGGCAGGAGGATCACTTGACCCCAGAAGTTTGAGACCAACCTGGGCAATATAATGAGACCCATTTCAAAAAAAGAAAGAAAGAAAGAGAAAAAGAAAAAAGAAAGAAAAATGAAAGAAAGAGAAAAAAGGAAACAAAGAGAAAAAATGTTAAAAATGCCTGCACATTAACAGCACGACGGCTGTGAGGCTGCACAGGATGGCCGGCCTCAGAGGCCCACATGTGAGGAGCAGATGTAGCAGACGAGTACAGCGAAGGCTAAGCTTCTATTACAAGTGTGCACTGAAGTGTGGCGGGGCATGGAGGGGCCCAGGACGAGGGCAGCCTGGAGCCACTGAGAATGAGGGGTTCCCAGAGGAACCAGGTGCACAGTCTTGTGACATATTTTGGCCATTGAGTAGCCTTTTAGCTTTTTGGGGGGTCCGGTTACTTTCTGGATAACTGAGCTAACCCACTACCAGACTGTTGAGGCTACGACCTTCCCATAGAGTGAGTTGGTCTTTCCTCCTGCCCAAGCTTCCCCACCCTCCCTTCCCAACATGGCTACGTGGCTATGTAGCGACCTCCGGGTTCTTTGTCCTTCCCTCCCCTGGCATGAATCAGCTCTGTTGTTCCTGCTTGTTTAATTTTTTTCCCCCACCAGATTTTAAATTTGACCAGTGCAAGGGCCGCATCAGTCTCGCTTGCTACTGTTAACGGACCCTCGCACTCCAGTGCACGGTGCCTGACCTATTACCTAAACAGATTTTGACAGATATTGGCTGACATAATTTTTTCATTTTTTCCCCTCAACCATTTTTCTTTTTGGATTTTATTTTGTGCCAGAACAAAACAAGGAAATGACACTGTGAAGGGCCCTCCATCCAGGGAGCTGGAGGTCCGTGCTCAGGCTGAGGCTGGGTAAGGAAGAGTGGCGGTGACAGAGAGAGGAGGACGGGGCAGCCGGCTCAGCATCTGGGCCTGAGCCAGGTTTCAGGGGATGGGGATGGCACAGTAGTCAGCTGGGGCTCAGCAGGCATGGTAGCAGGCGGCAAGCTAGAATGCAGGGTCGAGAGGGACTGCAGGCCGTGTTAGCTGTGGCTGGAGCGACGGGAATGCCCCTGAGAACGCACGGGAGCCCAGGCATTGCGGGCTGAGCTGCAGACAGAGCGCCCTGGGAGGAAGGGCTGAAAGGGCTGTGTGTCTGCGTGTGAAGACCTGAATTGTACAAGCTCCCTAGCTGTGGTTGGAGGTAAATTTAGGGCCAGTGGTGAACTGGGAATGGGGAGACCTGAATAGGCCAGGACAGTTGGCTCCCTCTTTGTCTCTAATGCCTGGCTAGTGGCTGGAGCGGAGTAACCACCACGTGACACTCAGTGCCAGAGTCAGCTGTGGGGCCAGCAAAGTGGGATTCCAGAGCCCTCCTTGCAAAACAGCGGCAGAAGCCCTGTGCCACTCGACTGAGCCTCCAGCACCCCTTCGAGGCTAGACGGGGATCTTTCCTCAGCGCTGCTTCCAGATCGGGTCTGGACTCACCGAAGCACTTGTCCCCAGACACACGGTTTAAAGGTGGCAAGGCCAGAACTCAGACCCAGGTCTTGGCTGGCGCTGAGTCGCCCACCTGCCCCTCCACCATGCTGCCCTCAGCCACGCTAACTAGCTCAGGGGTGTCTCTTCTCTCCAGGGACCACTGCCGAGAGAGGGCATCTCTGGGCAGCCCACCATCTCCTGTGTCTCCTCCAGGCAATGGCGGCTCCATCTGCAAAATCTCCCTCCAGGCGGGGGCGGAGGCTGGGGCAGGGGGCGGCCGAGAGCTGTCTCCACTGAGGCAGCAGGGAGAGATTTGTGCGTCGCCTGCATCCTCAGCGCCTGGGCATCATGCTGCTATTTAATAAAGGCCTCATCGCTTGAAGGGCCATTAAGCAGCCAATGATATATTTCAGCCTCATTGAGGAGGAAGACGCAGAGTTAAATCAAATTCAGTCCATGTGGAAATAAAATAATAAGGAGGGTGTTCGCATGCAAGGCCCTCCTCAGGGAGAGGGAAGCCAGCCGGGCGCACGCTGAGCCAGGCCCGGCTGGAAGCTTCCGCTCTGTGGTTTCCTTACTGAAAACTCCCAGCAATGCTGACCGGCAGGGACTGAGGCCCCTGGCCTCTGGCTCAGTGATTGGTGTCCTTCTCTGATTATTCGTCTCTCCCCACCTTTTATCAGACTTTCTTTCTATTGTGTTTTCTGTCCTTTAATAAAGGAAGATGGCTCAAAGCACTTTCTAAATTGCATGGCATTATTAATAACATGGCCTGCAAATCGTTCCCCTCATCGCTCCCTGGTTCTCCAGCCTTGGAGGGGTGTCAGCTCAATCTGAGGTCTGCTCTTGTTTCTGGAACCTGGTGCAGTTCTTAAAGCTCCCAGGAAATCTATTACCTATTAATAAAAGTCAGTACATTGAAGCTCTCCTCCTGCCACCCTTGGGTCTTCATCTTATTTGTTTGTTTGTTTGTTTGTTTGTTTGTTTTTGTGGTTCTGGGAATTGTACCCAGGGGTGTTCTACCTCTGAGCTACACCCCCAGCCTTTTTCATTTTGAAACAGAGCCTCACTAAGTTGCTGAGGCTGATCTCGAACCTGCGGTCCTCCAGTCTCAGCCTCCAAGTACAGGGATTACAGGCATGCGCCACAACACCCAGCTTGGATCCCCACTTTAAAGCCTCCTCTTCGGAGACCCTAATTGTAATTCAATCTGCTACATACTTAAAGGGTCTGCTTTTCTCACAGTATAGTTTAGAATTAGTTCTTTGTGCCTATGAATCTTTTTTTTTTACACTTAATATATATTAATTAATGGTTTGCTATCAGCCCAATCCCTCTTTAGGCTATAAATTCACTCTTGTTTTCTTATTTACAAACATTTGTTAAGAGCCTGGTAGCGTCAGGCCAACGCCTCCATGACTTCGCATATTCCTGAGAATAACTCTGCCAGGCAGGTATGCCCTGCTCCCTTTGGGGTTGGAGAAATGAGGCTCAGAGAGGTTCATTAACGCATCCAGGTTTCGTCCAGTAACTGACAGGCCTGGGATTTGAACCCAGGCTGCTTGGATTCCAAAGCCATCGCCTCCCCAGCTGAAAGCGAAAGCTCTCAGAATCTTATTATCTGGCTGCTTTGGATATTCTACTCAACTCCTTAATTAGCGCTGACTCCAAATTAGCGGCATGCTCCTGAGCCCTCTGGTGCGGGAATGGCTTTTGTTTTGACAGCAGTCACAGGGCCTGTACTGGAAAGACATCCCTTAATCCGGAATGAGGGGTGGGGGGAAGCCCATAGGCAATCCTCAGCAAAGGAGAGGCGGCTGTTTTGTCTGCCTGGCTGCTGATTGAGCTCGAGAGGGTTCTTTCCTATTCCCTTTCTTCTTAGAAGACTAACTTATTTCAAGGAACTCCACGTGGTTCAGGAGATTGTAGTTAAGCAAACTCCTAATATGTTGGGTTTTAGGTTTTCTAAGGCCATAACTTAGCATCTCCCAACCTTATCTGACCGAGGAATTTAGATTTAGAATTAAATCTAATTAGATGGGCATTTGTTAACATTTCATTTCCTGGTAGGGATGGGACCTAGGGAATCTTTATTGTATATGTGTGTATATATATATATAATATTTTTGTGTGGTACTGGGGATTGAACCTAGGACCATTCTACCTCTGAGCTGCACTCTCAGCTCTTGTTTTAAACTTTTTGTTTGGAAACAGGGTCTTGCTGTGTTGCGGATAGTCTCTCTGGGTTGCTGATCCTCCTGTCTCAGCCTTCCAAGTACTGGGATTACAGGAGTGCACCATCATACCCGGCGGTTTAAAGGTGATTCTTATGACCAGACTAGTTTGGGGAACACTGAACACCACAGCTGTCTTTGTGGACTGGCCTCTGTAGCTTTGAAACACAGCTGGCCATGTACTGCAGTGGAGGGAGCGTAGATCTTGGAGTCCGAAAGCCCAGGATCTGAAACCCCATCCGACCACTCACAGTTGTGCAGTGTTGGGCACCTAACCAGATGTCCTCATCTCAAGCTCTGTGTGCCACATCCTGTACCTATACACAGGGAATTGTCCTCCTTTCTCTTCCCAGCTCATCTTCCCTCCTTTGTCTTCTGATTCTTCAGCTCAGGGAAGCATTCCCTGGTTCCCTGCCAGCTGGGCCACTCTGCATTGTTCTCACGTGTCTGTCATTCCCCATTAGTCTGCAAGCTCCGCAAGACGGGAAACAAGGCCTCTTTGTTTGTCCTCGCATGCTCCACACTTGGCAAAGTATTATGTGAATGAACTCGGAGTCTTAGTTTCCTCATCTGTAAGTGGACAAATGCTACCAGTCAACAGGGGTGTTGGGAGATTAAAATAGTGAGCACGAGAGTGAATGACATATAGTGAGCATCTAGTAGGTGTCAGTGTTTGCCTCCTGTAGAGAGCACACTTACGATCATTGTGCTGAATAGACTAGATTATAATCAAGGCTTTGAGGTGGTTTGCTGGACCCTCCAATCTAAAAAGCTTCAATATCGTTCAACTTTTATGATGTGGTCTTCTTCCCCCTCCCGCCTCAAAGGACATCTTGCAATGGTCTTTCCATTTTGTCCTGGCAACCCGTTTTGAGGTCTCCCATCACTGTACTTGATTGCCTGTGGATAGCATGTCTTTAAGACTTCTTTATTTGGTTTGGTGCTAAGAATGGAAATGATCTGATTGCAGATTGAACTTAATATTTTAAAAAGATTACAGATGGGAGAATGGCTTTCAAAGGTAGCTCTATGAAATCTCTATTCCTGGAACTCTTTAGAAGAGAATAAAAATATCGACTCAGAAAGATTTCTTCTAATCCTTTGTGAAACCCAGGCTGATATGATTAGTGAACTGAATTCCAAATTCTATCTTGTTTCCCTACCCAGCTGGGAATAACCATCAGATGTATGACTACCGTTCGGATTTAAGGTTTACAATAAGGACTTGCTATTCATAGGTCCTTCCTCTCATGCCTGGGCCAACAGAAGCTGCCCCAGGGCTCTGGCGACTAACAGCCTTGGTTTGCTGACTGATGGGGTTCCCAGGACCCTGGACTCTCCACCAAGAGAGTCCTTGGCATGCTGGGACACACAGGTTGGCCATTCTGCCCAGCGCAGTGGAGCTCACCGAAGGAGGGAGCAGCTGTGGAGTTGGCATTAGCATGCGTCCCTGCTCTTTAAAACACTTTGAAAGTTTTTGAAAATTAGTTTTTAAGCTGCTAAACTACATACAGGTGGTCTTAAATGTGATTGTGTTCATGCCATTTTTGAACTCTATGGGAATGACTTAGGAACGAATGATATGTTTATATATATTGCTACTAGGGCTTGAACTCAGGGGCATTTTACATGACTGGTCCTTTTTTCATTTTTATTTTTTGTGGTACTGGGGATTGAACCCAGGGATATTCTACAATCTCTGAGCCCTATTTTGTTTGCTTTGAAAGAGGGTCTCACTAAGTTGCTGAGGCTGGCTGCAAACCTATGATCCTCCTGTCTCAGCCTTCCAAGCATTCTAAAATCTTTTTAACATGTATTTATGCCTCTCTTATTTCCCCCAAATATGCAAAGGCTTATTTGTGGACTGGGGAGATAGCTCAGTGGTAGAGCACTGGCCTGGCACGTGGAAGGCTCTGGGTTCTATCCTCA
The DNA here is from genome assembly GCF_963383645.1 of Muscardinus avellanarius. Classification (NCBI taxonomy): domain Eukaryota; kingdom Metazoa; phylum Chordata; class Mammalia; order Rodentia; family Gliridae; genus Muscardinus; species Muscardinus avellanarius. Next base: position 13,979,917 of record NC_137799.1, read on the forward strand.
GCACTGAAAAAAAAAAGGCATTATTATATGTTTTTGTTTTAATTTAGGTAAAAAATCAAGGCAAATGAACAATCAAGATGTCAAAATTAGGGCTAGGTTACTATGTGGATGTGTGTTATATAAGTATCTTTCATGTCTTTATGATAGGACATAGATTTGGAGATTTCTGTTTACCCAAGGAAAATGTACCAGAACTGTGCTAAGTTGTAAGTCACAATGCCCATTAGGTATAATCATAGATGTTTGAGAGAAGTCCAGGTTTCCCTAGCTGGAGGAGGAAGAGGCTGGGAGAAATTTCCCCAGAGGGCTCTTGTATGGGTGGCTCTCTGGAGAAGGTGGGTAGCATCCTCTAATCAATGCGGACTTAAGGTTTTGTATGAGCTAGAGCCCCTGAGCACACTCTGAGGGTATAAAACCAACTGCCAGTAAGCTTGGTTACTACATTAAACACAGTGGTCCTCCCTGCGGCCCTGTCCCACTGGGGTTGTCTTCAGAGTCTCCTGGCAAGCTTTTAAACATTGATTCCTGGATCCCACCCCACTAGCACTACATTAGCATCTCACTACTTCTCAAAAGTCCATGGGTGGTCCACACAGAGAACTATCGAGTTTTTACAAGATATTCAAGGAGGAAACCAAACTGTCCAAGAGACATTGGAAAAACAATGCAATCTCACTTAATCATTAATATGTAAATTAAATCAACAGCAAGATACCGTTTTACATCCATTAGACTGGCAAAAACGTTAAGCAATCTTGGAAGGCAGGAGGAGGGTGAGCTCAAGGCCAGCCTGGGAAATCCAGTGGGATCCTGTCTTGAAGTAAAAATTTTAAAAGACTGGGTAGAGAGCTCTTGCCTACCATGTGGAGGTCCTGGGTTCAATACCCAGTACCATGCACACTCACATACCAATAAATATATAGCAAAATATTTAGTGAAGCCAAGGATGTATATATTCTGTGACTGAAACAATTTCCCTTCTAGAGAAATTCTTGTCCATGTGCACAAAAAGACACAATGGAAACGTTTACTGCAGTGCTCTTTGTAGTGGGGAAAACTTGAAAAGTACCTAAATTTCATCAATAGCAGTGGGCAGAAATCAATTTATGTGTGGGGGTTGAATTGTGTCCTCCTCAAAAGATATGTCCAAGCTGGGTGTGGTGGTGCACGCTTATAATCCCAGCATTTGGGAGGCTGAGACTGGAGGATCACGGTTCGCGGACAGCCTCAACTACTTAGTGAGGCCCTCTGAAACTCAGTGAGACCCGGTTTCAAAAGAAAGAACAAAAAATTGGGCAGGGGTTGTAGCTCAGAGGTCAAATGCCCCTGGGTTCCATCCCCAGACCCGCAAAAAAAAAAAAAAAAAAAAAAGATATGTCCAAGGCCTAGCTGGTATCTGTGAATAGAACCTCATTGGGAAATAAGGTCCATACAGATAGTTTGTGTGTGTGTGTGTGTGTGTGTGTGTGTGTGTGTGTGTGTTACTGGTAATTGAACCCTGGAGCAGTTTACTGCCAAGCTACACCTCAGCCCTATTTTATTTTTCATTTGGAACAGGATCTCACTAAGGTGCTGAGAGCCTTGCTAAGTTTCTTTTCTTTTTCTTTCTTTCTTTTTTTTTTTTTTGGTGGTACTGGGGTTCCTGGTAGCCCTTCTATCTCCGGGCTACACTCCCAGACCTATTATATATATATATATATATATATATATATATATATATATATATATATATATTTTTTTTATTTGGAAGCAGGGTCTCTTAAGCCAGAGAAACTGGCTCCGAACCAGCACGATCCTCCTGTCTCCGCCTCCCAAGCGCGGGGATTACAAGCGTGCGCCACCACGCCCGGTCAAGCCTTGCTAAGTTTCTGAGGCTGACTTTGGACCTCCGATTCTCCTGTCTCAGCCTCCAAAGTACTGGGATTACAGTCGTGCAGATGAATTAATTAGGACTAGACTCTTGGTTTCATTATTAATTCTACAATGTTTCTATGAATCGCTATTTTCCATACTACAGATTTTTCCTAAGGTAACCTAACTGGCCAGTGTCTTCTTCAGTATACACTAGAAAAGCACCAGATTTATCCCAGTGTGGAAGTCTGGGGATGGTTAAACTGGCTTGCATGCCGGGGAGGCTGGCGGGAAGCCATGCGTGGCCTGGCTCTGCTACCACAGACCTGTCCACTGCCCCGGGGTGACACACACCCAGTGTAGCTGCCTCGTTATCTGGTCATCTGGGAAATGCCTGCCACTGCCAGCCGAGCCAGGTCATCAATCAGTTTGTTCTGAGTTCATTAAGCAAAGTGAAAGATATTGCTTAAATACTTAGCAGAAAATCAACTTTCATCCCAAGGCACCAGTGCAAGCCATGGTTGGGCCACAGCTCTTGGCTGGGTGGAGCTTTAAAAGAACAAGAGGGAACCTGATAGTATAGTTCCACATCAGAAACCAAAAGAGGAGCCAGGCATGGTGGCACTGCTTGTAACCCGGTTCTTGGGAGGCTGAGACAGGAGGATCCCAGGTTTGAAGCCAGCCTCAAAAACTTAGTGAGACCCTCCACAACTTAATGAGACCCTGTTTCCAAATAAGAAATAAAATCAGGCTGGGGGGTTAACTCAGTGGTAGAATGGCTCTGTGTTGTCCCTCATGCCAAAAAGGAAAAGAAAAGAAAAGAAAAGAAACCAAACGAGATTCCAAAGTCTGATGAAGATGTCCGTAGACTCCAACCCCTCTCTTACTGTCCTTTCAAAATTCTTCACAGTGGAGCCGACGCTTTCCCAGATGGGAATGAGCCACCGCCCTGTCCTGGCCTCTGGTGCGGCCAGTCTCCTTTCCCACGGCTGCCTCGCTCCTTGTTCACTGCACAGAGATGGACCCCTCAGTTATTATCAACCCTTGGCTGGAGACACGAAGGACCAACCCCAATGGCTGCCGTGCCCTGAGCAGATTCACATTAAGATTTGTTTTGCATTTTCTGGATTCTGGGTCCACCCAGACCCCAGTCTTTAGTAGGGCCCCTTTGTCCTGCTGAATTCCCTCCCCACTGAGCTCCCTGCCCTTCATTTCTCCACACCTATTACCAGCTTACTCCTTCCCTGGCACCAGGCCAGACACCGGCACTATAGAGATATTTATATTTAAGATGTTTCTGCCTGGGAGAAATGCGTAATCACACTCCCTTGTGTGCCTGTGCCTTTGTACATGGGCTGTGCTGGGCTAGTTTTCCTTCCCCCACTACCCCCTCTCCCTCCCTCCCTTCTTTCCTTCCTCCCTCCCTCCCTTCTTTCCTTCCTCCCTCCCTCCCTTCTTTCCTTCCTCCCTCCCTTCCTCCTTTCTTTCTTTTGTTCTTTCTTTCTTTCTTTCTTTCTTTCTCTCTTTCTTTTTTCTTTCTTTCTTTCCCCAGGGGAGTTCTTCCAAACCACACTCTCCCCCAACCCCAGTAAAATAGCTCAACCCTGCTTCATGCTCCCCTGGTCCTTTGACCCACAGCTATTAGAAGAGTTAGTACTTTGCATCCTGATTTGTTTACAGGTTCGCCATTCTAAAGACAGGGACCATGCCTTCCTCCTCATTCAGTTCCCCTAGTGCCCGACTTTGAGTTGACTCATAATTTTAGCTTGAATGAGCGACAAAGTTAATAAAAGCACATGGCTACTCTTACATAGGGCGAGTAGAAGGGTACAGAGCGGAGGTGGGACTGGAACTGGAGAATCAATGTGTTTTTTCAGTATCTCTCTTACCACCTGGAGGACAGGCATGTTTATAAATATCCCATTAAGTGGGTCTGTAGGTTCTATGGTCTGAAAGACTAAAACGAAGCCCAGGCCTTCCTGAGTGACCCCTCAATTGATAGGGTGAAGCTTTCCCTCCAAGTAGGAGGGGGCATGACCTTACCTAACAGGAATCCTTTCACCTATGGCAGATCTGTTTCTTTTTTTCCCTTGAAAACTTTGTCACTTCTTTCTATTGGGGTAATGGGCACTGGGGAGTGGTAAAGATATTTATTTACAGATTCAAATAAATTTATTTGAGGAAATAGTCTTCCCCAAATCCCTGCATACTGTTAATGGGAGTCTAAAGTAGCACAGCCATTATGGAAACCAGTATGAGAGTTCCTCACAATATTAAAAATAGAACCAGCACACGATCCAGCAATCCCACTGTGGGTATATATTCAAAGGGAATGAAATTAGTATGCTGAAGAAACCTCTGCTCTCCCACATTTATTGCAGCCCTGCTCATGATAGCCAAGAAGTGGAAACCCAAGGCTCAACCTTGTGAGCAGATAAAGTGTGGAACAAACACACAGGAGAGTACTATTCAGCCATAAAAAATAAAAAAGTCCAACCCTGTCGTTTGGGACAATAGGGCTAGAACTGGAGCTTATTATGTTAAGTGAAATAAGGCAGGCACAGAAGACGAGCACCGCACGCTCTCGCTCCCAGGCAGAGTCCAGCACAGGGATCTGTGGATGTGGAGAGAAGTGGCCCCTCCATGACACACACCTTCACCTCTTTTGACTTCTCTAGACTCCCGTGCCTGCATTTCCAACAGGGCAGCTCCAATCGGATGCCCCCTGGCCCTCTGAAGCTCAGGACCTCTAACGCTACCTGTATCAGGCACACCCCCCTCCCAGCACTCTAATCCATTCCATTAATGGCTCTGTTGGCCACTGAAACCAGGAAGCGAGGCCAGGAGGAGGCTCCTGCAGAAGATGCAGGTCCGCGGCAGAGGCATTCAGCACCCTGGAGAGCTCCCTGCCCTCAGGCACCCTTGCCTCTTTTGCCCCACAAAAAACAGCCTAGGTCCTTAGTATAACCTACCGTCGCTGGAATTCGGTGGTAGGTAAGGAAACCTCATCCGTTTCTCCTGGGCTTGTTCTCTGGGGACTAAGGACTTAGAAGAGTTGGTTCTGCTTCTTGCTCTCCTGCTGAGTGAATGCACCTCCAGAGTCTACGTTCTCTAATTGCTTTGAGTTTCAGCTTCTTCATCTATAAAATGGAAATAATCTATTTCATAGTGTCGTTGTGAAGGTGAGTTGAAATGACACCTGTAAAGTACACAACACAGACTAGTAGCCACCATTTTTATTATAGAAATAACTGGTATAACAATATTCATTTTTTTCAACATGGAATTGCATGGCATGGCAAAGGCATGTTTCTGGGAGATGCAGGCTGGTTTTAGAGGATCAGGGGGAACAAATGAATCCAGGAGAACAGAGACCAACTGCCCTTATCTAGTTAGTCTTCTGGAAAACCTCTTTCCCTCGAGGACATTCCTTTGAAAACATGGGGTGCTGTAGAGTCAGCACAAATTATTGTGCATTGCAGGACAGGAGAGCAGACCTCTGCAGATCTGCAGAATGGAAAGTACGTTGCAGAGAAGCAGAAACCAGCCTGTGGCGGCCCGTGAGTGTCCTCAGCTAGTTCATGGACTGGATTCCTGAATTCCCAGCATTCCCCGGGCACACTGCAGGGCTCACACGCGGCTTGCCTGGGTGGGGAAGAGACGGATTGGCTCACAACCTCCCAATGAGCCACTGTTACTAGGGAAAACACTGACTTGGCCTGGGCTTCTGGTTAGCTGGGGGTGAACTGTCCCACTAGGACTCAGGTGTGACTTCAGAGGAAGCGTTTCCTCGGTTGGAGTACTGCAGAGATGGAGACCTGATTTGCTTTGCTTCCATTTCAGTTAGTAAACACATTTAAAGTCTTGATGGGGAAGAGCCTAGGTAATTTGAGACCTGGTAGCGAATTGATACAATTTACTGTGGCAGGGAGTAGAGAACAGGGAGTTGACTGTTGATAATCTTGTAGAGCATAATGGAGTTAATTTATAATTGATAATTGATACTGGGGCTCTTTTTTCCTGGGCCGAATCATGATGGAAGGAGCAAGAGTCATTTCACGCAATGCTTTGGCTGTTTGTGTCGCGCTCATGAATTGGAGAGTGGGAAGAGAACACGGTGCTAAATTGGTATCTCATCTTTCCAGAGCTATCTGCTAAATAAACTGGAATCTTAATTAAAACTGCAAGCCAAGAGGTAAATCACTTTAGAAGTTCGTGACGTTTTTCTTTTTCTCTGCCTTAATAGAATGGCGGCCAATAAGGTCCTCCATGGACGGAGAAGCAGACAGCAGAGTAAATGTGAAGGAGGCTGCCGTGGTGCAGAGATGCCCCAGAGCGAGGCTGCCTCTCCTCCTGCTAACAGGGCTTTCCCCCAGAGTTAATTTGTGTGATACCAATTTTGATTTCATTAAGAGTCTTGGGATGAGAATCGGAAGCAAGGCAGAGGACAGGCCTCTCCTGGCTGTAATCCATAGGAGTCGATGATAATGTACGGATTTAATAAAAAATACAACATGCTTGGGTGATTAACTTAGCGACGAATGGCATGCTTGCCTGGGGTTCCCAGCTCTGTCTGCAATAATGGAGGAGTGAACAGGGAAGAGAATCTTCATAGATCACAAAAATTGCTAGTTTCCAGCAAAAGGTTGTTAATTACGTATCCTCTTGATATATTTATTGGCTCTATTAGAGGATGAGTAATTATCATGTTCCCAGGAAACCCACTGGAGCCAGACGGCGCCTTTATTAAATTGGAAGGCTCCTCGGAGCGCTCATCAGCCCTGTGGGATGCTGTCCTGCAGCATCCCAAGGACCAGAGCCCAGCAGAGGTGATGGCAGTGCCAGCCATGGGATTATGAGAAGGGGCCTCTGTCAAGTGCAAGGATCCCAGGCTGGCCCCCCTCCTCCCAGGGCACACCTTCCAGTGCCGGTGGCCATGTTGTCCCCTCCCCTTCTCCCAGCTGGCCAGCTTCTCCACGGATCAGCAGCCTCTCCTCTCCAATCTGCTCTCCTTTCCCTCGGGGTCTGTCATAGCCCTGCTTGAGCACTCCCCGTGGCTTTCCTCCACCTGCAGAATCAAGTTCAGGCTCCTTAGCCTGCCCCGGGAGCCCTGCATGGTGAGCGTGGCCGCTGGGCTTCTCCAGCCTTGTCTTTCAGCACCCTGGGCTCTGGGCATAGTACTTCTGCTCTCTGGACACTCCCCTGCCTCTCACCTGCTCTTCCCTCAGACGACTCTCCTTCATCTCTTCCTGGCATAGCCTCCTCCCCAACTCCCAGCCATGTGCCCAGCTCCAGGGGCCCTCTGGGTGCACTGTCTTCACCTTGAACAAAAACCTTGCTGCTGCTTGGGGAGGGGGAGCGCCTACACAGCCCTTTGGCACACAGGATGCTTTGCATATCTGTCCCCGCAGCTGGCCCCAGCCTAGCTCCTGTTTCGGGGTGTGTTTGTGGAGGGCCAGCCTCTGCTTTCTCTGTCATCAGGCACAGCTGGGGACTCTTCCTCTCCGCCTCTCACCAAGGGACTTAATTAGTGAAGAACAATCCAGGAGCCCTGCTCTCCACGTTCCCTAATTGGACTAATTTAGTTCCTACTGTGTGCTGGGCCCCTTGTGCACAACTGTTCTTTCACCACGTGGTTGTTTTTTCATCTTTACAACACCCCCCAAGAGGCATGAGTGCTGCCCATCTTCCTTGGATGACGAAACCAAGGCCCTCTGCAGGTGGCAGGGCTGAGATCTGAATCCAGGTTCTCAACTCAAGGCAAGGAACTTTTGCGTAAGGACGGGCTCTCCCCAGAGGTTAGCGGCCTACTCCCCAAGACCTGCATGGGTTTAATAACCCGAGTGCATATCTAACCTTGGGCTAGGCCTGGAAAACACCCCTGTGGCCAGCTCATTGGGTAACAGAGATGTACACATGGGGGATTTAAAAAAATTAACTCATTCATTCATTCATTTTTGCAGTAATGGGGATTGAATCCAGGGGTACACTACCACTGAAAACTTTTCATTTTTTATTTTGAGAAAGGGTCTTGCTTGGTTGCTGAGACTGGCCTCAAGCCTGTAATCCTCCTGTCTCAGCCTCCCAAGTACTAGGATTACAGGTGCGCACCACCATGTCTAGTGAGGCTTTGTTTTTCAAAAAATATCTTGTCAGTCAATATGTGTGGGTGAAGAGTGGTGGGAAAGAACAGGGAAGCAGGAAACCAGCCTTGTTTGAGCCTATGCACCCCAGGCGCGGGAGCCAGGCACAGTGCTCAGGGCCGTTGACCTCATCAAGTTGATCTCAATGTTCTTGCTGAGGGTCCCAGTGGCCTCACCAGCAGTGCAGCCATCGGGAAGCTGTCTGGTCTCCATCGGCATCAGGACGCCTTTTCCCATGTCTCCATTTCCTGTAGGCAGGCGGGAGCCTGGACTCTTCCTGTGGCCCTTTTCAGCTGCCCCAAGGACAGCAGTGCCTTAGGATGAGATGTGAGTCGCAGAATAGCAGAGATGGCTTCCTTCTCTCGGGCTTGAGAGGGCTCACTTTCTTACTTTCTTTTGCTCTGCTCACAGTTGGCAGACAGAGCTGCGTTCAGGATTTGGTAGGGCTGTAGTTTGGTTCTGGAATGTTCCCCTAAGTGTGAATAGCACGGTCCCCTTGGTTCCCCTTGGTCCCCTAGGTGTGAACAGTTCTTGGTGCTAATGGGGGGGTGGGACCTTTAAGAGGTGGGGCCTAGTGGACAGTGTTAGGCATTTGGGGCGTGTCCTGGAAGGGGATGTGGGCACCCGGTCTCTCTGCCTCCTTGCCACAAGGTGAACAGCTTTCTTCAGTCATGCGCCTCACCCTGCAGGCATATGTATGATTCCTGCCACACAATTAAGTGCTCCATAAATAGCAAGCAAGCATTACACTCATTCTATTAAATATTGGTTTTAAATCCCTTCATCCCCAGAATGCTTTGTGGCTCCATGATCTTTCTTCCGAGATGGAAACGGTGCATTCGTTATCTATTTCTGTGTACCAAATTCCCCAGCACTTTGCAACTTAAGACCACACACACCTACCATTTCACAGGGTTTCTGAAAGTTTAGGGGAGGCTCTGCTGCAGGCTCCCTCCGAAGGCTGCAGCAGGCTGTTGGCCAGCCACAGACTCGAAAACTTAACTGGGACTGAAGGCTCTCTTCTGGGCTCACTCACGAGGCTTTGGCCTGAGGAGTCTACTTCTTATGCGTGGGCCTCTCCCTAGGCATTCCCAGAGAGAGCTGGGGGAGAAGGAAAGGAAGGAAAGACACAGGGGCAGAGACAGAAGGAGAGAAGCCAAAATAGAAGCCACAGCCTTCTTATAAAGATAGCCTAATGTCAGAAATGACAGCCATCTCTTTCCCTGTATGTTGGCCATATAGACCACGCCCGTGACAATGTGGGAGAAGACTCACAGAGGTAGGATTCCAGGAGGCGGGGATCACTGGAGACCACCTTACAGGATGCTGACCCAAATGTACCGGTGGAGGGGAAGGCAGAAAGAAGAATGGAATGTCTCTAACCCTGGAGCATTCTGTCTGGCGGAGGAGGCAGTTGTGTGAAGGAAAGTGTCCTTCAAGGTGATGGCAGCACTCAGCATCAACAGAGTGCAGAGGGAACGTGGGCAGGATCTGTGGCCTCTGCCGAGGCGTCACAAAAGGCTTCTGGGGGGTGCGCCACAGGGTGCTTCCTTGAGAGCTGTTCTAATGATGTTCAGTACTGGGTGGGCATCTTTTAAAATCAAAGTTCCTTGGGCACTAAAAATAGCAACCTGCCATGTACAACAGCATTTCACTATTTAGAAAGTGCTTTCCCATTGTGTTAGTCAGATTTTCCATCGCTGTAACCGAAAACTCAGCAAGAGCGACTTAGAAGAGAAAAACTCATTTTGGCTCAAGTTTCAGAGGTTCGGCCCATGGTTGTTTGGCTCCATGGCAGAAACATCATGGTGTTGGGGTGTGGCCGAGAAAGCCGCTCCACCTATGGCAGCCAGGAAGGAAAGAGGAAGAGAGAGAGAGAGAGAGAGAGAGAGAGAGAGAGAGAGAGAGAAAGAAGAAGAAGAAGAAGAAGAAGAAGAAGAAGAAGAAGGAGGAGGAGGAGGAGGAGGAGGAGGAGGAGGAGGAGAAGAAGAAGAAGAGGAAAGGAGGAAGAGGAGGAGGAGGAGGAGGAGGAGGAGGAGGAGGGGGAAGAGGGAGGGCCAGAAATAGTCCTCAAGGCCCTGTCCCCAGTGAGCCCCTTCCTCCATCCCTGCCCCCCTCTGAAGCCTGCTGCACTGGGGACATGCTCTCAACATACGAGCATTTATGGGGGCATTCCATATTCAAAACAAGCACCCATCACTAGCTGAGTCCACGCAGCAGCACCAGGAGGTGGGCAGGCTCTACTGCTGTGGTTTGCATGAGCTGCTGAAGCTTGGAGCAGTCTCCATGTCGAGGTCTCAGGTTGGGGTGTGGTGGGTTGGGGCCTGATCCAGGGTCTCCTTCATCCTAACATGGTGCTTTGACCACCACATCCTCCTTGTGCCCCGAGTACCTCCGACTGCTCATCTTAAAGCACCAGTTGAATCATTTTCCCTGTCAGTGTGTTACACACACACACACACACACACACACACACACACACACATCAAAGCTTATTTGCCACTTTTATCCCTAGTCACTTGAAAGGTTTTCTCTTCATAAAGAAGCTTTGTGAAGAAAATCATTCACAAACTACAGAAATGTGAATAGTGCTTTCATCAGCATTCACCGTGGAGTTTCATTCAGCCAAATCCCCGGGGTGGTGTTTGAACTTGCTCTTTGGGCCATGAGAAGAGAGGCCTGAACGTGGTTCCTTAAGGACCATTATGCTCAAAGGACATTTAATGGTTCTCATTTGAGCCTATCTACAAGTGTGTTTTTAGTCCTCGAGGGACTTGGGGTCTACCCAGGTGTATATTATGAAGACAAAGATGGTGGTGTGTATGGTGAGGCCTGGCTAGGTACAGTATTTCATGTGACTGTACATACAAATGTAATGTGCAGTGTCCAAAGTATTGTGCAGTGGCATCTTAAGTCAGCTGTGCGTCACTGTAACAAAACATCAGAGGCAGTTTGCTTATAACAAGAAAAAGTTTATTAAGGTCATGGTTTTGGAGGTTCTAGTCCAAGATCTAGTTTGTTGCTTTCAGCTTCTGGTGAGAGCACTGGAAAGCAATGGTGGAGAGCCTTTTCCAGAGCAAAAATTGCTCATATCAGAAGCCAGGAAGCAGAGAGAGACAGGAGGGGCCAGGATCCCGCAATCCCCTTCAAGGGTACACCCCAGTGATCTAAGGACATTCCACTAGGACCCACCTTTTAAAACTTCCACTCCATCCTGATAGTAACCTTGGGGACCAAGCCTGCAACTTTTGGGGGACACTCATTAAAACCACAACAAGTGGCTAGTACATGGGTCTTGGAATCGGGCAGACTGGATGTGACCCAGTCCTGCTCCTACTGGCTCCACCTCGGGGCAGCCCTCTACTCTCAAGGCTTCGGTGTCCTTGTCTGTAGATAGGGTTAGTTCTACCTTTCACATAAAACTGTGGTGAGGGTACAGTGAGGCACACAGACGTGGCACCATGCAGTGTACGAATGTAAGCTTCGAGGACTGGCGATGTCAGTGTGCATTTGAGTAGCTGCTCTTTCCAGGTTCATTCTTCCGCGAAGCGTTACTGCAGATGCTGCTAGCAATGGACGTCTATGAACAACGAGGGTTCCAGGGAGTCTTCACATCTCCTCAGATCATATGAAAAAGTGTGTGCACTTTTCTGGGAAAAATCACAAGGGGATTCCTGCCCCCAGAAAGATTAAAAGCGAAGTCCATGGTGTGCCGACAAGTTGGTGTGAAGGTACATAGAGGGCTGCAAGTTTGTCCTGGTCCTCCGAGAGTCCACACAGCAGTGAGGCGGGCAGACTTCGCCAAGGTGTTGCAGAGTGACCTGCGATGGGTGTCGGTGATGGAGGCCACCGAGGAGGAGAGCTGGTGGAACAGCTTCGTGGGGTCAAGATCCCAGGCAGATGGAGTGACAGGACAGGAAAGTGCTGTATCCTCAAAGTATCGAAACTCACCTGGCAGCGATGGTGGCCTAGCGCGGGGTGATGCGGCCCAGCTCCAGCTGGCCAGGCTGGTCGAGGGGCTTTGCGAAGCATCCTTCAAGCCTGGCTGGGAGTTAGCCTCCATCCTCTAGTCAGAAGGTACCAGAGAGCTGCAAGCCCAGTGAGAGCTGCATTGAAACACAGAATCTCCCTGACTGTCGGTGTCAGGTGGCTCAGGGGAGGCCTCAACCAAGGTGGCAGCTGTGGAGATTAAGGGAGAAGAGTAGAAAACAAGTTGGGCGATAGTCCGGAGTGCTTGCCGACCAGGGATGCTGAGGAGGGAGGAGCTGCCACAGATGAGTCTGAGGATTATGGCTTCCAATTTCCCTGTGGTCTAGGACCCACTGGACAACTGGTTAACACCGCTGGAGGCCTGGGAAAGCATAGCCAATTGTTCCTGGCCCTAGAAACTCAGTGCTATTAGGGAGACAAGGGAGACACGGAATAGTTACATAACAGCACAGAAGAACCACAAGCCTAGTGAGTGCGGGGGGAGGGGTCAGGAAGGTGCTCGGTGGAGGCTCAGAGGGTCTCAAAGCTCTTTGTGGCATTAAATCTAAGGGGGGTCAGTTTTTTTTTTTTTTGTACTGGGGGTTGAACCCAGGGACTTTCTACCTTCAAGCTATACCCCCTGCTGAGAGGCTTGCTTCGTTGCTGAGGCTGTCCTCAGACCTGTGATCCTCCTGCCTTAGCCTCCCAAGTACTGGGTTTACAGGTGTGCGCCACCGCACCTGACGAGCGGTTGGCTTCTTAGCCTCTCCTTATCTCTTGGTCTCTCTTTTTCGGACACTCACTAGGGTCCTCCTCCCCTCTTGCAGGCCAGCTCCGGCTCAGGGTCAACCCCGCGGGAGGGAGCCGGCTCTGCCGAAGCTTCATGTCACACCACCTTCCTCTTGTTCTGGGGGGGGGGCGCGTCAGCCGCCCCGACCTTCCTTCAGCTTTCCGCTCTGGTCCCTGGGCTCTTCTATACCCTTGTTCTCTCTGTGCCAACACTCTTCCTCCCTCATCTCCTCTTCTTTCTTCCAATCTCAATTCCAACAGCCTTTCCTCAGGAACAGGATGACAATCTGTGGCCCAAACTGGGATGGATTTGAAAGTAAACAGGGGCGTTATTAATAATAACGCGGCACAACAGACGTACACTGGAACAGTCCCGGGCAAGCGGACGTGCGGTCATCAGGCGCGGGTGGGTCCCTCTGTGGCCTCGTTGCTCTCTGGACTTCCTTTCAGACCCTCTGTGTGGCTTGTAGTGATGCATCTGCAGGACTGTCAACCTGCGCTCCCGGGTGGACCTCACACTCCCCCTGTATTACGGTACCTGAGCCAGCTCGTGCCACGCACTGGGCCCTTAATCAGCACCCAAGCAGTAAAAGAAAGAACGCGTAAGCTCCTATGGTGCTGCCCTGTGGCGTGCACAAAGCATTTCTGTTTTCTTATCTTGGTTCCTTCTCATCACTGTCTTGCAGGTTTTCTCATCTTAGTCTCCACGGGACATAGAGGTTTAGCTAAGGGGTCATGGTTCAGGAATGCCAGAGTGTAAGAATGGCGAAACCTAGAAGTCTTGGGTCTTCTGACCCTAAACTCAGTGCTTTTTCCAAAAGTCTGAAGAGGAGAAAAGGAAAGACAATGCCCAGATTTGTAACCCAGGTAACTGAAAGGTTGGTGTGAACCTTGAGAAGATGGGGTGCGTTGGGGAGAGGGTCTGAGGACCAGGGTCAGCTTTCGTGGAAACCTGAGTGGCTTCCAGAGCTGCAGGGTACAGAGGAGAGCCGCTGTGGCTCCTCAGCCTTAAGGGGCTTAAGAACACAGGTTTGCATCCTGGTGTTGATTTTTGTATCCTGCAAATTTGCTGCATTCATTTATTATTTTTAAAGTATTTTGTGGAGTCTTTAGGGCTTTCTGCATAGGAGATCAGCTCATCTACAAATAGAATTTTTACGTTTTCCTTTCCAGTGTAGATGTCTTTTCTTTTTTCTTTTTTCTGTTGCTCTGGTTGGAACTGCTAAGCCTATGTTGAACAGATGTGGTGAGAGCGGGAATCCTAGGCTTGTTCCTGATCCCAGAGGAAAAGCTTCCAGTCCTTGACCATTGACTGTGTTGCTAGAGGCAAAGCAGACTACCAGGCGGGATTATGAATTCCTGGGACCGATTTAAAAGTGTGTTCCCAGCACCTTGCACAATAGTTATTGGATGTTGGCATTTTTTTTTTTTTTTAAAAATAGTTGGTTTCTCAAAACTGAGCTAAAGCTTCTTCTGAATGAGGGTCAATTTGGTGCTCATGAGGGTGGTATGGACCGAAAGGGAGTAGGAAGGCTGGCAGAGTGTCATTAGTTATCCACGACAAGGGGCAGGTGTGTCGCCCCTCCACGGGCCAACAAAGCTGCTTTTGCTCTTGATACATGCTGGTTGCCTGCATTTGGGAGAAACGTCTCTGCTGGAGTTATTTCTCCTCTATATTAGCACTTAACAGGTGGGAGAAAATAACATATATTATATCTCTTTTTATCGATGACAACTGAATAAACCACTTACAGCCCACTGGACGCAAAGGAAATGAGTGAAGCGCTGTGACGTTTAGATGGAAGTTGCTAATGCTAATGGGGTGTGGAGCATATGCCTGGCTCTGGCACATCTGTGAAATAACATAGCTGATTTAAAGGGCTGGGGCGTTTGCCTTCGTTTTAATTTAGAGTGCTGGAGAGCACCGAGTCACCTTCTATTAGTCATGCCATGTTCTTCCCCTGGAACTCACCCCCTCCACTTGGGGTAGATAAAAGTTCTGATTAACTGTAATCTCACAATGGGAAAAACAAAGATTTTGTTTAGTGCGTTGGTATTTCTCTTCATTTGGACTTTTAACGAGCAAGTTCTTAATATGAACCAGCGTGTGCTCGATTTTCCCCTTTAACAAGGTCATCTGAGTTACAGATCTAAAAAACACTTTCTGTAAGCTCAGAACTTGTTAATAATGTCAAGAGATGGCAGGGTGTAGTGGAAAGACAAGCCCTTTGGTTTCAGCGAGGGATTTTCTGGTTGCCAATCATTAAAACACTAAAGCTTGTGCCAGTGAGGATTTTAGAATATCAAGAAGACGTTCCCAGGAGGCAGGCTGTCTCCCTCCCAAGATCCATCGGAGGGAGGGCAGGGGGGCAGCTGGTGCAGGAGGGTCTGGGCCCAAGGAGCTGAGGTTGCCCCATCGGTGCTTCCAGGAGCCCTGGGCTAGGCTTTCCTTCTCGCCACACCTGCTCCCTCCCTCTGTCTCAGCGCCACCGGGGCTGCCTCTGCTTCTCTCTGCACAGCGCGTGACAGCTGCCCAGCTCGGGCTCTCTGTCCCTCCCAGGTCAGGGGCCAGCGGAGCCTGCCTGGCAGCTCCACGTTCCTGGAAGACAGAGGCTGATGATCTCATCTTAAGTCAGATGACTACTCTTGGCTTATTCACTTGATAATTCAAAAAGTCTTTATTGGGTTCCTGGAACTGTTTTAGATATCAAGAACATACCCTTCCCTTGTAGAGTGTGTGTGTGTGTGTGTGTGTGTGTGTGTGTGTGTGTCCGTGTGTGTAGGGGGGAGATACATACATACAGAGACTGTTTATTGGGGTTGGGTTGAAGATGCAATATTCAGAGAAGGGTGGTATGGGCTTGAAATTAGAATAGACCTGGATTCAAATCTGAATTTCTCCCCTTACCAGCTCTGTGTAACCCAGAGCATGTTAAATTGTTAAATTATCTCTCTCAGGCCCAAGTTTTTAATCAGTATCACAGGAATAATAATCACTTACAGGGTAGGCATGAGGATTAACATGAAATGGCGCTTGGAAATCTAGTGGTATATATATTATCTGCCACATAGAATCAGAACCCTGCTGCTCTGTGTGCGCTACTAAGCCTGACCGGATCTGTATCTTTATCATAAAACAGGGAAGCACATCACTGATGTCTTGTGCTTATTTTGAGGATTAAGTCGTGGGATGCAGGCCGGGTGTCAGGGATTTGACATAATGGCCACCGCTCCTCTTATTCTTAATTGCATTTTGTCTCTTTCTTCTAGTTCCCATTTGGCCGACGCTTGCCTTGTGACATCTATTGGCACGGAGTTTCGTTTCACGACAGTGACATATTCTCTGGTCAAGTGAACAAGTTTCCAGGTATCCGCTGTTATTGCTGGTCTTTGAAAGCGTTTCCAGGGCCGCGTCTCTGAGTACACTCTCCTACAAAAATGCGACCGTGGTTTGAGATCAAACCTGAGAACTCTTAATTGGGAATCGCTGTCTGTTCTCTGCTCTGTTGCTATTACCTTGGGAGGCAGGTTAACACAGAGATAATCAGGACTTAAACCACTAGGGGCTTAAGATTGCAGACCAGCTTTTGCCGACTTAAAGACAGGCTTTCTTGTTGTAATCCTACTGGCAGAAAAACATGATTTTTACTTATTGGGTTATAGACATAATACAGGGGTCAAATGAAGGGACCTCATTTTCAAAATGAAAAAAATAGAATATTCTCTTGCAGGAAACAAAAGTTCAAAAATTCTCAGAATATGTAACACATGAAGTATCAGCTTCCCTTTTCTTTAAGTATCATATATAGAGGTACTGTTTTTATTTTTATTTTTATTATTTATTTATTTATTTTTTTGTGGCAGTAGGAGTGGAACTCAGGGGCTTTCTACCTCTGGGCTATACTCCCAGACCTATTTTACACTTTATTTGGAGACAGGGTCTCACTAAGTTGCTGAGAGCCTCACTAAGTAGCTGAGGCTGGCTTTGAACCTGTGTGATCCTCCTGTCTCAGCCTCCCAAGTACAGGGATTACAAGCATGTGGCACCATGCCCAGCTGAGGTACTGTTTTTTAAAACCAAGTATACCACTCTCCACAGTAAGTACTATAAAGTTGTAGGCAACCTCTGATGACATTATCTTAGTGGGACTAATCCTAGAAGAAGACTCAGCACCACAAAACCTATCAGAGCTGGCACATTAGGGTAGCCTTCTTCACTCCACACCCAGAGTCTATCTTTTCTTTTCTTACCTTTTTTCTTTCTTTTTTTGGTACTAAGGATTGAACTCAGGGGCATCTACCTCTGAGCTGCACCACCAGCCCAATTTTATTTTTTATTTTGAAAGAGGGTCTTGCTAAGTTGCTGAGGCTGGACCACAAACCTGTGGTCCTACTGTGTCAGCCTCCCAAGTACTGGGATTACAGGGCTGTACCACCATGCCTGGCTTTTACATATGCTTTTTAAATTTTGTTTTTATTCTTTTGCTATGATCAATATTGTTTATTATTATTATTATTATTATTATTATTATTATTATTATTATTGGTGGTACTGGGTTTCCTGGAAGCCCTTCTACCTCCGGGCTACACTCTCAGACCTATTTTTACATTTTTATTTGGAAACAGGGTCTCCTAAGCCAGCACGCGCAGCTGGCTTCGAACCTGCGCGATCCTCCTGTCTCTGCCTCCCAAGCGCGGGGATTACAAGCGTGTGCCACCACGCCCAGCATTGTTCATTATTTTTGAGGTTAAGGGTATGGGACTGTGGGACTGTGGTTAAGTTTCCAGTCAAAGGGTCTCACACTTATTTTGATGATATATTGCAGAAACAAATGGACTCAGAGCCCAATCTCTCACCCTGCACAAGCACAAACCGTATTCTAATACAATAGTAAATGATTTCAAAAGAACATCACCCCGAATACCATCCCTCATTTAACAAGATAAATAGATATTTCTGTATTTCCTTCTCAACTTGAATCATACTTATCATTTTTACATGGTGGCAGAGTGTAGTTGCCTAAATATAAGGTGTTTCATCCTCATATTATGATATTTGTATTCATACTAATATGAATACATATTAGTATGAATTCAGGGAGAACCAGCTGCCTTTTTTTTCTTTGGCATTCTGCCCCATGCCTGTAAGAAAAGCTCTCAGGAAACCCAATATCCATATATTACACACTGGCTAGTTTCGCCACATCTACTAAGGGACTTCGGTTTAAACACACACTCACAAGGTCACCCCATAGGCCACCCTGGCTCACATTCACCCAGGAGGAAATAGGGCAGGAGACGGCTTGCCAGCCAGTCAGAGCCAGGCACTTCCTTTCAGTGGAATATCCGCAGGAGTTCCAGAAGCGACTCCCTGGCTCCTCAAGTCGAAAAGTTAGGTGCAGAGAGACAGCATCCCCGTCCGTCTTGGCTCAGGTGCCCCAGAGGAGCCAGCATCTCTCCGTGCTGTCCACAGCAGGGCTTCCGAGGTCCCCGCAGGAAGGATCACCACACTCGGGAACTTCTAGAGCGCGGCTTCTTACTGGATATTTATGCAATTGAACAATCAGGGATCGTTTTAACTCTATGCTTTGTTGTCGAATAACACAGCTAACATTCTACGGTTCTTGGTTTCTAGGGACACAGAAGCACAAAGTTAACCCAAGCTCAATTTGTTCTTCAAGAAGGAGAGAGGGGGTGGCGCATACTTGTAATTCCTTCAGCAACTTAGCAAGACCCCGTTTCAAACTAAAAAATAAAAGGGGCTGAGGGTGTAGCTTGGAGGTAGAATGCCCCTGGGTTCAATCTCCAGTACTGAAAATAAAATAAAATAAAATAAAATAAAATAAAATAAAATAAAATAGACAGGGTTTCCTTAGGGAAGAGTACTCTGGTGGGCAGGGCTCCAGCACAGGACTTGAGTGGGACGGCTTGGTGTCCTCTGTCTTGCTGCTCAGGGTAGGCTCCTTTGGGATACCCTGGAAGGACCCGGGATATGGGCAAACCCAGCCTGGAAGAGAGCAGGTCTGAGTGGAAATAGAGTTCCTGAGCATGGGTCACCAGAAGAGGCTTCCTCCGCAGTCTTGCCATGTGCTCGTGCCTCCCTTGAGAGGGGAGACAAGGAACTCTGGGTCTATATTTGGAAAACAATTTAGAAATACAGAAAGAAGAACTCCTGAAGGACTAGTTTTATTAAAGGTAATGAAAGAATATTCATTCCGAAGAAGCAAGTTTGCCCCATCCCATACTCCACACGCCAGTGACTGGAACATGTAATTTTCCGCTTTACTAACAATTAATTAGCGGTAATGACAGAGCAGGCTCTGGAACCTCCAGGCAGAGCAGCAGCACCACCACACCCTCCGCCCGGTGGAGTGCAGTGATCTCTGCAGCAGAGGGTTCTAGAAGGGCCAGCCCTTTGATCTCGGCTGTGTCCACGCTTACTTCTATCTCTTGTGTATCCCATCATTCCAAGCGCAAGTTTCCTGTGCCTGGTATGCTGCTTAGAGGAAGTTCTAGGGGATGTGTCAGACAAGTGTAGGTGTCTTACATGCTGAATAGGCCGGGAAGCCCTGGATATGTGTGTGGAGGGACTGTTGTGCTTGTGTAAAACATTCAAACATTCAAAACAAGCTATTCCATCTCAACTGATGAATTAAAACTTTCTAGAAAAAAAATGGCATGATTTAGATACATCGTTGTTTTGAGAAAGTCCCAAACGGTCAATTTTCAACTTGCAGATGACAGCTTTTGCTGGGTTTCAGGGTCTGAGGTGTATGGTAGCACAGGCAGGGGCTTTCTGCTGGGGAGTGGGGAGCTCCAGCCAGGCCTCTGTGGGGGTGGCTGGCTTCGCACTGCTCTGGGAGAAAGGCAAGCAGAAGAGGGTAAACTTGGCCCAGGTGTTAAGCTGCGGGCAGTGCTTGGAACAATGGGACTCAACCTGACCTGGCTTGACTGGGGGCTTAGGTGAGGCAGAGCAAGTGGCATTGTCCTTTGAACTGAGCCTCCAGGGATGGGTGGGCCTGGACCCATGTCACGGGGAGAACAGAGCTGGGCAGGGATGTGGTGGGCTTGGAGCGCAAGTGGCCCCTGCTGGCTCAAGCAGGTCAAATGAGGGGTCTGTGAAGTGCTAGGCAGGACCTGAGCACAGCACTGTCACAGCCTGAGGGTGCCGGGGAGCCACGGAGACATTTTTAAAGCAGAGGACAATGGGGGTCAGCTTGTGTCATGGAAAGATCAGTCAGGGGTCACATTGGAGGCAGGTGGAGAGGTGAGAGAGGAAGGGGCTGCTGCCATATTTAGGCAGAAGGTGAATTCATCAGTGGCAATGGAAGTACAGAAGAGGGCAGGCTCGAAAGTTTTTACTTATTGTTTGGTGGCTGTACTTTTTTTTTTTTTTTTTTTTTTTTTTGCGGGTCTGGGGATGGAACCCAGGGGCATTCTACCTCCGAGCTACACCCCTGCCCTATTTTTTATTCTTTATTTTGAAACCGGGTCTCTCTGAGTTGCAGAGGGTCTCGCTAAATAGCTGAGGCTGTCCGCGAACTGCCATCCTCCAGTCTCAGCCTCCCGAATGCTGGGATTACAAGCGTGTGCCACCATGCCCGGCTGTACTTTTTTTTTTTAATCAAAAAATTATTGTTATAGAGCCAGGCATGGTGATGCACACCTTGTTACCCCAGTACTTGGGAGGCTGAGACAGGAGGATTGCAGGGTTGAGGACAACCTCAGCAACATAGAGACTCTTAACAACTTAGTGAGTGAGACCCTGTTTCAAAACATAAATGAATAAATAAAAAGGGCTGGGGGTGTGGCTTCAATCCTCTGTAACACACACACACACACACACACACACACACACACACACACTTATTGTTATAAAGATACTTGGATTAAATAGCTCCCCAAATGCAGCTCACTAGGGCTATGTGGGCAAGCCCGAGGATTCAGCTGTCTGTCACGCTCTTGGTAACTCCAGTGGGTTGAGCCCCGCCAGGCCTGAGGCTCCAGCATGGCCACAGAAGAAGCCAGGTCCCAGGAGCGGCAGGAGCAGGCCCTGGGTGTCTGAGGGCCCCACCAGAGTGAGGGGTTTTCTAAGCCATAGGGGAGCTGCCACCTCAGGCCATGGGGGGTGGGGGTTATTGAGAACCCCAGGCAGGCAGGTGGCCTCAACACAGCCTGCTAGGGGAGCAGGAAACCAGGCACGGCCTAAATCACAGGAGCACCAGCCTTTTGGTTAGGCAGGCGGGGAACTGGGGCAGGTGTGGAGGGAGGAGGAAGGCCCGACAGGGAAGGCATCGGCTCAGCTCCATATAGCATACCCGGAGTGAAAGGTGTGTCATCAAAACTTGGGGACAAGCGTGGAGCCTCAGGAAAACACAGATAAGCTTCCTTTTCTCAAAGGGACACAAAGTCAACTCAGACTTATAGCAGAGGGTTAGACCTAGAGCCTCTGCCTCAAACCAGAATGGTCCGGAGCCCAGGGAGGTCTTGGGTGGGAAGGGGCAGGTGAGGTGCTGCACCCTTGGAGAAGGAGGCAGGGCCTGGGGCAGGGGGCTGCCAGGGACCCCTCCCACACATTCATTCTGGGAACTGTGCCCTGGCTCCACTACAAACCCAGCTACTCTTCTCAGGGGTGTAGTGCGCTGGTCCCCAAACCTGTCCCCGGGTCATCTGCAGAGGCTGGGATGCCTCATTCCCAGGCAGTGTTGGGTGGGAACACAGCTTAGATATGGAGGAGAAACTTTTTTTTTTTTTTTTTTTGTGGTGCTGGGGATGGAACCCAGGGGCATTCTACCTCCGAGCTACACACCCAGCCCTGTTTTTATTCTTTATTTTGAAACCAGGTCTCACTGAGTTGCAAGGGCCTCTCTTAAGTAGTTGATGCTGTACGCGCGTGATCCTCCTGTCTCAGCCTCCCAAATGCTGGGATTACAAGGGTGCGCCCCCACGCCCAGCTGGAAAGGGTTTTGATAGCAAGTGGCGGTCTTTCTGGGTGCTCCACAGGGAGAGAGGCATTTGGTCAGGGCTAGGGTGAGACACCATAGCCAGAGGTGGGCAGGAAGGCATGGGGGGCCACTGGCCACAGGTGTGCTGAAGGTGGCTGCTTTTGGGGGAGGACTGCCTGGAGATACAAAGCTTGGAAGCAGATCTGTGAGCTGGTGAGAGTCAAGGATGCTCATTACAAAGCGAACCACCGCAGATTCAGAATTCCTCAATTGGAGCTGGGCGCGGTGGGCACGCTTGTCATCCCAGCATTCGGGAGGCTGAGACGGGAGGATCGCAGTTCGCGAATAGCCTCAGCTACTTAGTGAGACCTCTGCAACTCAGTGAGACCCGGTTTCAAAATAAAGAATAAAAAATAGGGCAGGGGGTGTAGTTTGGAGGTCAAATGCCCCTGGGTTCCATCCCCAGACCTGCCAAAAAAAAAAAAAAAAAAAAAAAAACCTCAATTGGAGCCAGGCATGGTGGAGCACACCTGTGATCCCAGTACTTGGGAGGCTGAGACAGGAGGATCACATTTTTAAAGACCAACCTCAGCAACTTAATGAGAATCTCAGCAACCTAGCAAGACCCTATTTCCAAGAAAAGGAGGGGCTGAAGTATAGCTTGGAGTTAGAATGCCCCTTTTCTGATCTAATTTCCAGTACCACCAAATAGATAGATAAATAAATAAATAAATAAATAAATGGGTTGGGGTGTGGCTCAGAGGTAGAATGTTCCTGGGTTCAATCCTGAGCACCAAAATACATACATACATACATACATACATACATACAAAATAATAAAAATAGAATTATAGAATCGCTCAGTTGATTAAATACTGATTTTCACAAAACTTCCTGGAGCCTCTGAACTGCCCTCCTGTACTCCCAGCACATTGTCTGAAGCCCTTCTACCTCTGGGCTACACTCCCAGACCTATTTTATATTTTATATTTTTTTATTTGGAAACAGGGTCTCTTAAGCCAGCGCGGCTGGCTTCAAACCTGCGCGATCCACCTGTCTCTGCCTCTCAAGTGCAGGGATTATAAGCATGCACTTACCACGCCCAGCCTAACCCTGTTTTTTTTTTTTTTTTTTTTTTTTTTTGCGGGTCTGGGGATGGAACCCAGGGGCATTTGACCTCTGAGCTATATCCCCTGCCCTATTTTTATTCTTTATTTTGAAACTGGGCCTCACTGAATTGCAGAGGGCCTCACTAAGTAGCTGAGGTTGTCTGCGAACCGTGATCCTCCGGCTTCAGCCTCCAGAATGGTGGGATTACAAGCGTGAGCCACCACGCCTGGCTTTAAGTATTTTTTAAAGTGAGACATTTCAGTTCCTTCTGGGGAAAGTACTGAGAGCTGATCAATGTCGATGCCAGCTCTTCTGACTGAAGGACTCCTGTGGATTGCCTGGGCCCCTTCAACTATAAATTATACAATGACATCCTTTCTACTTCCTGTCCTTGATTCAAGGAGACAGATTTTATACTGAAAGGTGTGTGTTTTCTACTTTATATCTTTAATACCCACACAAGATGAAGCAAACCAGCTTAATTAAGCTTCTCACACTGTCACCAGAGTCCACTAGGTCGTCTTCCTGAGGGCACAAGATGGAAGGCATCCCAGAGGTGGGTGTGTTGGCCCCAAATTAAAGAGAGTATTAAGGTCAAAGTGCAGGATAGACGCTGCTCCACTTACTGCCTGTGGGGATGACAAATAATAGAATAATATAGTAGGTGAAAATACATCCTTTTAAATGGATACTTTGCTTTTATAAGGGGAAAATTTGTATTTTCATTAATTTGGTAGCTTTTTCCAAAATGCATACCTGTATTTTAACACTACCTGAAAAAGGGCTGGGGCTGAGGCGTAAGTCCTGAATAATGGCTGCTTTGCGGGTGGGCCTCGGTCGATCAAACCTCACAGCTCGTCTCTTCTCCAGGCATGACGGAGATGGTGCGTAAAATCACCCTGAGCAGAGCGGTGAGAATCATGCAGAATCTCTTCCCCGAGGAGTACAACTTCTACCCTCGCTCCTGGATCCTGCCCGACGAGTTCCAGCTCTTTGTTGCTCAGGTAGATGGCACACAGTCCCATTACCCTTGAATTCCACTGTGCTGGTGACTGTCCCGGGTGCCGGGAGCTGGGCCAGGGGGGCCCAGGAAGCTGAGCCTGACATCAAGAGCGACTCACCCTTGCAGCTGTCAGGGCAGATTGCAGAGTCAACGGGTGGGTTACAGGTAGGGAAACTGAGGAAGAGTCTCCTGACCCACAGCTGAGACTGGAGCTGGATTATGGAGTCAGAGCACAGGTGGGCTGGGGAGAGAGAGCAGCCCTGCGCCCACAAATGGAATTGGGGCCATGTGGAGAGTCCTAGAGCTGGGGTCTCTCTGGCTTTCAGTCCTATGAAATACTGGGGTCAGGCTCTGCTTAAAGGCCAGGGAGCAGATTTCACAACCTGAGGGAGGATAGGTTTTTTTTTTTAATTAATTAATTTTTTAATTTATTTTTTTTAACAATTTTTTTATTGAACATAGATAGTATACATTTACACTATATTTGGTGCCCTCTCCCCCCCGCCCCCATTTTCTCTTTCCCCCTCCCACCAATGGTTGTCCAGGTTAACCATGTCTTATTCATAATTTTACACATGTTCAGGTATAGACCCTCATTAATCAAGATCGGTTTTTCTCCTCTCCTATCTTTCTGTTAAAACTTAGCTAGTATTTCCCTTCTAATATCTGGAGTCCCACTGGTATCCTTTGTGTTTTCTAGTTTGGGCATATTAGAGGAAACATGTGTATCTTCTTCTTCTGTGCTTGGCTGATCTCACTTAACATGATGCTCTCCAGGGCTTTCCATCTTCTTGCAAATGATATAATTTTGGTTTTGTTTTTTAATACTGAGAATTGTACCCAGGGACCTTCTACTTCTGAGCTATGTCCCAAGCCCTATTTTACTTTTTCTGAAACAGGGTCTCACTAAGTTGCCAAGGGCCTCACTAGGTTGTTGAGGCTGGCCTAAAACTTGGGATTCTCTTGTCTCATCCTCCAAAGTATTGGGATTACAGATGTATATCACCACACCGAGCTGGGAGATCACCTTTTAAGAGACTGGCTTTAAATGTGTTCCCAAATCAGTTCTCAGTGGCCCATCTCATCCCAAAGAAGTGTGTGTGAATGTTAAGTACTTGGGCTTCTTTACCACAGAAGCGGTAGAGAAACAGAACTCAGAATTGCCATTTTGGTTAAGTCTTTAACAGATTCATTTAGGACCACGTGACAGCCATTGCTGTTCCTCTGGCCGTACCATAGTTGTGGACTGTGGGTAACTAGGCAACAGATGTCTGCAATCCTGATGAGGCCGATACCTTTCTGTGGCTCTACTGTGTTGTAGGCATTCTGCTGGGAGCTGAACATTATTTCTTGTAATCCCCACAGCTATCTTGTGACACTGGTTTTAGTAATAGCCCCATTTTGTGAACGAGGAAACTGAGGCTGTGAGCGACTAAGTGACCTGTTCAAGAAGCAATTTTTAAATCTAAAGCAAGTTCCAGGGCCTGTGGTTTTCATAGTTTATTTTATTGCCTCTATATTGTTTTTTGTTTGCTTGTTTGTTTGTTTTGGTGGTACTGGGGTTCCTGGAAGCCCTTATACCTCCAGGCTACACTCCCAGACCCATTTTTATACTTTTTTTAAATTTGGAAACAGGGACTCTTAGGCCACCGTGGCTGGCTTTGAACCTGCGTGATCCTCCTGGCTCCGCCTCCCAAGCGTGGGGATTACAAGCGTGCGCCACCACCCCCGGCCTCTATATTGTTTTGGTTTCAATATTGAATCATAAAACTTGTAATAAAATTATGGTTTACCAAACAGGAAGTCAGCTTTAACAACTTTAGAAGGGAGCACTCCAGAAGAGAGTGGCCACATGGCTGTGCATGTGTTGTTTAAGGTTGGCCAGGCATGGTGGCACACACCTATAATCCCATTACTCAGGAGACTGATGCAGGAGGATTGCAGGTTCAAGACCAGCCTCAGAAACTTAGGGAGATTCTCAGCAACTTGTGAGGCCCTATTTCAAAATAAAAAGTAAAAAAGAATGCCCCCGAGTTCAGCCCCCAGTAGCCCCCGCATTCATCAAACTATTAACTTAAACTGGGTGCATTTTGTTGTATGCAAGTTATGCTACAATAAAGTTAATTTAAAAAATAGGTCTCAGCTGTTCCCTATTCTCACTCCAATTTTCTACTTCCATGGCTCTGCTCAACCTGTTCTCGCTATGCGGATTGTGTTCCTTTCCCATCTCTACAATTTATATCTAACTATTATGCAGGGCCCAATTAAGAGAAGATCCACTGTCTTCAAAATGTAATAAGTAAGAGGAGCATGCCCACTGCCCCCAAAGTCCCCGGTGCCTCTGCAGTGAGCTCCCTCCATCCCTCTCCCAGGCAACCGCTCCTTGGCATTCTCGTTATAGGTTGGTTTTGCAAGGTCAAGAAGTTCATGTAAATGGATCATGTCATATATTTACTTGGGTCTCTTGCGATTCATCTGTGCTTACTGCATCTGTTGTTTGTATTTTTATTGCTGAGTGGCTTCCCATTGTATGAGCATACCACAATTTGTTTAACCATTCAGCCACCGATGGCATCAGGGTTATATCCACTTTGGGGAAGTTCAAATAAAGCTGCCATGATTCTTCATATACAAGTCATTTTGTAGATACATGTTGTCTTTCTCTTGTGTAATACTCAGGAGTGGAATCTTTGGATCATGTGATATGTGTATGTTTAACTTTATAAGAAGTTACCAGGCATCTTATATGAAACTCCAAAGTGGTTGTAATTTATATCTCACTGACAACATCTAAGAGTTGTAATTGTTCCGCATCATTGACAACACTTAATATTGTTTGACTTTTTTATTTTAGACGTTCTGGTAAGTGTAAAGTTGTATTGCTTTATGGTTTTGATTTATACCTCCCTGATGACCAAATAGTAGTTTTCTTCATATACTTTCTGGACATTTAAATATCTTCTTTTTTTCTGTAAGCTGATCTGTAAGTATCTTATTAAAGATACCTTTCATAAACAATCATGGTATTTCAGGCAGGATACGGGCACAGTATACAACTTTCAAATTCCCTTCTTGGGTGGACTATTGATTTGGATTAGAATGTCCCCCGTAGAGCTCCTGTGTTGGGATGCACAAATGTTCAGAAGTGAAATAATTGAATTATGAGGGTTCTAATCTCATCATAGGAGAAATCCATTGATGGGTTTTGGGTTCATTGGGTGGTGATGTAGGCAAAAAGGGTGTGGCTGGGGGAGGGGGTTGCTGGGGGTGTGGCCTTGGGAGGTATAAATGTCTCTTGCCCCGTCCCTTTGTGCTCTCTCGTTCTTTGTTTCCTGCCGCTGTGCCCTGAGCTCTGCAGACAGGACCTGGCCTAACATGGACTGAAACCTCCGAAACCTCCAGGACTGTGAGCAATGAATATTCCTTCCCCTGAGCTGTGTTTACAGGTGTTTCAGGTCATAGCAGTGAGAATGCCGAGTTAAACAGCTTCCAAAATCAGAAAGCCACTTTCAAGTTCTCATTTGATTCTCTGAATAGAGAAAGTTTAGAGTGAAGGTTGATGTTTCCTATTTAGCATATCATTTTCACTAGCTAACCCTGACTTTCAGGAAATCAAATAAAAATGGTAGAATTACCAATCTGGACCCACAGTCTAGAAAAGGGATCACTGGTCTTATGAAGGATCCAGTTCAGTGAGGTCACTTTTTGTCCAGATTGCCTGGCAAACTGGGAAAAACCAGTTTTAGGATGCCAGGTCCTAAGAGGTCTCTGAGTTTATTTTTGTTTTTTATTTTTATTTTATTTTGGGGGGCACTGAGGATTGAACTCACGGGGCTCTCCACCACTGAACTACATCCCCAACCTTTTTTATTATTTTTTTATTTTGAGACATGATATCTCTAAGCTGCCAGGATGACCTCAAACTTGTGATCCTCCTGCCTCAGCCTCCTGAGTGCTAGATTTGCAGGTGTGTACCATCATTAAATCTATGCTGATGGCAGAGGGGGAGAGAAGGACGTGAAAAGGGATTTGAATTTTCCCACACAAGGAGCCAAGAGGAAGCCTCTCGGCACTAACAAGGACAGGTGTTTCCCCTCCATCAATAGAGCTCGAGTGATATTCTATTAGTGACACATGCTCCTTCCCCCCAAACAATGAATTGTTCTGTGTGCTAACAGAATACCTTAAACAAACAAATAAACCAGCTTAGGTTGGTTCTGAGCAGGTTCTCATCTCTTCTACCCTCCTATCTCCTTTTGATAGTTCAAAAATTTTGTTCACTCTTACCACCAATTTATTTGAAGTCATAGGTTTGTTATATATTCTGGTATAAGTCATATATATACATATACCTATATATACATAAATATGAATTTTTCCTCCTACTTGACTTTTCAAGTCATAACTCTGACTTTTCAATTTTAATTCTATCTTTTAAAAAGCAAAAGGTAAATAAATTTACCTTACAAATAAATAAATTTAGACTTAAAAAAAGTTACAAACATAGTATGGAGTTTGTTCCCCTCTCTCCTTCAAGTAGCTTCCCTTTGGTTCACATTATACACAATCACTGACTGGGAAGTTAGCATTGATAGACTATTATTAAAAAATCTTCACATATGTTTTAAATTTTTGCTACTGCCTGCTGGAGTCCTTTTCTGGTAGGAGAACCACTCCATGATCACCAGCTGCAGTTAGCTGTATTTGTCCTTGGTCTCTAAGCTGTGATAGTTCTTCAGGCTTTGTCTTTCATAACCTTGACTCTCTTGAAGAATATGGCCAGTTATTATTATTTTTTTAAGAATGACCTTCAATTTTGTCTTGCTGATTTTTCTCGTGATTAGGTTTAATTACACATTTTCAGCAAGAAAAACGTAAAAGTCATGTTGTGACCTTCCATGCGGCCTCTCAGGAGGCACCTGATGTCAGCTTCATATCCTGGTGGTGTTAACGCTGATCACTTAAAGTAGCGTCCTCGTATCCCTTTGTAATCCTTCCTTTCTCCCCTCAGGCCTTCTTCAGGCATCCTTGGGCAGCTGTGGATCTGCTTTCTGCTCATTTTACTTTATGCTTTCTAGATGCTATGTAAGCAGAATCATATAGCAGGTCCTCTTTCTCTCTCTCGTTTTGGCTACTTTCACTCAACATTGTTATTCGGGGATTCATTCTCTTATTATATATCAATAATTAATTTCTTTTTTATTTCTGAGGAACATTCAACCTAATGTTTAGGCCACGCTTTGTTTATGCCTTCACCACTGCTAGACATTTGGGCTGATTCTAGTTTTTAGCTACTGCACATAAAAGTACTTTCAACATCTGTGTGTGAGTCTTTGAACACATTTTCATTTCTTTTGGGTAAATGCTTAGAAATGGAATGATTATATCATATAGTATCTGCAATATAGATATCATTTTTTATGATACTGGGGATTGAACCCGGGGGCATTTGACCTTTGAGCTACACCCCTAGCCCTATTTTTTTATTCTTTATTTTGAAAACAGGGTCTCACTGAATTGCAAAGAGCCTCACTAAGTAGCTGAGGCTGTCGGCAAACCAAGATCCTCCTGTCTCAGCCTCCTGAATGCTGGGATTAAAAGCGTGCGCCACCACGCCCGGCTGAGTTGACATCTTAATAACACTGAATCACTGGGCATGGTGGTCTGCTCCTGTAATCCCAGCACTTGGGAGGCTGAGAGAGGAGAATCACAGGTTCCTCACCAGACTCAGAAGAGACCTCTTCTTATCTGTGCACATGATGTATTTCTCCTTTACTTAGGTGTGCTTTAATTTCTTTGTGCAATTAATTTTAGTATACAGGTCTTTCATCATATTTATTTCTAACTATTTCAAATGGGTACACTGGCAATATCTTATTTTAAACTCTGATTTTAAGCCAGGCGTGGTGGCGCACGCTTGTGATCCCAGCATTCAGGAGGCTGAGACAGGAGGATCGCTGTTTGCAGACAGCCTCAGCTACTTAGTGAGGCCCTCTGCAACTCAGTGAGACCCGGTTTCAAAATAAAGAATAAAAAAATAGAGCAGGAGGTATAGCTCGGAGGTCGAATGCCCCTGGGTTCTATCCCCAGACCCCCCCACAAAAATAATAAATAAACTTAGATTTTTCGTTGTTTGTTGTGAGGACATAAAAATGTAGTTGATTTTTTCTTTGTATTTTGACCTTCATGCAGCATTTTATAGATTCTATTGGGTTTTCTATCTTCTGAGATGGTATTATGTCTGACCTTCCAATTAGCCTGCGTTTCTCTTTCTTACCTTATTGTGACAGATATCTACTTAACATACTCTACTTAACTTTTTGAACATAGAAAATGCATTGAAATCACTGTCTTAATGTCATTGTATACTGATTTTAACCCTATATCCATTCTGAGTTGGTTTTAATTTTTTCCTTTACCATCATTTATATTTCTTTGTTTCTTTTCATGCCTGATATGCATTTCTATTTGGATGCCAGTGCTAGAAACAGGGTTATTTTATTTTATTTTTGAGGTACTGGAGATGGAACCCAGGGGCATTCTACCTCCGAGCTATCCCCCAGATCTATTTTTTATTTTTTGTAGTACTGGGGATGGAACCCAAGGGCATTCTACCTTGAGCTATACACCTGGTCCTATTTTTTTATTCTCTGTTTTTGAAACAGGGTCTCACTAAGTTGCAGAGGGCCGCACTAAGTAGCTGAGGCTGGCTGAGAACCTGTGATTCTTCTGTCTCAGCCTCCCAAGTACTGGGGTTACAAGGGTACGCCACCACACCCCGCTCAGATACAGGGAGTTTTAACTTTGAATATTTTTGCATTCCTATATATGTCCTTGAACTTTGTTATGGGATAGTTAAATTACTTGGAAATAAAATCTCACTTCTGAGATTTGTAAGGCAGGACTGGACCACTTCGCAGTCTAAGGTGAGGTATCCTCACTTCGGAGGCAAGAGCCTTTCCTGTCGTGTTCCCAGTGCCCCATGGAGCATGCCGGTTTCCAGTCCGGCTGGTGGAAAGCGATGCTGTTCCTGGCTCTGTGTGGGCGTCAGGCATCGCTGCCTCTAGAGCTTTCCGACGCATCTTTTCTTGGCCTCCGGTGGCCTCCTCACATGTGTGCGCTGATCTGCACGAGGCTGAGCATTCCAGGGACCCCTCTCTGGCCCCCAGAGTTCTCTTCTGTGCACCGGTCTCCTCCCCAGCACCTGTCCTGTCCTGAGATGCCCCGACTCACAGCTGCAGTGTCTCAACTCAGGGAGCCCCCTGCCCCCCCAAGCCTGGCTCTCGAGGCAGTAAACCGAGACGATGAGAGGTTAACATCATCAAATTCCTGTCTCTTGGGAACCGTCATTCTCCACTATCTCACATCCAGACTTTCTCATGGATTTTGTTCCTTTCTCCGGCGGGTTCATGGGCAGGGGGACAGCAGACGTACCATTCAGTTTTTCTGGCTTGACTGAAAGTGGAACTCCACTGAAGAAATTCCAGTAGCTGCATTTTACGGAGCATTTTCATCTGGATTATTGACGTGGTCACTTTAGGCTGTTACAGCGGAATGCCATACGGGGGTGGGGTTAGACAACAAACACTTGTTTTCTTTGGGGCCAGCGCGGCCGGGCTCTGGCGAAGCTCCTCCTGGTTTGCAGACGGTCTTCTTGTTGTAAAAGCACATGATGGAAAGAAGAAGAGCTAGCTCTTTCCCTCCAAGGAGGACACTTTTCCTATCATGGGAGATTCACCCTCATAACTGATAACTTCCAGCGGTCCCACCTCCTAGCACCATCCTCTTAGGAGCTGCGGTAGCAACATGTGAAACGGGCGGGAGGGAGACACAAACAGGCAGCCCATGGCAATGACCTAATTTAGAAGTCTTAGCAGCCCTAATAGGGTTCTTCTGTTATCCATAGGAGAGGAACCTGAGGCACAGAGAGGTTAAGAAGT
This sequence comes from Muscardinus avellanarius, assembly GCF_963383645.1. Lineage (NCBI taxonomy): Eukaryota > Metazoa > Chordata > Mammalia > Rodentia > Gliridae > Muscardinus > Muscardinus avellanarius. Next base: position 14,011,667 of record NC_137799.1, read on the forward strand.
TTGGCCAGTGTAACACACCTTGGAAAGCTAGCTTCAGAGCCAGTACTTTTAAGGTCTGGGCACTCGTAGAAGATGTTTGAACAGATGCGCATGTGCAGTACAGAAATATTCCAGAGAAAGGAGTAAAACTTTGCTCGGGACGGGGGAGCCTGGGTGGGCGGGCTGTGAGCACATGGAACGGAGGGAGGAATGATGCTTCCCGGTAGAGGCACTTGGTTTGGCAGGAGGATAATGAATTTTCCTGACTAGCACAGAAGAGTGTTCCAGCCTACACCAACCGTGTATACAAAGGCCTAACATCAAAAATCGTGTGGCATATCGGAATGATAAGCTAGTTGGTATTACCAGGGTTTACAAGAGGATTTGATAGTAGATGAAGTATGAGAAACAGAGTCCAGATCACGGAGCGCCCTGGATGCCAGGTTAAAGATCTCCATCACAGGGGACCGCCCTGCGGTCTGTGATAGAAGGTGGAGTGGGTGGGGAGCGGAGAGGACTGAGGTCCATCAGAATGTTCTGCTCATCTGAGCAGGGTGCCGAAGCTTGTACTGATGCCCCCAGACAGGGGTCTTAGGCACAGAAGGGCCAGATGTGCAGCGTATTCAGAAGGTGGGATCGTGTGGAGATGGGAGTGAGGAAGAAGGGGGGGGCGCCCAGGAGGCTGGCGGGCACCATCTGCTGGGGTGGAGCACCCGCGAGGAGCAGCAGGTTTGGTGGAGAAGATGGCAGGTCGGCTGCTGGTGACTCACCTGCTGGCCTTCGGGTTAACCATCCAGGGAGAGTCTCTTCTTATCAGGAAAAGGGGCACCTGGGTTGGGGGAGCCAACCCGGCCGGTCTCTTCCTGTTTCAGCATTCTAGGCCCTGCCGTTTCAAAGCCCGATCGATTGGTGCTGCAGGTCCTTAGGACTGGATAGTCTTCTATCAGAAGGGAGAGTTTCTTTGTCCATACCTGGATTCTTCTGGGATATACCGACTGAGGCCTGGCCCCTGCAGAATGGGATGACAGCAACCCCACAGTGGCCATTTGCCAGAGACCTGTGGCACAATTGCTTGCTCCTTCTAAGATCATCAGCAAATCCCATCTCCTCCCAGTCCCGTGTCTTCACCTCCTCCATGGAAAAATGATCCTAACCTGGGAGCGAGTGCGGGCATCTAGTGAGGATTCAATGACCGAATGCCCTCTTAGCTGCACACCTGATTTTTAAAAATGTAGCATTATTTTTAATAGTCCCTTTGTTTTAATAGATAACAGCGCATTCACATTAAGCATTCAAATAACATAGGAATGTATAAAGTAAAAGGTGAAAAAATGTCCCCACTTCTCAAAAGTTCAGCAGCCTGTTTATATGTATAAACATCTGCACTGTAACAGACACACAGGTGCACGCTTGTAATCCCCATGCTTGGGAGGCTGAGACAGGAGGATCGCACAGGTTCGAGCCAACCTCAGCTACTTAGTGAGGCTCTTGGCAACTTAGTGAGACCCTGTTTCCAAAAAGTATTTAAAAAAAAAATCGGTCTGGGAGTATATCCTGGATGCAGAAAAGCCCCTGGTACTACAAAAGAGAGAGAGAGAGATAGAGAGATAGAGAGAGAGAGAGAGAGAGAGAGAGAGAGAGAGAGACAGAGACAGAGACATGTAAAATCTCATCTTTAGCTTGCAGATATGTTTTCACCACCTTTGCCTGTCCGTCCTGCATAGTAATCCATTGTATGAATGTATCATAACTTTTAGTCATTTCTCTGCTGATGAACATCTAGGTAGTTCTCCTGGGTTTTTTTGTTCAACAAATATTGTTATCGGCAGCAACCTCATCTAGTATCTTTATACACCCGTGCCAGCATTTCCTTGGGATAGAGATCTCAGAGTGGGGTTGCTGTACTGCAGGGGAGCATTCACATTTTTGGCAGGTAAAGCCCAGGACAAGGCTTTCCTAGAGATGGTGCACTCAGTTATGAGAACGATGTCTTGACAAGTGCTTCAGAAATGAGCTCCCTGGGGCATGTGGAGGGGCTTTGCTTTGTGATTCCTGGCAACAACCAGAAGAGGTGTGAGTCCCTCTGAAACCGTTGGAAACCCGACGCTTTGTAGGTTATTTCTCCCACTATTTAGGAGTAGCCTTACTTCATTAAATTAAGGGAGAAACCCACTTTACCCTGCTGTCCATTTGCAAAACGGATACCCAAATATGATCAGTAGGTGGCGCCGGGCAGAAGCAAGTGGGATTCTCAGTGGAACTCTGTGTGTGTGTGTGTGTGTGTGTGTGTGTGTGTGTGTGTGTGTGTGTGTAGAGAGGAGGACACAGGCTTTCTTTCCAATTTTAGCAGATGGCCAATAAAAAATCTTCTTAGAGTTTATTTTGCATATGGTCTTCCATCTGGGTATTTGAGAAAAGTACAGTTTTGTTATCAAAACAGTATTTATTATGGTGAAAGAGTTTGTATTTCTCAGCAGAAGAATTTTTCAGTGAACAAAGCCAAAAACCTGTTCAATACTGTCTTGCAGTTTCTCAGAGGGAACAGCCAGCGTGGGGGCTCCTCCATTTTCCTCTCCAGTTACCATCCCAAGTTAGCTTTTATTGATCCTGCTCCTCAAGGCTGAATGAAATGCATTATTTGCAAAAGCCCCGGAGAACAATGCTCTCTACCGGGTTTAGGATCTAGGGACACGTGGAGTTATAAGTGGGTCAGAATGGAGGCAGGGAGGAGGCCCGCACCGAGCCGTGTATGCTCTTTGTACAATTCCACGCTTGTCAAACGCCTCTGTGAGCTCATTAGGCACATCATCTTCCTTCATGCAGACAACATGCTGACTTGACCGAGGCGGGTCACCAGCAGCTCACCCACGAGATGCAAACTCCTCGCGCCTTCTAGAGTCCCGCCCCTCCTTCATTCCGCCCTTCCCTCTGCGGTCCTTCCACAGCTGACAGCTGGATGTGTTTAAGGATCAGGGTGCCACGGCCTCTCTTTGCACCATCTTCCCTTCTGTCTGGAGCTCTGTATCCTCACCCCTCCCACCTCCTCCTTCCACCTGTCCAATTACGCTAATTTCTCAGACACAGCCCCCCAACTCAGCTTTTACTACCTCTATAAGCCGGCTTTGCAGCCCATGGCCCGGCAAATCCTTGATAGCGTCGTGTCCTGTTGTCTCCCTGGTACTTACACGTATTCGGCTGGTTAGTGACTGCACGTTTAACTCCCTCTCTCTCCTCCCGCAGTTCTGCAAGGGCAGGCCGGGGGTGCTACCTGTGCATCATGGCTTCCCAGTGCCGATCACAGTGCTGGGCAGGCAGACGGCCGGGCGTACACAGTAGGAATGCAAGTTTATTTTTCTAATCGATAGGCAGATGCTGTGGCTTAAAATTCTTGTCTCTTGAGGGGTTAGCATCTCGAAAGCCAAGGGATGAGCATGACCCAGGCTGTTGCTCTATGGGCGTGACATGGGCCATGAGAGACTTAACCAGGTGGTCTCTGGCCAAACTTTCCTCAGTAGAGCCCTGAGCTCTACCCAGACACGTGGCTCTTTTTTTGTTTGTTTTGTTCTAGAGCTTGAACCCAGGGACAGTCTACTTCTAGGCTGCACCCCTGGCCCTTTTTGTTTTTTACTCTGAAAACAGGGTCTTACTAAGTTGCTGCGGCTAGCCTGGAACCTGTGATCCTCCTGTCTCAGCCTCCCAAGTGCTGGTATTACAGGTGTGTGCCACCACACCCGGCTGACACATGGTGTCACCAGCATGGAGAAAGGTACATCCTCTGTCATTGGCACGTGGCATCCCTGAAGGCTGACGCCTCTGCGCAGGGTAAAAGACGAAGGAAGGACGGAGCCATGGGAATCAGAGGAGACAGGTGACTAGAACTGTGGAGACTCCCTAGGAGCCCTGGTCTCACTTCCTGGGCTTCAAATCTCACTTCCTTTGTTGCCAAAAATGGGCCCTGACTCCGGCCTAGGTGTCCTGCAGCCTCCTTACCAGATAGCTCACTTCCTGGGAAGACCACATCAGCTGAAACTCAAGTTGCCAGCTCCCCTGAGCGCTAGCCCGAGTGACAGCTGGCATCTGTAGGCTGCGTGCACGTTCTGGGGGTGGCGGCACCACCATCTCCAGCTGGAAGCTGGGGGTGGAGGGCCAGAGTCACAGCACTGGCTCCTGCTCATACCTGCCTAGGTGACCTCAGGCATCCGCCACCAGGTCAGAGCAGTCATAGCGTGGGTCAGGGAGAGACCTCCCAGCTGCCAAGACGAGGGATGCCAAGCAAGTGAGAAATGTCCTTGCCCTGGGCGACCTTCACCCATTCAT